>NW_026442046.1:0-523785 GCF_026898425.1 Galleria mellonella | reverse complement strand
CGAGATACCGGCATTGGCCGCTGGCTTGGCAGCTGGCTTGGCAGCACGAGCCTCGGCCAACTGCCGACGCAGGTACTCGACTTCCTGCTCAAGTCTCAGGTTCTTTGAGACCAGTGGAGAGACCGACGTCGGAAATAGATCCCCCTCCAAGGTGTCCACAACCTGTGTGATCCCTGCCAAACCCTCTTTCAGGGTCCTTATGGTGGTCCCTTTGAGGGTTCCCTGCCTTCTTCGCGACATCGGTGAGAGCATCCGCTTGCCGGTGGACGAGACACTTCGCCCTGCGGATTACCTCCTCGGCCACTTTATTCTTATTCTCGGCGGCGGCAGTGGCAGTGGCGCCAGACGCCGTCGGCCTATCCGACTCCGACTGTATATCCGACGCTTCATCCCCAGAGGAGAAAAAGTCACTCTCATGATAATCCAGGGCCGTCGCTGGAGGCAATCCAGACTTGGTAGCACCCGCCCCAGGGATCGCTCCGGTTATATCGTCCTCAAAGAATCGATAGCCGAACTGCCGCCGACATTCCTCCTTCGTCCTTGTGCGAGAACTTGCTCTCGACCTCACTCTAGGGCTGCCGGACCTTTTGCGGGCGGACTGGACATCGCCCTCATCCTCAACTATAGAGTCTGTGTCAGACTCAGCAATGTGTCTTTTACGCCAGGAGCGGAGACCAGACGTAGACGGCAACGGTTCCATTTCCATCTCCTCAGTTGGGGTTACACACGAGCTCGACCGCGTAGACCCGCAGTCGATCTCGCCCGCAACCGCTCTCAACAGACTATGGCGAGTACGACGACGACCTAAGAGACCAACATCTTCGCCCAGTACTACCGAACACTCTGTCAGGAGTTCTAGCCCCGACTTCTTACTTTCTACGCCCTTCTCAGGCACCAACTTCTCTCCGCCCTTCGCGGGCACCGACTTCTCACCGTCCTTCTCAGACACGACATCAATTTTGGGTTTTGTTTTTGTTTTTGATATATCCATACTTGTTCCCACGAGTATGGGGGAAAGGTTTCACACGCAGGGGAGCCCCCTGCTTCTGCGTGCGGCCTACATACAACGGGGTGCGGCAGATACCCCGAGGTTGGTGCCCTTGCGGCCGATGATACTCCACCGACCCGCCCGCAGCACAGAACACGCTAACCGAACTTTTATTGTCCGGTAGCGTGCACCGCACAACGAACTATGAATCGCCGGGCACCGAAGCTTACACAAGAGGATTTTTATAGAGGTTTACTCCTCTCGGCCCATGCGGTTAAGCCAAGGCCCCCGTCCCCTCACTCGGGTGCGAAACATGACCACACCTCCGCGAGGGATTACGGTTTTTCGGCGGTGGCACTGAAACCAGCCCGGCTGCGCAACGAAGCACTCACCGGGCCCGCCGACCACTCCCACTACGAGAAGTCGCGGAACAAAACCCGCCCCCAACGAAAACACGACAAACCCCATAACTTGGGCTCGCCGCTCACCACCTCGTGTCGGAATATTAGCCGTCGGTAAGTGAGATCTCTAAATAGCGAGAAGTCACTTACCGCCGTTGCCCAGGATGCACCAGGCCCCAGCCATTGTCAGCCACCGTTCCCGCCGGACGTATCCGCACCAGGACAAGTGACCGTACAATGAGCCAGGGCACTCTTGGAGGTTTTCCGACCCAGCACCCCAACCCCTAACCTAACCTAACCTAACCTAACCTAACCTAACCTAACCTAACCTAACCTAACCCTAACCTAACCTAACCTAACCTTTTTTTTTTTTTTTTTTTTTTTTTTACATGTGGAAAATGCGTCATGCAGAGACACACCCCCGGGGGAGGGTGTGAATACTGCCGGACTCCTACCGGCTAAAAACCACATGGCATTCCCTCGCCGCGCCTTTGTGTTGGGGACCCGGGTTCCCTTGCGTAGTCCACCGGGATCCCAACGGCGTTGGCCCGCACCGGCTCGCGGGCCCCGACTCAGTTTGGGGCGGGTACGAGATGTTGAATACCCACCCCCGTCTAGGGGAAGCGCGCGGGGATGCGCGCGCGACTTCCCAGGGCCATGTTGGTATGGGGTGGGACTGCCCCCGCAGTCGTCACCCCGGCCCTGTGGCGATGTAATTATCGCCGGAGAGGAGGGCGGGACTACCTGCCCGTTTCCATCTCCTCTCCCTCCACACTCACCCGGCCTGCTGGGTTCGGCAATTTCACCGGTTGCTTCTTACGCTTCTTAGGAGGAGTGCAGGCCTTGGACCCCACCCAATGGTCCGACGGCCGGCCCTGCGCTGAACACACAGCGCACTTTGGGTCGACCGCGCACATCGCCGCCTTATGGCCTTCGTTTCCGCAGCGGTAACATAGACCGCTGCGGTCCTGCTCATGACTGCAGGATGCCCGCACATGTCCTTCCTCCAAGCAGCGGAAGCACCGAAGCGGCCTCTGCCGCAGGAGCTCTGCTTTCGCCGAAACCCAGCCTATACGAACTCGGCCGGCGACCGTCATCTTCTTAACTGCTTGCAATGGAGCTTTAACCCAGCAAGTGCCCACCCCAGATCTAGTACGTCGAACCTCTCCGACTCGCACTTGGTCCACCTGACAGCCGCCCTCCCGGGCAACCGCAGCGACCACTTCCTCCGACGTAACACTGTCGTCCAGGCCCGATATCCGCATCTCCGCGGACTTTACGGGCCTGGAGATTTTGGCCATATTCTCCGGGATGAACTCCCGGAGCTTCGACGCCAGAACGTCGGCCTTCTCGCGCCATCAGCACCTGGAACCTCTAGAACCTTACCGCCGGTGATCGCGGTGCGAAACCGCATATCTTCGATCCCCAATGCGCGGAGATCGATCCTTCTCTTGGCCTCCGCAAGGACATTCGCATACGCGACACCCTCCCTTTCCGCCTCTGGGTCCAACGTAATAATAACCGCCGCGGAGCGAGGCGGTTTCAGTTTAGAAGGCGAGGGTGCGCTCGTCTTCTTTGCCTTCTTCGAGGGGGCCGAACCGGCTTTCGTCACCGGAGGGTTGACAGCCACAGGCTGCCCTTCGGGAACACTGACGGTCTTGCCCCGTTTTCCTTTTACGACCGTCGCCCAGGAGGACGCGGTCGCCTGCACAGGCGGCTGAGCGGATGTTGTTGCTACCGACTCGGGCTGTCCAGAGGGCGCCGGTGTGACGGGCGTCTTCTTCGCCTTCTTTTTCTTGGCCCGACCCGTTTCTGACTGGGGAAGAGAACCCCGGTCGCCGACTCTAGGGGGTCGGGCACATCTGACGCCATTGTTCCAGCCTCTGGCAAGGTTTGCGTGGAGACCGCAGACGCAGACGACACCTTCTCAGTGGAGGGGAGGGCAGAGATCATCTCTTTCACCTCCTTCATAAGCGTCCCTACCATTTGGCGGACGATTCCGCCGACGTCCCTCATTATTTGAGCGCGGAACGCGCTCGCCTCACTCCCTACGACAGGGACAACATCCGCCGAGATACCGGCATTGGCCGCTGGCTTGGCAGCTGGCTTGGCAGCACGAGCCTCGGCCAACTGCCGACGCAGGTACTCGACTTCCTGCTCAAGTCTCAGGTTCTTTGAGACCAGTGGAGAGACCGACGTCGGAAATAGAGCCCCCTCCAAGGTGTCCACAACCTGTGTGATCCCGGCCAAACCCTCTTTCAGGGTCCTTATGGTGGTCCCTTTGAGGTTCCCTGCCTTCTTCACAACATCGGTGAGAGCATCCGCTTGCCGGTGGACGAGACACTTCGCCCTGCGGATTACCTCCTCGGCCACTTTATTCTTATTCTCGGCGGCGGCAGTGGCAGTGGCGCCAGACGCCGTCGGCCTATCCGACTCCGACTGTATATCCGACGCTTCATCCCCAGAGGAGAAGAAGTCACTCTCATGATAATCCAGGGCCGTCGCTGGAGGCAATCCAGACTTGGTAGCACCCGCCCCAGGGACCGCTCTGGTTATATCGTCCTCAAAGAATCGGTAGCCGAACTGCCGCCGACATTCCTCCTTCTTCCTTGTGCGAGAACTTGCTCTCGACCCCACTCTAGGGCTGCCGGACCTTTTGCGGGCGGACTGGACATCGCCCTCATCCTCAACTATAGAGTCTGTGTCAGACTCGGCAATGTGTCTTTTACGCCAGGAACGGAGACCAGACGTAGACGGCAACGGTTCCATTTCCATCTCCTCAGTTGGGGTTGCACACGAGCTCGACCGCGTAGACCCGCAGTCGATCTCGCCCGCAACCGCTTTCAACAGACTATGGCGAGTACGACGACGACCTAAGAGACCAACATCTTCGCCCAGTACTACCGAACACTCTTTCAGGAGTTCTAGCCCCGATTTCTTACTTTCTACGCCCTTCTCGGGCACCAACTTCTCTCCGCCCTTCTCAGGCACTACTTTCTCACCGTCCTTCTCGGACACGACATCAATATTGGGTTTTGCTTTTGATATATCCATACTTGTTCCCACGAGTATGGGGGAAAGGTTTCACACGCAGGGGAGCCCCCTGCTTCTGCGTGCGGCCTACATACAACGGGGTGCGGCAGATACCCCGAGGTTGGTGCCCTTGCGGCCGATGATACTCCACCGACCCGCCCGCAGCACAGAACACGCTAACCGAACTTATGATGTCCAGTAGCGTGCACCGCACAACGAACTATGCATCGCCAGGCACCGAAGCTTACACAAGAGGATTTTTATAGAGGTTTACTCCTCGCGGCCCAGGCGATTAAGCCAAGGCCCCCGTCCCCTCACTCCGGTGCGAAACATGACCACACCTTCGCGAGGGATTACGGTTTTTCGGCGGTGGCACTGAAACCAGCCCGATTGCGCAACGAAGCACTCACCGGGCCCGCCGACAACTCCCACTACGAGAAGTCGCGGAACAAAACCCGCCCCCAACGAAAACACGACAAACCCCATAACTTGGGCTCGCCGCTCACCACCTCTGTCGGAACATTAGCCGTCGGTAAGTGAGATCTCTAAATAGCGAGAAGTCACTTACCGCCGTTGCCCAGGATGCACCAGGCCCCAGCCATTGTCAGCCACCGTTCCCGCCGGACGTATCCGCACCAGGACAAGTGACCGTACAATGAGCCAGGGCACTCTTGGAGGTTTTCCGACCCAGCACCCCAACCTAACCTAACCTAACCTAACCTAACCTAACCTAACCTAACCTAACCTAACCTAACCTAACCTAACCTAACCTAACCTAACCTAACCTAACCTTTTTTTTTTTTTTTTTTTTTTACATGTGGAAAATGCGTCATGCAGAGACACACCCCCGGGGGAGGGTGTGAATACTGCCGGACTCCTACCGGCTAAAAAAACCACATGGCATTCCCTCGCCGCGCCTTAATGTTGGGGACCCGGGTTCCCTTGCGTAGTCCACCGGGATCCCAACGGCGTTGGCCCGCACCGGCTCGCGGGCCCCGACTCAGTTTGGGGCGGGTACGAGATGTTGAATACCCACCCCCGTCTAGGGGAAGCGCGCGGGGATGCGCGCGCGACTTCCCAGGGCAATGTTGGTATGGGGTGGGACTGCCCCCGCAGTCGTCACCCCGGCCCTGTGGCGATGTAATTATCGCCGGAGAGGAGGGCGGGACTACCTGCCCGTTTCCATCTCCTCTCCCTCCACACTCACCCGGCCTGCTGGGTTCGGCAATTTCACCGGTTGCTTCTTACGCTTCTTAGGAGGAGTGCAGGCCTTGGACCCCACCCAATGGTCCGACGGCCGGCCCTGCGCTGAACACACAGCGCACTTTGGGTCGACCGCGCACATCGCCGCCTTATGGCCTTCGTTTCCGCAGCGGTAACATAGACCGCTGCGGTCCTGCTCATGACTGCAGGATGCCCGCACATGTCCTTCCTCCAAGCAGCGGAAGCACCGAAGCGGCCTCTGCCGCAGGAGCTCTGCTTTCGCCGAAACCCAGCCTATACGAACTCGGCCGGCGACCGTCATCTTCTTAACTGCTTGCAATGGAGCTTTAACCCAGCAAGTGCCCCCCCCAGATCTAGTACGTCGAACCTCTCCGACTCGCACTTGGTCCACCTGACAGCCACCCTCCCGGGCAACCGCAGCGACCACTTCCTCCGACGTAACACTGTCGTCCAGGCCCGATATCCGCATCTCCGCGGACTTTACGGGCCTGGAGATTTTGGCCATATTCTCCGGGATGAACTCCCGGAGCTTCGACGCCAGAACGTCGGCCTTCTCCGCGCCATCAGCACCTGGGACCTCTAGGACCTTACCGCCGGTGATCGCGGTGCGAAACCGCATATCTTCGATCCCCAATGCGCGGAGATCGATCCTTCTCTTGGCCTCCGCAAGGACATTCGCATACGCGACACCCTCCCTTTCCGCCTCCGGGTCCAACGTAATAATCACCGCCGCGGAGCGAGGCGGTTTCAGTCTAGAAGGCGAGGGTGCGCTCGTCTTCTTTGCCTTCTTCGAGGGGGCCGAACCGGCTTTCGTCACCGGAGGGTTCGCAGCCACAGGCTGCCCTTCGGGAACACTGACGGTCTTGCCCCGTTTTCCTTTTACGACCGTCGCCCAGGTGGACGCGGTCGGCTGCACAGACGTTTGAGCGGAGGTCGAAGCCACCGGCTCGGGCTGTCCAGAGGGCGCCAGTGAGACGGGCGTCTTCTTCGCCTTCTTCTTCTTGGCCCGACCCGTTTCTGACTGGGGAACAGAACCCCGGTCGCCGACTCTAGGGGTGTCGGGCACATCTGACGCCATTGTCGCGGCCTCGGGCAAAGTTTGCGTGGAGGCCGCAGACGAGGACGACACCTTCTCTGGAGGGGGGCGAATGGAGATCATTTCTCTCACCTCTTTCATAAAAGTCCCTACCATTTGGCGGACGATGCCGCCGACATCTCTCATTATTTGAGCACGGAATGCGCTCGCATCACTTCCTACAACAGGAACACCGTCTGCCGAGATACCGGCCTGGGCCGCTGGCTTGGCAGCTGGCTTGGCAGCACGAGCCTCGGCCAACTGCCGACGCAGGTACTCGACTTCCTGCTCAAGTCTCAGGTTCTTTGAGACCAGTGGAGAGACCGACGTCGGAAATAGATCCCCCTCCAAGGTGTCCACAACCTGTGTGATCCCGGCCAAACCCTCTTTCAGGGTCCTTATGGTGGTCCCTTTGAGATTTCCCGCCTTCTTAACGACGTCGCTAAGAGCATCCGCTTGCCGATGGACGAGAAGTTTCGCCCTATGGAGTACCTCCTCGGCCACTTTGTTCTTGTCACCGGCGGCAGCGGTGGTAGTGGCGCCAGATGCCGTCGGCCTGTCCAGCTCCGTCGGTTTGTCTGGCTCCTCATCTCCGGAAGAAAAGAAATCACTCTCGTGATAATCTAAGACCGTCACTGGGGGCAGACCAGATTTGCCAGCGGCTGTCCCTTCATCTTCGAAGAATCGGTATATGAATTGCCGACACTCCTCCTTCTTTCTAGCGATCGAACTGGCTCTCGATCCCACTCTAGGGCTGCCGGACCTTTTGCGGACGGATTGGACATCGCCCTCATCCTCGACCGTGGAGTCCGTATCGGACTCGTTAAGACGCCTTTTGCGCCAGGAGCGTAGTCCAGATGTTGACGGCAACTGCTCCGTCTCCATGCCTTCATCAATTGGGGATGCGCACAAGCTCGACCGCGAAGACCCGCAGTCGGTCTCGCCCGCAACCGCCCTCAACAAGCTGTGACGAGTGCGACGGCGACCCAACTCCACAACATCCTCGCCCAGTACAACGGAGCACTCTTTCAGAACCTCCACTTCCGACTTCTTTTTACTAACACCGCCCTTCACGGGCACCGACATCTCTCCGCCCTTCGCGGGCACCGACTTCTCACCGTCCTTCTCGGACACGACATCAATTTTGGGTTTTGTTTTTGACATATCCATACTTGTTCCCACGAGTATGGGGGAAAGGTTTCACACGCAGGGGAGCCCCTGCTTCTGCGTGCGGCCTACATACAACGGGGTGCGGCAGATACCCCGAGGTTGGTGCCCTTGCGGCCGATGATACTCCATCGACCCGCCCGCAGCACAGAACACGCTAACCGAACTTATGATGTCCGGTAGCGTGCACCGCACAACGAACTATGCATCGCCGGGCACCGAAGCTTACACAAGAGGATTTTTATAGAGGTTTACTCCTCGCGGCCCAGGCGGTTAAGCCAAGGCCCCCGTCCCCTCACTCGGGTGCGAAACATGACCACACCTCCGCGAGGGATTACGGTTTTTCGGCGGTGGCACTGAAACCAGCCCGGCTGCGCAACGAAGCACTCACCGGGCCCGCCGACCACTCCCACTACGAGAAGTCGCGGAACAAAACCCGCCCCCAACAAAACACGACAAACCCCATTACTTGGGGTCGCCGCTCACCACCTCTGTCGGAACATTAGCCGTCGGTAAGTGAGATCTCTAAATAGCGAGAAGTCACTTACCGCCGTTGCCCAGGATGCACCAGGCCCCAGCCATTGTCAGCCACCGTTCCCGCCGGACGTATCCGCACCAGGACAAGTGACCGTACAATGAGCCAGGGCACTCTTGGAGGTTTTCCGACCCAGCACCCCAACCTAACCTAACCTAACCTAACCTAACCTAACCTAACCTAACCTAACCTAACCTAACCTAACCTAACCTAACCTAACCTAACCTAACCTAACCTAACCTAACCTAACCTAACCTAACCTAACCTAACCTAACCTAACCTAACCTAACCTAACCTAACCTAACCTAACCTAACCTAACCTAACCTAACCTAACCTAACCTAACCTAACCTAACCTAACCTAACCTAACCTAACCTAACCTAACCTAACCTAACCTAACCTAACCTAACCTAACCTAACCGCAGGTTTAATTACTTTCCCATCGAATATCCCGATGGAGTGAGATGAAATTATAGCGAGTTGTAAACTTTCAGTAGTGACATCTTGTGGCCGTTGGTAGCACTATTACTTTATGTGCGACATCTTGTGGCCATTACTGTTACTATTACTTACGTAGATAGCGATGTCTTGTGGCCAGCAGTAGCACTAATTACCATTAGTTCACTGGATTGTGTCTTGCTTAGTATATTATGTTGCTTGCTTATATTATTATAATATATTGAAGTATATTATATATATTATATATTCTGAATACGACCATATTCACTTTTATTTCACCAATTCGGCCATATTCATTATTCAAAACGGAACGGAACCGAACTTTTTTTTTTTTTTTTTTTTTTTTTTTTTTTTTTTTTTTTCTAAATGTAAATGTTAATCTAAATGTTAAACCTTTGATAATCGTTGATTCTACATTGGTACGGCCAATTTTGATAGTCTGCAATCAGTAGCCTGTATCCATCTTTGCTTTTGTATGTCAGCGGATCTTTGACGAATCCATATTCGCAGTTGCGAAAACAGAACAGGTAGATGTGGATACGGGCCTACCACCCTCGTTCTTGAGCCTCTTCTAGCTAGTTCGTCTGCGGCGTCGTTGCCATAAGATCCACTGTGCCCTTTTATCCATTGGAGGATAACTTGGTTATTGGAAGATATCTTATCCAGTGAATTGTGGCTTTCAATTATAAATTTGTTGTTTGTCTTGTTATTTCGTAATGCTTTTAGTACTGCTGCGCTGTCAGATAAGAATCTAATGTTAATACCATTTATTCTTAGCTTATGTACAGCTTATGTGAGCTGCAGCAGCCTCGGTTATTGCAACACATTCGCATTGGAATATTGAGCTATGTACGCCAAGCGGTATATGCACGTTTGTATTAAGGTTTAAGGAAAAGACTCCTGCGGGCCTACCACGAATGTAACTGTCCGATTATCGCGTCCGCAACGAAACACGACCGAAATTCTAATCCAAAGGAACCATGAAGTTTCTTCGGAATAAGTTATTTCGGACGGGTACCATAGACTATGTTCGTGAATGAATGAAAGATGAGAGGTCTTTTATTAGACACCTTTAAATTAGAAAAAAAAAAAAAAAAAAAAAAAAAAAAAAAAAAAAAAAAAATGAAGTGGTATACTCCGGATAAAATAAAATGTACAGTCGTTTATATTTAAATGTATGGAAATTATAAACTTTTAAAATTAGTAGTATTATATGTCAAAAGGAAACGTCTATTTGACTAAAAAAAAAAAAAAAAAAAAAAAAAAAAAAAATGGCAGAAATAGAAATTGGAATAACGGTACTGCGTGTGACAAATATTTTCGTTTTTATTTTTTTTTATAATCTTTTAATTTATAAAAGGTAAGATATTTACAAGTGCTTTGAAATGACTATTTATCGTTAAATTTGTTCGTTAAACATCAATGAAAATGAACATCTAATAATTTTGATTTTATTTATTAGTTTTTTTGTTAGCGTTAACACGTATTTATGCATTTAGATGAGTAATCCCACTGTGGATCAAGTGGATACCCTTCTGACATTTCTAGAAGAGCACCAGGAGTTAGCTCGTGGCCGCTGTAGAAATGCAGAAGGGCGAACAAGATCCAACGAATTATGGGTTCGTCTCACAGACGAACTCAATGCATTGGGTGGATGTACTAAAACTATGAAGCAGTGGCCGAAGGTAAGCACTTTTCTGATATATTTTCAATTATATACATATATTCTTTATTATACTCGTAAAAGATACAGCGATTAGTTTAACAACTTGTTAGCAAAGGTGGGCTTATGTCTCAAAGAGAACTCTTCCAACGATTAGCAAGTAATCAAATGTAGGAAACGTTCAAGAACAAAGAACTTAACATTAGTAAGTAGTAACAGTAAATACATATGTATAAATATGCAAATTTAATATATAATAATATATATACTATATAAACAAATACAATACATACAAAAGCAAAAGCATAGTATTATTATGTATTATTAGTTAAAAAGTTGAAGTCTCACTTTTCTTGAAGGAAGTAATCGAATGACTATCTACCTATACAATATTCTTTCTTTATTATTATTAAATCTTTTCTCTTCTTATTCATTTTCCTTTACTTCTTTCCAGTCTGCAGAGGTTGCCTGTATGAGATTGCTTTTAAGGATAAGGCTGCTAATTGTTTTTTCAACGTGACCTTGTAATTTTTTTGTTTCAATAAGTTTACTGCTATAATCTTTTGAAGATTCTATTTTAGTACATGATATGCATTTAATATGTTAAGTAAAACCATTATCATTTATTACAGTACAATTTTGTTATTAAATAAAATTTTCCAATACTCGTACTTTATAAATTTTAGGTATGGGCTGACAAAAAATATTTAACGAAAAAAAAAAAAAAAAAAAAAAAAAAAAAAAAAAAAAAAAGCTGCTGCTGCTGCTCGAAGGTCTGCCAGAGCCACTGGGGGTGGGCCATCATCTGCTGAGCCTTTAAACCCCATACAAAAAAAAAAAAAAGAATATTGGCTGTTATGGGAGAAGGATTTGGGGAACCTCAGTCGGATGCATGTGTACCTGCATTTCCAGAGGTATGTTGTAAAACCATATATTAAAATAGTGCTAACTGTTATCTGTAGACATATATAACATCATGGATATCATCAAAATACATGGTGATTTCCATGGTATTCCTCGTGCACTACCATTCCTGTTATTTCTGTATATAAGCTCATAGCCTTTTCCCACCTTTCAAACTGAAATACAGGTATGCAAGAACAGCTGCTTCATAGCAGAAATATGAGTGGGACAGAGTGGGTACCTCTTGCTCTACCTCAGAGCAGATGACTGTTGTTGTTGTGATTAAGACTGTCTATTGCAATATCCTGCTAATATTTTATGTGTCAAAGTAAACACATAGAATACTTAATATACTAATGAGTGAAGGCAAAGTCACGGGAAACAGCTAATGTATATAAATGTTTTTAGGTGCCCTGCTCAGCAGATGAAGCTCCATCACAAAATATAGAGCAGCAACAGCAGCAAAATCCCCAGCAACTGATGCAACATCACGGGTTCATATTTTCTAATGCATAAATATAATTAAGACAAGTTGCCTTAGTTATATTTGTACATTTTCAAAACATTTCCGGCATTTCATAATGTTGATTGAAACTATTTAGAATGATCAAGTATGTATTTATAAATTTTATGTTAATTGATATGTTGTGGTGATGACCAAAAAGATGAATGGACTGTGTGAAAGATGACGTCCATAAGAGTGCACCTAGGTGTAATAAATAGAGAAAATAGTTGGTAAGACATTTGATGACCAGCGCTGCATTATCCATTAGTTAGTACAGGCAACTGCCATATTCAGTATATTTGTATTTCTAATTTTTATATGTAGAAAAATATTATAGCAGTTTTTTGTGGGCCAGATTTGCATTGCCTGGGAGTCCTGACATGGATTTTTCAGATTGCTGATGATCAACTTTAAAGAACGTACTAAAAGCATGGAAATAAATTATTTATTTTATTATAAGTAACACTGCTGAAGAAAGAGATGATAGTGATGATATTATCTTTATATATTTTATATCTGTCTTCCAAATGCCTCTTATTATTTCATAAATTCAATTTAACTTTTATAATTTTATGTATACTCAATTCAATATATACACAGTTTTTCAATGTCAACTAAGAAGTAAAGATAAGACAGTACTAACAAATAACACTATTACTTATACTGTATTACTGATTAAAAAAAAAAAAAAAAAAAAAAAAATTATATAATAAATAAATTATTGTTATATGAAAATATTTCTGTAAATATTAAGATTATTAGTTGTGGGGGCTTATAGTCCTAATCACTAGTATATTCCTAGTCATCAAGTCTGCTATTAGTACCAATCATACATACAGAAAATAATAATGATAATTATTTAAAAAAAAAAAAAAAAAAAAAAAACTGTTTTTTAGAACTTCAACGACTGCTACACGTCCAGAGCGACGACGCCGTCGAGCAGACGCCATTGGATCTGAACGCAGTGTACGCAGGCGTCTGTTCGAAATGGAGGAGCGGCGAATCGCAGCGGAGGATCGACGAGTGGCAGAGTTAGGGCTGATTCGCGAAACACTCCAGGAACTGAATGAATTAATAAGGGATGGATTGGAGGGAATACTTATGGAATTAAGACAAATGAATAGATAATTTTTTTTTTTTTAATTGTTAATTGTTGTTGATTTGATTAATGTTGATTTGTTGATTTATGTTAGTTTGTTGATTTGTTAATATATATATATGTCTTACCAGTTTATCAGATAGACACTAGTCATTAATTTAATGCGCCTTGAACTAAGTTATTTAGTTTGCATATACTTATACAATATTTTTCTGTTTGGGTACATTTCTTATTTCTGATGTGATTCGGTTTGAATGGAAGAATATGGCAAAGAAATTACAGGGTATGTAGACAACATCATATTCCAAGAATAGCAGGACCACTTTGTCAGATGAACCATCAGTTTATTTGTCATTCTAAGTATCATAAAAAATATGTATATTTGTATATTTTTAGTAGAGATAATCTAATAAACAATAGATGCCTTTGAAGATATTTATTAAACCTCTTTCAATGATAATTTTTTAAACATTTTATGATTTGTATGTTAGTCCATATTTAGCTTACTATACTATAAAACGGATTTTTTTTTTGAAACACTAACACACAAATAGAAATTTTAAAAACGTCACATGAATGTTTTAATAATTTATAATATTTTTGTGTTATTTTAAAAAAAAAAAAAAAAAAAAAAATGTTTAATATACAATTTTGATTTTACTTTTATCTATATATACCTACATTTACGTGATTATAAAATAAAAAGATTTTATTTTAAAAAAAGTTTTTAATTTTGTAAATAAGTAATGCTTTAACTTCTAATTTGTATATACCTGAAACAAAAGAAAATATATTTAACTGTGAGACTTGAAATTTGATAAATGCACTTGATAGCTTATTTACTGTGTGCTTAAGGAAGGTTATAGACTATTCAATATAATATCAGCTAATAACATTAACATAAAAAAATACTCAAATACAAATTAATATTTATTTATTGAATCATGATTTCTGATGTTTGTATTTTATGGGAATCGAACCCTCAACTATCAAAAGCAGCTGTATGTCAAACCACAAGGTCATCAAATAGGTATTAGCACAATTTAAAATTGATGGTATTAATAAAATAATCACATGTTTTACGATAATTTCCACTTCTACCTGATGGATATTAGAGTACTAGAGAAATTTATTGTATACTATACCTAATATTTGAATGTTTCTATCTAGATTGCTCAAGCAGCTGTATTAAAGAATTTCTAGCTGTTCTCCCTCGATCAAGTGCAGCAGTGGATGATTGATGCCACACTGTAGCTGAAGGTTGCCGGGCTGACTCATTGTTTATCTCTTCAGATGACAAATCTGGAGTCGTCAAATTTTGGTCTATACACATATTGTGTAAAACAGCACAAGCAATACTAATTCTTCCTGCTGCTCTTGGAGCATAATGCAGTTCTCTAGCTGCAAGAAGGCATCTCCAACGACTTTTTAATATTCCAAAGACGCGTTCTACAGTATTGCGGGTGCGCTTATGCCGGGAATTGTATCTATCCTCAGGAGAGTCCTCAACAGCGTTTTCATAGGGTGTCATAAGGTATACCCTTAAAGGATACCCTGAATCACCTATAATAAACAATATATTTCTATAAATCTTATAATTATTACAATAACATAACACTTGATATTATATGATAATATAATATCAAGTATTCAGTGGCAGCTTAGTATAGGGTTTTATTGCAAATTTTTCCTTCCCTTGCATCAGTACATATATATATTTGTCGTTTGTTCCTATAATCATCTTTTATGACATCCTAATAATGAAAAGGAATGAAAAAAACATTGTATTCTTGTTTGTTCACCAATTTTATATGTAGTACAACTACAAAGTTAACAATAATGATTTATTTACCCAGCAAATAGGTTGTTTCTCCTTGAAGACTCTCCAAATGATCTTTGATCTCATTATGCTCCCAAATGAAAGCATCATGAGTGGCGCCACCGTAAGAGGCGTCAATATTTAAAATTTTTAAATTACTGTCAGCAATCTAAAAAATAGGACAAACATTATAAAGATATTTGCAGATAATGACAAATATGAATAACTTGAGAATCATTTATACACTATGCAAAGTTTTACATAAAAAATATCTACTGTGCAAGATTGTATTTGTTGTGTCTTTCTATTTCTATACTTTGTATTCAAAATAAACTTTTTTATATAAATTGATAAATATAGTCTTTGATAAAATATCACAGCCTCAAAAAAACGGTATTTTTATTTAAATTTTATAAAATTAATTCACAACTAAATAAATAAACAGAACTAACATATTTATAAACACTTTGCATATTTATAATCAACCCTGCCATGTCTTTATATTACCATAATAATACATTAAGTATTTGCACATAAAATGTATTATTGTCTCCATTTTGTCTTAATCAGGAAGAAACAAGTTGTGTCATTCTATATTTCAAGTACTATACGAGTACTAAAGATCTGTTAAAACATGAAGAGGAAATAAACTTTAAAATACTAAAGATAACCAGAAATGAAAAAGATACCCAAAATTATTTGTTAAATAATCTAGGTAAATAAAAGGTGTAAACTATTTTGAGAAAAGCATCCGACAGATTCTATTAAAATACTGTACTTACAACTTGAACATTCAAAGAGTGGTAATGTTTTCAATTGAAAAATCTCTCCTCATTGGTTGTTGGCCGAATTATAGCTACATGGGTGCAGTCAATACATCCTATAACACCAGGAATACCATACTGTGTGGCAAAACTGAAAAAGAAATATAAACTAATGATTATTTAAACAACAATTAACATTTATGTTGATTCCTGAAATTAACAACTCCTCCTTCTGTCAGAACATGGTTTATGTGACTATAATAGGATAGCTAGATCTCTCATAATATCATTTATAAACTTACAGCTACAAATAGTTGACTGAACTAAATTAATAGTATATATATTATAAATTGACAAAAAGCATAAAATTCTATAAAGGTTAATATTACTCATATTTAATATACATAAACATACTTTCTCTTCAAAACGTTCCTGTCTTCCCTGGACTGAGGAAATCTTATATATTTCCTCAGTATAAAGGGTGTATTTAGGGCATCTGTTACATCCCTGATGCAGTTTGAGACAGACTGCTGCGCCATAGGGGTGTCTAAATTTTGTCCGACTGCACCCTGGTAGCTACCACTGGCATAAACTTTTAATGCAGTGAGAATCTAAAAAAAAAAAAAAAAAAAAAAAAAAGATATGTGAATACTAAATAGTATTCACATATCTACATATTTTTTTTTAGGTAAATACTAAATCTTTTCATCTACAACATGTACATAAGTTCTTACTTTGGTTATTGGATCGATTGCTCGACTATTTTTAGGCAGGGATAATAATGGTACCACATCCTGACATAGATCCTCGAAGAGTTCCCGACTGAGTCTGTATTTAGATACAAACTCGAAGTCTGGGATGGATCTTTGGAGGTACCTTTTACGCATTTTTCGTTTAATCCTGCGTCTTTCAATTTTTTCTTCATTGAGGGCTTCTAAAATTCCTGCTAATCTTGCCATAATGAAACTAAAACATCAAAATAAAGTAATGCAAAGTTGTAGGTTATGTTGAACACAATAATATTTAAAAACACTAATTAGTTTAACTTTTATCACATTATTCACTGTAACACATTAACAGAATTATTAATTAATCACTTTTTTACATATTACAGCACTTATATATGTAAAATTCATACTTACGAAAATAAAAAGTTAACTATTTAGGTTTCGTCTACTTCGCGCTTTAAATCACGATAAACGTGCTGTCAAAACGTCAAAATTACGTACGAACGGATACTTCGGCAAAATACCCTAATATCGGGGTGAACGCCACAAAAAAAGAAAAAAAAAAAAAACGGATACTTCATGGTACGATTTGGGACGATAGAAAGGCTATTCTCCGTATTCGGGCACGATTTCGGAATGAACGTTTTTCATGGTACGAATCACACGAAATATCGATCCGAAATTTCGGATTTGCACTTCGTGGTAGGCCCGCTGCTCTTGAACCGTTCTCAGTTTTGAGGCCATCGGTGTATATGTGTAATTCATGTATGTTACAACGGATTGGTCCTTTTCCTCTTTTATTTGTATTTGGTATTTTTTTTTGGTATTTTTTTGTTAAATATATAATGATTATGAGTCCTGTCGCACGGAGCCGCAATCAAAGGTTCACATTCCATTGCCTGGTTTAGAATAGAAGTGTGGGGACTGTTGTGATTTTTACCCCATAGATCCAGATGCATTAGTCGAATAGCGATTAAGACTGCTTCCTGCTGTATGTACAAGTCTAGGGGTGTTATATTAAGGGCCAACTCTATTACTGTTTTCATGCAGCCGCTGACAAAAAAAAAAAAAAAAAAAAAAAAAAAAAAAAAGAAACCAGTCTCTGAAAGCTTTTTAGTTTGGTGGCAGTTGTCGATAGTTTTGTCCTCGGCCACCAAACCAGTGCACCATAGATCAACATTGGCCTGATTATAGCTCTGTACAGCCATAGAGTTATTTTTGGCAGCAGACCCCATTTGTTTCCTAGCATCTTTTTACATTGGTAGAATGCAATTGTGCTTTTGTTAAGTTTATAATCAAGATGTTTATTTCAAAGCAGTTTACTGTTTTTACCCTCTTTTGAAGTACCCCAAGCTGTAGGCTCTTGAGAAAACCTCGGCAGGGAACTCATTCCATAACTTGAGTGTTCGTGGGAGGAAACATTTCTGAAACCGCGTTGTACGCGCCCATTGAGGCTGTAGGATATGAGGATGTACTCCCTGTCGATGGCGAGCTGTACGATGGTAGAAAGTGGCCGTGGGCATCATATTGAACAATTCCACTGAGCACAATCCGTTGTACAAGCAGTAGAACACGCAAAGTGAAGCAAAATCTCTCCTAAGACTTAAGGATTCGATTCCGTTTGTAAGCCTGGGATCACCGACATTTCTGATAGCTCGTTGTTGCAACGAGTCGAAGGGTTCAAGCGGATATTTAGGTGCTCCCGCCCATAAGTGACAGCAATACTCCATGTGGGGCCGAATTTGCAATTTGTAGAGTTATTTTGAGAAATTGTTTTGTTATTTATATTTTTAATGCAATTATTAATCCAGAATCATCCAAAAGAACTGAATCGAACTTACATTTTAATGATTGATAATGTACGTTATCACCAAGGGTGTAAAAAAAAAAAAAAAAAAAAAAAATATTTTTTGGCCTCTGTTGGCATTAAAGATTGGTTTGTCAGATATTGCCTCCCGATTAGTGTAATTCAAACAGTAATCACAGACATTCAGAGAAAATTGAAGACTACTAATACGTTGAAAAGTTTTTAGCAAATCTTCCAGTTGCCATTTTTTACCAAAAATATAAAGTAGTAATTTTTTCTTTCAACTTTTTGTTTTATTCATCTGACTGATATCACGTCACTTATTTTCTTAAGTTTTGTTTGGGCGTACCTGTATCGTATTATAAATTTTATTAAATATGTATTAAGTACATTATAAAATTATAATGTTTTATTTAACAATATACCGGTAATATAAGATTACAAAAACAGTCAGTTACAATCGCCTCGTTATTTTATCTCATCACTACAAAAACAAACAGTTGACATAACCTGAAACAGCGCAGTTTGATATGAATGGCGTGCAGCCAGTTCGAACTTATATCGCCCATTCGATCACGATCTGTCAGAAACGCAATCTCTGAGCGGCCGGACTTTAATTTATTTGTTACTGCAGTGAGGATCGAACCTAATGCAATGCGGCCGTGCAGCTATTCAATCAATAAGTTTTTTTTTTGATGGGTGATATTGGAATGATAAGCCCACCCACGCTACCGGTATACGCTGGTGGGGCACCAGTGAGGGATGACAGGTAACGATAAAAGCAGGTCAGTTAGCCCATGACGGTGGTTTCTAGGGGGAACCACGTGGAGGTCGACTTGACAAGGTGTATTGAGTGAATGGGTCAGTTAGACCCTATTACTTTTACGTTATTATTACTGCCAGCTACGATAGCTACGCGGAAGCTACCGTAGCCGACAGGTAAACGTAGTTGTTGCCAGTTGACAGTTACATGTAGCTGTGCTATAATATGCCGGGTGCTCGAGAATGTCTATAACCAATAACTGTCTATGTCAACAACAGATAACCTTGCCGCGGCTATTCTTTGCATAGCCGCTATATAGCTGGGTATAGCTACTCATCGCTACTTCACTAATCTAATATATAAGTGTAAAGTGTAAGAGTTTTATTGATATTAGATATAACCTAAGAACAAATAATTAAATAAAAGGAATGTTAAAAAAAAAAAAAATACTAAATCATATGGTTGCGTCCTTTCTTCTTATGCAAATATAATTAGTAAAAAAAAAAAAGAGGACAAAAGACACTAGTTGGTATTTTTCCCAATTCATAGCAGGTTAGTGTATAGAAAATAATATAACAAATTCAGATACAACCTGCTTGTATACTTTCTACATAAACTGTGTCGAATAATGTAAAATTTGTCATTGACAAATAATTGACATAGGTCACATATAAAACATTTCATATATACACTAACCTGGTATCCTCTTTTTACTAATTATATTTATACAAGAAGAATAGAGGCAACCTGTTTACAACTTGTTTGTCAATATGATTTACAGTTTTTATTTTATCATTCCTTCTATGTAATTCCATGTTCTTACTAACTATATCAACATGATACTGATATGTTAGCTGTTATGTCAGTAAATAAAAAAAAAAAGTATACAATTGTCAAAGTCAAATAAATGTCAAAACTGCTTCGCTTTTTCTATTAACCTTGTTTTGTTTATTTCGAAATGAAAATATCTTTATTTTAAGTATCGTAATAGTTAATCTGGCAATGTTTTATGTTAATTTTATAATATGGCTGTGAAATTTTACGTGTACGGTGGCGGCCGATGGCGCGAGGTGCGCCTGGACGGCCGTGTGTGTGGCTGGGGCGGTCGGTCCCGGTTCATGTGCATGAAACGCGGGAAACTGAACGTAGTGAGTACGCCGGCGGTGCTGCGCGGGCTGCGGGCGCTGGCGGCCGGCCGCCCCACCACCGTCAAGGATGGGTTGCCTGTCTCCCAGCTCAGGTGCCTGTTTATTCGTTTCAGCAGTTATTTTGTTGATTTCCCAAAAGTAGTTCAGTTTATACTTACCGGTATAAGTAGGTACCTTTAGCTTAACTCCTCATAAAAGAATCCTCCTAAGATAAAAGGTCAACTAATATAAACATAGGGGGGAAAGGGATTGTTAGTAATGGGGACATTAATCCCCATCTCTAGCAATATACTCTGTCAGGTCAATCTCCACGCGATTCCCCCCTGGAATCCATCGTGATTAAATCTTGTTGGATCTATCATAATGGGCTAACTGACCTAGTTTCGTTCTCACCTATCACCACTCATTGGTGCCTAGCAGCGTATACTAGTTGAACAGGGTTGTACTTCCAATATCGCCCAAAAATATATACAAAGATATGGTTGGAGATGTTTATTCTTTGTTTGGTCTGTTGGTCCAATATTCATATCAAAGATCTTGTGCTATTAGGTATTCACATACATTCATAACTTGTATAATTCAATTGTTTGTATAATATGTGGAACAGCCGAGTTTCTTGCCTATTCTTAATGTCCAAATTGTAATCAGAGTTGAATGGTACTGTTCATCCTAAAGGTTGACTGGTAGAGAATGCTACAAGCATTTGTACCATATTTTATTTAGGTCAATAAAGTTATTTAAATTAATAAATAAATGGTATAATGTGTAATATTAAAATGAATTGTATGAATTATTTGTATGTAACTATTTCTTATCAAATGCTTTGCAGGTGTGATCCTGACAAGAAACATGTTCCCGAGCAGCAGCAGCAGCAGCAGCACACACACAGGTACACCATGTCCTTTACACACTTGTTCAAGTCATTGACATATTGACATTTGCAATATGTTACTAAACATATAATAAAAAAAAAAAACTCTTTATCTATCTTACATTAGACTACTAAGCAGCACAATATGGAACCCAAACTATGTAATTTATAAGCAGACTTTAGAAAAAAATCTTAAAACATCTAAATTATAGAACAAGAAGCACTAGTACTGATTATCATGAAATGTGTAAGAAGTACAAAGTTATTTCTCTCGAAGATAGGCGTTCTCTTCTTGATGTGATGTTCTTGAGAGATATTTGTAATAATGGTATAGACTGCCCGGATCTTGTGTGTAGTGTGTTGCGTCTCCGTACTCCTAAAATCCGTACCAGAAATACTCCTCTTTTTGCAGTTCCAAGCAGCCATACCAGTTACTCTCAGAACTCAGTAGTTTGTCCTCTAATGAACTCATATGATAAACTTTTTTCCACAGTGGATTTATTCCACCTCAGTAGATATAAATTCAGGGCTGTGATGATGGATGAGATAATTACCTATGTACATATATGTATATACACTACATATTTACATTTATTTATATCACACTATCTTACCCACTCATACATTTGTACCTCTTTACAATTGGTGACCATGAATTTGTATTATTTAATCATTGCTGTCAATGTCTGAACTTTAGCAACATGGATTTTAATTATTTTATATATCAATTAACCTGACTTTATGGACACTCACTATCATACAATGTTTCTTTCATTCATGCACTTATATTACTTGCATACACCCACTCTACTTGCCTGCCTCGCTTTGGAATTATAATTTTTGTTTGTATAAATAAAATCTGTTATTGGTTGTATTCATAAGAGACTTAGCATGTGAGTTGTTTTTAAGAGCTGTGGATTTTAGTATAAAAAAAATTAAATAAATAAAATAAGAAAAAAAAAAATGAAAAATGTGGTGTAGACACCACATTCAATGTGGTTTCCACTGTTCCTGAAGGTGTAACCTACTTCAGCGCATTCCGCTCCCTTACCTCGCGCAGTGCGGTTATTGAATAATATTATAAACATCATTGATATTTTTAGTACTAGTCTGCCAAAGATATTGGAAGCGGCTCAGACATATCTAGAGTCGGGTTAAATACATTTATTATAACGTTGTATGTTATCACACTAGGTTTATAACATTGATTTGGCTTTTGCTGTCATAATGTTATAATTATTTTTCATGAATAAATAAATAAAAATAAATAAATTTTGTTTTATTTTGATAGAGGGCCACCTCTAGATGGTTCTGTTTATTTATCTCAGTTAATCAACACACATACACAAATATTGTTGTAGGTAGAAACTGGTTAGTATATTTATATTACCAATATATAATATTTAAATTACACACATGTAAGTAACCAAGCCGTGTGGTTCTTTTTTTTTTTTTTACTATACTGTCGGCAAACGAGCATGCGGCTCACCTGGTGGTAAGTGACTACCGCCGCCCATGTATAGAATAGATATATAGTATAGAATAGGCCACCCCGTCCTTTCCTATAAATGTCGTATGAGATGACTAAGAGAGTGAGGGATGGACAGCAGCATCCTTCTTAAAACATCACCAAATCCTAACTGCGGTTGCCAATCCGCCTGTCAAGCGTGGCCAACTAGTAAAACCCCCCAAGGGGGAGGCTTTTATTCAGCAGTAGACAGTTAAAGGCTGATAGTGAATAGCTGTGACGGTGATTAGCAGTAAGTAACCAAGATAAATTGTTGAACGAGAATGAATAATCTGTTCGCCGTTGAACTTGTATATGTTTCAGGCGGGCGGGCGGCGGCGCGGCGGTGTCGGCGAGCACGCAGTGCGTCGCCACCGCGGACGCGGCCGTGCAGGCGTCGCTGCCGGGCGCGCGGGCTGCGGTGGCCTACATCCGCGGTGAGTGTGAACGGTAACAGTTGTATAGTCCCTCTGATCGCCCCGGCAGATCACCAATACAGGTGTGCTCGTGCTCATCTGTTTGGCTGCCGGTCAAGAGGCTGGCTGCAGGATTATTCTTATTATAATAATATTTTCAAAGTCTATAATAATTTCTTACAGTGGGCTGTTACTTCACAGCTGGATGGTTTAAATTAAATAACACTTGGATGGCTGAACACTTTTAAAATAAATTATAGTAATTAACATGTAGGATACTTGACAATCTTCAAAGCCTTCACTTTTTATTTATTGATCATGAATATTACACAATCAAGTGTCAGGCCGCACCACAGTCACGAGTCCACGTATCCTTTCCACACAAAGGTCTCCTCCAGCGTCTTCATCTTGTTCTAACCCTTGCTGACCTGAACCATCCGACCTTATTTTATATTGGCGGCCTCTTTCCCTGCTAGTTCTGTAATGAGGAATCCATTATTTTTCCGTATCGGTTATCGGGAGACTTTGTACGAAAGTCGATTGCGTGGGTACCTCTGTCCCATTCGTGTTTCAACCGTGAAGCAGTTGTGTTTGCATGGCTGTGTTTCGGTTTGAAGGGTGGGATATGGCGTGAATTTACTGGGTACAGAGGAATAACACCTGAATCCTCAGGAATGGCAACGCATGGGGGGTATCATGGGCGAAACAGTATACTCTGTTATGTCCATGGTATTGCTCATGTCTATAGGCGACGGTTACCACTTTCCATCAGGTGGGCCGTCAGCTTGTTTGCCATTCTAAGTTGTATAAAAAAAAAAAAAATTTGTGTTACTTCTCAATATACGGCCTGCCATTCTCCACATCATGTTACAGATTGTAGCTCTTTAGCTTTTTTTTTCTTGTGTAACCTAGTATATTTTAAATACTCACTATAATCTACTAAAATCGACTAGTAGAATTAGTTGGATAGTATCACATTCTTAGGCATAACTGTAGATAGACATTGTAATTGGAAGGCCCCTATAGAGGCCTTGTGTAACAATCTCCATAGATTCGTGCATGCGATACAAAAGCTGCAAAAGAACAAAAAAAAACAATCTGCACTGAGCGCTTATCATGGATACGTCTCCTCCATACTTTCATATGGATTACTAATATGGGGAAACTGCAGAATGTTCCAGAGCACTTGTTGTGCACAAGAAGTGTGTTGGAGCTATATGAGTGTGTGGTGCTACAACTAGAGAAAGTTGTCAGCCTTTTTTTAAGAAATTCAATATTCTCCCACTGCCATGTATGTACATTAGAGACCTTTGTATATTTGTAAGGGACTAAACATTACATTAGAGAAGTAACAGCTCATACAGTGTTTAAACTTGAACTCAATAATTGGCTTGTATGCTTTTATACCATTAATGAATATAAAAAAAAAAAAAAAAAAAAAAAAAAAAAAATGCACTTGATCAGCTAATCGATACACTCCATTAGTTTGTTGAAATAATTCATAAATTTGGACATTTAATTAATAATTAATTTAATTACTGTTTACTGTAATATATTAAGATAAGGGGTGCATTAAAATATTGCTGATGAAAGGGAATAAATATAATGTGGAATATATGTAAACTTATCTAACAACAATGAATTACATAAAAGGAATGATAAAATAAAAGCAGTAAATCATATGGTTGCCCCCTTTCTTCTTATACATATATCATTAGTAAAAAGAGGACGAAGGATACACCATCAGTTGCTATTTCTCTCAATTCATAGCAGGCTGATGTATAGAAAATGTGTATGTAAAATTTTTGTTCTGTTTGTTATGTCAATTATTTGTCAATAACAAATTTACTACATTATATATTGGACACAGTTTATGTAGAAAGTATTCGAGCGGGTTGTATCTAAATTTGATAGGGTTATACGGCCAATAGAACCAAGTGACATATCTTGATCAATTTGATTTCTACAGACTAGTGGAAAGGCAGGTGCGTTTTTTTATGTCTATCCCTCTCTAGCGCCTTGGCAATGTCATAAATACAACGAGCAACACACTATGTGAATTATGCATTCCATGTATTCTATTCCGAAATCTTTGACTAGGCTAGTGCATAGATTAAAAAAGGTATTGATAGAGTGAAAATATCGTAGTTTATATTTTTCTTTACCGGCTCGGGACCTAATGTAAAGAAAAATCCCATGAACCTTAAAACCCACATCGGAAACATTTATCATAAAGGTTTAACCAATAATTATGTACTCGGTTACAGAAACAGTGAAAACAAAAAGTACTAAACGGCTTCGGGAAACAAGGAGCCCCGTTGTGGAGAAGTCGACACGGGCAGTGAGCCCGACCGCGAAGAGGTCGCATCGCAAGTCCACTCCGACGAAGAGGTCTCACAAACGCAAACGCTCCACGTGGTCCGAAAGCGAGCCGAGCGACAGCGATTTCGTCTCAAAACGAAGACATCAGTCGAAGAGGACAGTGGTGAAAATTAGTAGCGACAGCGAACTGACGGCGCGGCCGCGGCAGAGCGTCGCGCGGTACAAGGTGAGCGTCGCCATACGGGTACAAGCGAAGACTTAGTAAAACATAACATGTTTTGGGCCCAGGTAATGTAACTCTAGAACAAGTATACATTGATCTAAAGAAATCTTCCGTATCGATCCTCCAACGGATACACCCACACAAAGCAATGTGTTCCGATTACAATCAATCACATGAGCTGTTACCTATCCACTGCTGAACATAAGCCTCCCCTTATTGGGAGGGTTTGCCAGTAGTAGCTATTCTTGGCAGGCGTAGTTAGGCTTTGATGATGTTTTAAAAGGACCGCTACTGCCCATCCCTTTTTCATTAAATTCCCTTACTAGTCTCTTACGACAGCCACAGGAAAAGAGAGTGAGCCTTTGTATGCGGGGACCAAATAGCAATGTGTTCCAAATTATTGTGTTATTGTTCAGGACACGCAAAGGCATTGGAACACTGGTTGTTCCTACACTGTGATTCTGCTATATTTAATATAAAGGTAATTTTTTTTTTGTATTTGTTCATTGTCAGCCTATGGAGGTGAGCAGTACTCAAAGCGGGTCAGAGTCGCCGTGCTACAAGGAGGTGACCATAGACCTGGAGGACTTAAGTGTGCTGCGCTCCTTCCTCGCCAGGGAGAATGTGTGGCAAGTAGACCTGAAGAAGTTCGACAGCAACGACAAATACAAGGTGAGCACGTTTAGAGGACAGTGGTAAGGGGAACCAGCAGCACCGCTTTTAGCAGTATAGGTATACTACTTGTTGACCTCTAGTATCTAACTAGTCTTGCCATAAATACTGTTACATAAAAACATTTTTTTTTTTTAAATTTTTAATATTTTGAATTTGGAACACGTTTATTATTTTAAAAACTTCTTTCGATTTCGCGCCATTTCACATATTTTTCGTGTTCATTATCAAATTATCATAGCTCAGTGCGTAGAGCACTTTTCTCCCTCGAAATCCATAAGTCGAGTGGGCCCGATGGTATTCCTCCAATTGTGCTTTGGACGTGCGCTCCAGAGTTGGCTCCGGTTCTTACGCGTCTTTTTCGGCTTAGCTACTCATCGGGCATAGTCCCAAAGTTTTGGAAGACTGCTCTGGTGCATCCGATCCCTAAAAAGGGAGATCGCTCAGATCCAGCTAACTATAGGCCCATAGCTATCACTTCCTTATTCTCGAAGGTTATGGAATCCATCATAAACCGTCAACTGCTCCGGTACCTGGAAGAACACCGGCTGATCTGTGATCGCCAGTACGGCTTTCGACAGGGACGTTCGGCCGGTGATCTTTTAGCTTACTTAACACACCGATGGGCAGTGGCAATCGAGAGTAAGGGAGAGGCCTTAGCAGTTAGTCTGGATATCGCGAAGGCCTTTGATCGGGTGTGGCATAGAGCGCTGCTTTCAAAGCTACCTTCATTTGGGTTGCCTGCGAGACTGTGCATTTGGGTTGCCAGTTTTCTCAAGGAACGTAGCATTAAGGTCGTAGTCGACGGAGCATGCTCTGATTTAAAACCTTTGAATGCTGGTGTCCCGCAAGGCTGTGTACTATCTCCGACTCTGTTTCTTCTGCATATCAATGATATGTTACAGATAAGTAATATTCATTGCTATGCAGACGACAGTACAGGAGATACATTATATACCGGTCATGCAAAGATCTCGCGGGCACATACCGATGAGTGCCGGAATAGACTTGTGTCTGAAATCGAAACTTCACTCCATCAAGTTTCGATCTGGGGTGAACAAAATCTTGTCCAATTTAACCCCAAAAAGACACAAGTCTGCGCGTTTACCGCAAAAAAGACGCCGTTTGTCGTATCTCCTCACTTTCAGGGCACTTCCCTTGATAAAAAGTCGAGTCTAGGAATTCTGGGCGTTGATATATCTTGCGACGTCCAGTTTTGCGGTCATCTGGAGGAGAAGGCTAAGATAGCTTCCAAAAAGTTAGGAGTGCTCAATAGGGTGAGACGATATTTCATGCCAGAACACCGCCTGAAATTATATAAAGCCCAAGTCAGGCCGCATATGGAATACTGTTCTCACCTGTGGGCAGGAGCGCCACAGTACCAACTCCTTCCGTTAGACCGCATTCAAAGTCGGGCGGCTCGAATTATCGATAGTCAACGCCTTACTGTCCGACTCGACCCACTGAAACTGCGCAGAGATGTTGCATCTCTGTGCATCTTCTACCGAATTTATCATGGGGAGTGTTCTGAGGAATTGTTCGGATTGATACCTGCTGCTGATTTTCACCACCGTACAACCCGCCACAAACTAAAGTTTCATCCCAATCATCTGGACGAGTGGCGGTCTTCCACCGTGCGTTTTTCAAGGCACTTTCTTCCACGCACAACCATTCTTTGGAATCAACTTCCAGCAGCAGTATTTCCGAACCGATACGACAACATAACCTTCAAGAAAAGAGTATATTCCTTCTTAAAAGGCCGGCAGCACACCTGCAATGCCGCTGGTGTTGTGGGTGATCATGGGCGGCGGTAGTCACTTACCATCAGGTGAGCCGCATGCTCGTTTGCCCCCTGTGTTGTAAAAAAAAAAAAAAAAAAATTACAATATGGAATGCGGCATTAAAGAAAATAGGATTGCAGTGATCGCCTCGCACAAAGTGGGTATGGAGCCATCGGTCATATTTCAGACACTTCAAAAGCTCGGTATCAGCCGTATGTTCGTTCGTATGTCGTACTATCAACAGATATAACTAGGGATATTCAATTAAAATCGATATATCGAATCGATTCGATGATTTCCATATGATATATCGGACTGATTCCATGTTTTCCATATGACATATCGTACTGATTCGACGATTTCCATATGATATATCGGACTGATTCCATGTTTTCCATATGATATATCGGACTGATTCGATGTTTTCCATATGATATATCGGACTGATTCGATGTTTTCCATATGATATATCGGACTGATTCCATGTTTTCCATATGATATATCGGACTGATTCGATGTTTTCCATATGATATATCGGACTGATTCCATGTTTTCCATATGATATATCGGACTGATTCAAATGTTTTGACAAATGTTTATTGTATTCGATATATCGATAGATTTATTTATAGAAACATCGCATATTTTATTTTTTTGTCGATTATATTAAAAAACAAAATAATTTTAACACTATTTGATGACTTGAATTTTAAATAAGGTCCATTCAGATAACACTGTCTTAATCACAGATCGTTCACACATTAATTATTATTGTACATTCTGCTTAATTATCTTATCTATTTGCTTTATGCTATTTACCAGTAGCGCAACTGAATCATTGTTTTGATTGTTTAGACAAGTTTATGTAAAACTTTGCCTCGCTACTATAATTCAATACTCTAAATACCTAACGAAATGAGTGGACGCACCATGTTATTGCTAGTTCGAAATTGAAAAGGTATGTAATGTTGTATTCCCGTCATGTTTATGAACCGTCCACTTGTTTGTGACAGTGTTTTATATTGAAGATATCACGACCTCTTGTAATATAATACATATTATAATAATACATATATTTTCTATTTTATTCTTATAAATGCTATATCATTATAATGAAGTATGTAGTTATATAGCACTGCTTACGTACCACAAACTTTACGCATTTCGCTGGAAAAAAGTAATATTTAATTAAACTTTTATGGAAAGTATTCGATAGTGAAAAAATATCGATGTTTGATATATCGATAACCATCGATGCTAGGATTCGATATTTTACATCGAATATCAATATCGATATATGTTTTAAGTTGATACCCCTAGATATAACAACACTTCCTCTGTCGAAGACCAAAAAAGATCGCAGCGGCCGCGTACTGATAGAACTACAAAGGCTGTTAATGCTGTCAAAGCCAGATTTCGTCGAAACCCCATTAGGAAGTAAAAAATCTTATCGCGAGAAATGAAGATTCCCGTTAGGTCTCTGTCTGAAAAAAAAATCTGTGGTGTAGGGCCCTATGGTGACTCCTAGGCCCTCACCAACACTGTATTTATCCAAGGCACACTAATATTTACTGAGGGTAGATGTACAGTAGAAAATGAACTAATGCGATGTACTCGGAATGAATGCTGGTTAGTTATTAAAAGGTGAATTTATTTAAGTAGTTTGCAAGCACATACACGATGATTTATTATAAGGTGATATAAAGCAAATTAAATAAATAAGATTATTAAATGAGTAAGTACGGTGCGTACGTGATAAGCGCTATCTTCATGCAACTTTAATTAGGGTGTTGCCGCAATGTTCATAGGCGGAGCGGAATAATATATTATTACAATATATTTCAGAATATTTTCCGCTACAAATCGTTTGAGCAAGCTGTCGCGAAATTTCCCTTGGAAACAGTGCGTAAATCCATAGATTCGCGGCCATACAGATTGAAGGCCTGTATAAAAGTCAAATGTAGCCATTTCGAATAGAATATTTTTTTTATTATTTTTTACTGAGACTTTAATAAATATGTAGGTATAAATTTTAGTAATATTACATTATTAAAAAAAATGCATTTTCATTTGTAACAGAACTTATGGCTGGACTAGGTATAGTATGAAAATGAATAGCTGAATGTGTTGCTAAGCTCAAATCTCGGGAACAACTGAACCGATTTCGCTAATTCTTTTTTTTTAGAATATTCCTTAAATTACGAGGCTGGCTCTTACGAAGACAAAAAAATAAAAAAATAAATTGTCAGAAAAAATCTGAAAATAACACTTCTATACTTCCATACAAAGGTTCTTAATAATATTTAAAAGTCAATTGGAACTTTAATACCATACCATAAAGTTCAAGCAGTAGTGGAGTTATTCTGGGAAGGCAAAACAATTGAGTGACGATAGTATCTTATAAATATTGATGTCAATTATTTGTCAATATTCATAACATATAGTAACATTAGTCAAAAACAATTTGTCTATGGTTAGACGGTACGCAATTCGCGGGGTTAGCTGCGTATTACTAATTCCTGGTAAAACAATTGGTCAAAGTCACTTCAATGTCATTAAAAAAAAATGGCCGTCATTCCATGTGAACAACGCCATTAGAACGCCACAATTTAATGACGCTTGTTAGTTTCGTGTCGCATCACATTGAAAAAGATAAAATAATCTTCAGTATCCGTTAATTTCACCAACAAACCAAAACAAAACTGTAAGTAAGCTGTTACCGACTATGTGTTAAAGAGAGATACCAGTGGTTTGAACAAGACTCTTTGTAATGAAAATTTAATGTGATTACTAAGAACCTATCTGTTTTCAGATGGCTGTCCTGTTTAAAATTACGCCGCTGGTGAGCGTCGAGCCGTGCCCGCAAATAGCTGAGATGCAGCGTCACCCCTCGCAGGGTGTGATCAGTTTGAAGGAATTCGCGACAAAGCTTGGACTGAGGCGAATCGACGCCGAGAGTAGCAGTGACAGTGATACCGACAAGGAGAATCAAGTCGTGAGCAGGTTTAACAGGCGTGCAAGACGATACAAAAGAAGTAAACTTTATAATAGCGACAATGGTGCAAATAAGGAGAGACTAGCCAAGAAGGGAACCAGAGCATCGAGTAGTAAGAGCAGAGATAGTGTCGTAACTAAGAGTAGGATTGAATCAAGAAAAACTGATAGTCCAGTTCAATTTAAAGACAATACGCAGCTCAACACTGACTCGGCAAAAAAGAATAACAAAAAGAGAGTCGCTAGTGACAAAAACAATGCTCATAGAGAGAATGCAAGTGTTCGACTGCAGCCGTCTGAGTCAGCAGTAAGGGAGAAGAGAAACGATGAACAAACTAATAATGACAATCGAGCTAGGATACTAAGGAGTGTTAAAACAGACAGTAAGGGCAGCGCTGATATTCAAAGTAGAATATTAAGAAGCAGTAAAGTTATAGACGTAAAAGATAGTGTAGAGAGTAACGATTCTAGTGATGTTCAAACTAGAATACCAGCAAGTACTAAAATTGCTGATAAGGCGAATGGAAAAAATAAGAATGCTAGTGAAAATCAGGTTAGAATACTAAGAAACTCTAAAATCTTTAGTAAGGACAGTGCAGATAGTAATGTTAGTGATGCCCAAGTTAAATTAGTAAGAAACACTAAAATCAACAATAAGGCCAACGGTAATAAAACAAAAGACAATCAAATAAGAATACGAAGAAATAGAAAAATAGATGATAGAGTAATAAGTGCCGATAGTGACAAAGTAAGTGATAAGTCTGATAAACTTAAAGAGAAGGACCAAGACAGCGGAAGCAGTAGTGAGTTTCAAACAAAAGTTCCAAAAAATGATAAGAGTGTCAGTAGTGAGAATGATGATAGTGATAAAAGGAAACGAGTGCAGTCAGCCGGGAACAAGGAGAAGCAGAGCGCCAGTAGCGGCAGTTTGAAGGCTAAAGTTTTAAAAAAGAAGAGACCTGTAATTAAACCGTGAGATATTTCAATACTTTATACATATCATTTGTTTCATTGATTGTTGATTATTTAGCTATGTAATGAGATCTACTTGATAAAGTATGCCTGTGTTCTGTGTAGACAGAAATGGTTGTTTTGTGGCGAATAAATCGATTTGCTGCATATTTTCAATACAGATATTACGACGCCCTCCCCAGAGGAGTCTATTTTCTATCCCCTTAATACGTAAGGGCTTTCTTCTTTGTTTTGATGTTAATCTCATAAGTTTGTTTATTTATTAGTTACTTCTTGACTCTTGGTACTGCAGGTACTCAATCGGTCCGGACATGAAATTTTGGCATACTCGTAATATTGGGATGGAGAACAATCGCGCATAAAAAGTATTTATTAAAATTAAAATATGTATTCTTGTAGCACTCGATCACTCTGGTGAGGATAATACCTACAGACTAACATTTTTATGATCTACCCACATTAGTGTACAACATACCTTGCTCCCCAAGTACTTCTAATAATAACCACACTATATAACTATATTAGCATTTTTACTATTATCATCTGTATCAAGCTCACAGTCTTCATCCTTCATCTCATATTCTATTATTCTGGACGGTAGGGAAAAAAATAAAATTATATGTAAAAATTTGACGTTCATAAGCGGCTAAAATGTCCTACATGAATAAATGATTTTTGAATTTTGAATTTTGAATTTTGTGGATTTCATTTTCTTGATGATTCTGTTGGTGGTGATATGGACGAGGATAGTTTTGTTCATCAATGTGTTTCGACTTCGTAAATTACAAATGACCCGTATGCAACGTTTCTGATATTTAAAAACAATATCTTTACCTACATGTGCATGATATGACGATAAAACTGTTTCCATATTAACAGATTTACATAGTTTATATAAAGCATATGCATATTGACTCAATTTTTAATGCGTATGATCAATATGAGTTTTTCAATAAATTTTCTTGTCAATGTATAATCCTAAAAACTTTGTCGTAGACATTTCATCAATATTGTTTCCATTATGACTGATGTCATCATGGAAACAATATTGTTAATATTACATTCAAGCCATTTATTTATTGAAGTCATAGAATTAATAATTTCAACCTTTAATTGGCAATGTCATTGTCTGAGGCCTTAGTCATATCCAAATATAGTGCAACCCTTGATAATCTACGATCCGTACCTGATATTACTCTATTAAGAAATTCATAAAGAGCTACATTTATGGATTTATTTTTTCTAAAGGCATGTTGTTCAGGAGTAATGTGTAACGGCCAGGCTATGGGATGGGTAGGGGATGTCAAATTCGTCAGAATACGCGTGTTCACTCACCTGACATAAAGCCAGACTGGATATTTCTAAGTTCCCTCAAGCACAATACATGACATACCTCTCCCCAAGATGGCTTTTATTTTCATTTTCTTAAACATAACACTAAGTCTATATTTTTTATTACTGTTACTGTTGTTTTTATTACAGTTCTAAACATTTTCTCTATCAGTATCTCTCTCTACAGGTGACTGTTGGTATTTATATGAAATCCTTTTGTTGATCGCTTTTGCCAGTGATTCAGACATAGCTCTTTTGTTAACTTTTGTTCTAGCATTGTTCTCTTGTGGACTCTGATATATCTCTATATGTTGCGGTGCTGACACACCAATTATATCAGCCTATTTGGATGGTGATGGTACTAGCACATCATTATCCTCATCTTCGTCATCTTTTCTTTGTTCACTATTTCCAGGTCGAATAATATTACGTTCTAACTGTTTCGTTATATATGTATCATTGATTAACATAAAATAAATAAAATATTATTTTATTATATTAAAACAAATACAATTAAATTATCTCATTGAAAAATTCCTGTAGTGTATAATAACTTTTTGCAATTAAATATTTTCTTAAAGCTATTTTAAACTTTTTAGAATCATCTTCACTTCTTAAGTTCATTGGTATTTTATTGTTAATTTTTATTGATATTGCGTAAGGGCTTGATTGGAATAATTGTAGCTTCGAGAATGGTCTTGCTAATGTACATTGCGGTCGCAATGTCTGACGGCCGGTATATTGTGGGTGTAGGTGCATTATTTGTATGATCGTTTGAATTGCTGTCATCAATATTTCTATTTACATTATTAATACTGTTAAAAATAATATCACCTTTTTCTTCTTTAAACAGTTGCCAATCAGTTGGTGTACTATTGTCTATAACATTCTTCTTATTGCTTACACTATTATTTGGTTTATCTTTATTATATTGTTTCATTTTATATAAATAATCCATTCTCAAAAGATCTCTAAGTATTAGTGTACATACATATGGTAAAGCACTGGAAAAGATGAATTTCACAATATATTCCAATTATGGTTGATGTCTAAAAGGCTTACATGATTATGTTTACTACCAACAAATGTAATTTCATAGTTTAGTTACATTAAGGTTGCGGTTAAAAGGAATTTTGTAAACGATTATATTAGTATTAGAAAAATCCAACAACCATCTTTGAAAATTATATTGTAGTCTATATGGATCATTATTATTAATGCCACATGCAATAAAATAATTTTTGTTCAAAGATTTTAATTCATTGCTTACAATTAGGATAATATTGCACTTTACACCAGGTTTCCATGTATACGAAACTACATATTCAGGCCCAATAAGTTTTTGTAGATTTTTTACATATCCGGCTTAAGCGAGGTTGGTCAGCAAAACTATTATTTTTCATTTCAAGTATTCTTTTTTATTGCTCGTAGTGTCTTCTGAATGTCGGGTGTTAATTATTGGTATTGTTTTAAATTATTGTTCATATGTATCTATAGTTTTTCTATCTTCAGCATTCAGAGAACGCTTGTGTCTTGCTTTGCATGACAGTTGTTTATTACATGTGTCTAGTGTTGTGGCTATATCTGTATTGTTTGATTTTCTCTTTTTTGCATCAAGGATCGGTGTGTTACTATTTGTTTTATCCATCAAACTGAGTCGTTTATAAACATTGATATCTTTATTACATCTCTCTGATTCATGTCTTAAAGTTGTATTTTCCGTATTTATTTTTCTATTTCTTGTTTTGCCGTTTGTACTTCCATCTGAAGTTTATTTTCTTCAGTAGTTCCTTAGTGTGTCATCCATAGACTGTCATCCATAGAAGAATTAGGTAGACTTTACATCGTGTTATCTAATAGTGTTGAGTTGCTGTGTATTGTTAAATTATTCAAGAACTGAAAAAAATCTTTATTCATTTATTGGAGATATCAAAGAAATTATAAAATCATACAGTTCAGGGCCACAAGACGCCACTAGATTCGCCTTTTTCTTTAAATTCTCTCCAATTTCACTAGCTTCAAAGCCAAAACAATAACCTTTCAATGTAATTTTGCCAACAGTCATGTGCAATGTCTAACTCATTAAATTTTAAACCCATTGTTACTATTTATATGTTTAGTTTGTACAATAATCACTTTGTTTCACTTTTCCACTATTTTCCTCGTCGCCACTATTATATTCTCACTAAAATATATATAGCAGTCAATGACTGTGGCCAACATCAAGTGACATCTGCACCCAACTTTTTTTATATGTCAACAGTACAGTGCACAACAGTAGTAAAAAAAGACACTAAGATGCAAAATTATGTAAAAAATATACAGAAGTGACTTGCGTTATGTATTAATTTGGAATCTTGGAAAATGAAAGTGTGAACAATGAGGAGCTATTCCCCATGTGTTGGTGTGCCGGGGACTGCAGGCACTGTGCTGCTGTGCCTCCACACCCAGGAATTTGTTGTTTGGCTCGTCCAGTGTTTTGTTTGTTTGTTTTGTTCTAGTTTCGCGTGCTGCCGGGTGAGTCGCATGATTCTCTCAATGAATTATTTTATTCTTTCTCTCTTTCTATTAAACATCTGAGGCTTCGTTTTGTTATTGATAACGTTGCTGCAATGGTACTGTTTAATTTTTTGTTTCGTTCACTTGCATTTGTACAAACTTTAATGGCTGTTAAATTATTATTTAAATGTGTAATTATAATTTGTTACAGCTGTCCGTTTGTCTTAATTAAATAAATAAATAAATATACACTTTTCAATATTCCCGAATGATTATTTAAAACGCTCTGACGCGGGGAACTAAAACAAGATTCTGGTGATCTATCACCGGAATTATAGATTTTCCAGCGATGTCGCATGGCGGAGTGTGTAAGCTGTGTAACACGTGGCGTGTGTGTGTGTGGTGGCAGGCGGGCGGCTGCGGCGCGCGAGTACTCGACGCTGGAGGACCACGCGATCGTGGCGTGGCTGGGCGGCGGCTCGCGCGCGCGCCGCGTCAACGGCAACCAGCTGTGGCAGGAGCTCGAGCCGGCCTACCCGCGCCTCACCGGCGTCGGTCAGTACCCAGCACGCACTACACTCGCCACACTCGCCACACTCGCCACACACACCACACACACCACACACACCACACACACAGTGGAGCGGACACGAAACAACACGGGCGGACGATACATTTCCTTGGTTCCGAAAACATATTTGTCTTTAGTTATTCTTTTTTACTATTAACCTTTGCATTTTTCCCGATTTTTTCTTCCGCTGCAAACAAGCTGACGGCCCACCCGATGGAAAGTGGTAACCATTGCCTGTAGACATGAGCAGTGCCATATTATTGTCCAAGCTGTCATTTATTCTACTAGCGTTAACTGTATGGACGTTCCGGCCTTGGTTTCCCGTCCCACGGTCACATTAAGCCATTTCAGAATACTAAGATGGTCCTCAAAGTATTACCTATTACATAAATTGTCTCGCAGTAAAAGTCAATACTTAACACTGTACGGAGAATATTTTTCTCCTTAGCATTTTCTATGCAATTAGAAACGGTAAAAAGCTGACGACCCAACTGGTTGAAAGTAATGTTAGCCGTCTATAGACATGAACAACAACATAATATATCTTCGCATCACCATACCTGAGGGTGTGCAGTGTATACACACCAGAGGGAGACTTTGTACAAAAGTCGATTGTTTGGGTACCTCTGTCCCATTCGTGTTTCAACCGTGAAGCAGTTGCGTTTGCATGGCTGTGTTTCGGTTTGAAGGGTGGGATATGGCGTGAATTTACTGGGTACAGAGAAATAACATCTGAGCCCTCAGGAATGGCAACGCATGGGGGTATCACGGGCGAAACAGTATACTCCGTTATGTCCATGTTATTGCTCATGTCTATAGGCGACGGTTACCACTTTCCATCAGGTGGGCCATCAACTTGTTTGCCATTCTAAGTTGTATATAAAAAAAAACCTGAGGACTGAGGTTCTATGTCTCCACACTGTAATTTCTCTGCCATATTCCACTCTTCTGTGCACACTCTATGCCGTGTGGTTCCGAAATAGAAAGGGCCACCCCTTCCTTTCTCGTTGGTGTCGTAAGAGGCGACTAAGGGAAGGCGAGGGGTGGACAGCAGCGTCCCTCTTAAAATATCATCAAAGCCTAACTGCGGTTGCCAACTCGCTTGCCAAGCCTTGGTGACTACTGGCAAAACCACTCGATGGGGGGGGGACTATGTATAGCGGCGGACATTTAACAGCTGATATGGTGATGCTGATGATTTCACTCTTGAAACAGAAATACAGACATGCAAACACAAGTGTATGCTCAGACAAACAGTAGTAGAGTAGGACAGAGGTGCTTATGTTGCAGTGGGAAACATGTTGAGAGTGTTGTGTTGTGTTGTGTTGTGTCAGAGCGCACGTGGCACTCGCTGCGCAACCGCTACCTGCGCTACATCCTGCCCGGCCTGCCCGCGCTCGCGCTGCCGCCCTCGCACGCCGCCCGCCTGCGGGCCGCCGCGCACCACGGTAATACACGACACATTGCACACTACACCCTGTACACTATACACTACACCCTGTACACTGCACACTACACCATATACACTGCATCCTGCACACTACGTCCTATATACTATACACTACACCTTGTACACTATACACTGTACATAACAGCCTGTACACTGCATCCTGCACACTACGTCCTATATACTATACACTACACCTTGTACACTATACACTGTACATAACAGCCTGTACACTGCATCCTGCACACTACGTCCTATATACTATATACTACACCTTGTACACTATACACTGTACATAACAGCCTGTACACTGCATCCTGCACACTATCCGTTATACTGCACACTGTACACTACACCCTGTACACCACACGCGTAAACAGATTAAAAAAAATTCGACATGCATATTTAGTAGTCTTTACAAATTGTATCGTAGTGTTGATATTTATATTTGATGAACATGTTTTATCTAATTGAAGGTTTCAGCTTTTTCTTTGCAATTAAATAATCAAGTGGCAATAATGTGTGTGTGGGCGTGGCCAGGTAGCCTGAAGGCGCGGAGGCGGTCCCGGGCGGTGGTGCCGCACCCGCTGCACGCGGCGCCGCCCGCCGCCACGAGTGCGTGGGCCGCGCGGCCGCGGTCACCGCGCCGCGACCACTCGCCGCCGCCGCGCGCCGCCGCCGCCACCGCCACCGTCACCACCACCGCCACAACCGCCACAACCGCCACAACCGCCGCCGCCACCTCTCGCGGCCACGATACCGGTACGTATTTTAAGAATACCTATACATAATATTTAAGTATGAAATTAATGTAAACATTTGGGGGATTTATAATTTTTTTTTATGCAACATAGGACGGCAAACAAGCTGACGGCCCACCTGATGGAGAATGGTAACCGTCACCTATAGACATGAGCAGTACCGTGGACATAACAGAGTGTACTGTTGTGCCCATGATACCCCCCGTGCGTTGCCATCTCTGAGAACTCAGGTGTTATTCCTCTGTACCCGGTAACTTCACATCCATATTCCTTTAAACCGAAACAGCCATGTTTATGTGTATTATTATAATATTGATTTATTCTTTAGTAGGTACATATTTTTTATGACGCAATGGCAAACAAGTTGTAATCCATCTGATGGCGAGTGGTAGCCGTCGCGTGTAGACACGAGCAGCGCCGTGCGCGTCGCGCTATGTGTAGTGTGTACCTGGTGTGCATACGTTGCATATGTTTCCGCAGACTCGTCGTGCGAGGGCGGCGCGTCGTACTCGCGGCTGGTGCGCCGCCTCGCCGTCCGCTCCACGCCGCGACCCTCCCCCATACCCGCCACCACCGCCACCACCGCCACCACCGCCACCACCACCGCCACCACCGCCGCCACCACCGCAGCCGGGCCGCGCACCAGGAAGCTGTACAACCCCAACTGAACAGCCCGCGGCTCGCCGGTCCGGCAGTGTCAGCGTGTTCCCAACTGTCACACCGCTATCCGGGCTGGTAGGAAAAGCTCCCTGAACCGCAGTGTACGGTACGAACTGAAGTCGTCGGTATTCTTTGTGTTTTGTTTTATCGTTCGTTTGCGCCACGTTTCTGCGGCGGAACGATGAGTGTGAGCGGTGGACTCGTGGCAGTGTGGTCGCCGCACAGTACATGTCACTTGTACATTATGTACCGTGTACCGCATACCGTACACTGTGTACTGTGTACTGTGTACTGTGCCCGCTGCAGCTCGGTGCCGATGGCCGGTCACTATATTATTAAAATATAAGAACGGAAGGACGGCATGTTGACTGCACGTTGTTGCTTTCAAAATGTAATTATGTTCATATTTTTATAATCATCGTGTGCAGTAGTTGTCCGTGTGTGTGTGTGTGTGTGTGTGTGTGTGTGTGTGTGTGTGTGTGTGTGTGTGTGTGTGTGTGTGTGTGTGTGTGTGTGTGTGTGTGTGTGTGTGTGTGTGTGTGTGTGTGTGTGTGTGTGTGTGTGTGTGTGTGTGTGTGTGTGTGTGTGTGTGTGTATGTGTTGTATAATTTGTAAGTCGATATCGATACGTCTGAAACTGTTTATCGACAATTTTTAATTTTTAATCGCATTATTACATTTCTGTTTAGCCAAAGGTTGACTGCGAGAGAATGCTACGAGTATATAGTATTAAGTCCGCCTTTTGTACCACAAATTTATTTTGTAATATGGTCAATTAAGAATAAATGAATAAATATTGTATTTCATTCCATTTTTAAAATGTATGTTAATTTCTTATTCGATGTATATATACATATGGAAAGCAAAATCAATGAGCGCGCTGTGTCCCTGTCGTCCCCGACAATTGTTTCGACATCACCCGGAAGCCTTCTTCAGGGGGCGGACGGCGCTTTGTAAGTTTATTGACAAAAACGACAAAAACACTGTGTTCATTAATTTATCATTCCATACGGCGAGCCGCTACTATAGCAATGTATATATTATTATACGTCATTGTTGATTTTACATTACGGTGTACAAGATCTGCTACAATCATAGAGTTAAGGATTTGTTTTCTGGCAGCGAGTGTCTGTCGTCATACACACGCATACGACTAGGTGAGGTGCGGTGAGGTGTGTATAGACGCTATGTTTAGACGCGTGTTTCCTTGTGTAACAGCTGTCGGTTAGTTCGCGGACGTGCGCGCTTCCCTGAGAGGGTGTCACTTGCAAATGGCTGTGTTAGTTTGTTTAGATCTAAGGCGACCTGTAACATACTTGTCCACAACTTGTATCATAAAATTAATGTTTAATTCTTTTTCTTGTCTTATTTAGTAAATAATCTTGATGTATCTTGTTGACCAATAGTTGCGTTAAGAGATATTTTAAATTAATAATAAGTTATACAATTGTAAGAAATCATGTAAAGTAAATATTGTTAACTTGGAATTATAAATTGTTGTACTCGGAATGGTCAAGATTGTTTGCCAAGTAAGAGAGACAAATATTGTCTAGTTTTAAACATGGCCGCGTCTGTGCGGGCGTTTTCAAATTATTTCGTTTTGTTGTCGAAATAATATATTTTTCTATTGCAATCAATGGTTGTTTTTTTTTTCATCCACTGTCATCGTCATCGTCATGTCAGCTCTTAGCCGTTCACTGCTGACCATGACCTCCCCCACAAGTAGCACTCTACCAGTAGTTACCACGCTTGGCAAGCGGGTTGGCAACTGATAGGTAGTAATTTGGTGATGTTTTAAGAGGGACGCTGCTGCCCATCCCTCCACCATTAAGCCGCCTTAGTCGCCAGTTACGACACCCACATGACTGTATTATGTATTGGTTTAAAGGACGGGATGTAGCAGTGAAATTACCGGGTACAAACGCATAACACTAATTCTTGGGAATGGCCAACATATAAAAGCTTTTTTTTAATGAGTGATAATGGAATGGTAACCTCGCCCGCGCTACCGGTATACGCTGGAGGGACACCAGTGAGGAATGATAGGTGAGGATGAAAGCATGTCAGATGGTACATTGTGACGAATTCCATAAAAAATAATCATGATAGTTTTCCATGGAGAACCGCATAGAGGACGACCCGGTAGGGTTTATGGCTAGGCGTGGGTCTGTTAGACCCTAATACTAACAATGTCCTTCCCCTAGCGCAAAGGGTGAAACATGACCGTTTACGAGTCTCTCGCCAGTTTAATAATTGATTGTCAATTTATTAATTAATTTCCGGTAAATTTGCCGCCATCTTGTAATTGACTTCTGCCTTATTTTTTCATTGCCATACAAAAACTAATAAATGGAGTTAATCACATAACCATTATTTTATTTTTACAAAAATAGTTCCACAAAATGGAACAATGCATGTGTACCATGAGCGTCACATTCAGCCGTATCCACGGTAATGTTTATGCCTGTAGGAGGCTGCTGTTACGTTCGAGCGGGCTGCCGGCTTGTTTGTCGTTCCATGCTCTAGCTTTACATCCTCTGATGATGCTTTCCCTCTGTACACCATTGTCACGGGTGAAGGATGATACCTGCGGTCGTGTTATTTTATATTTTTAAGTTCTAGGTAACTTTCATTTCTGGGGGGAAAGAGATTGTTAGTGATGGAGACAGAATCCCATTGCTAGCAATATACCCAACCAGGTCGACCTCCTCGCGGTTCTTCCTGGAAACTATCATGGTAAATTTCTGATGAATTCATCATGATAGACTAACTGGTCTGTTTTCATTCTCATCTATCACCCTTCACTGGTGCTCCGCCAGCGTATCCCATTAGTGCAGGCGGGGTTACCATACCATTTTCAACCATCAAAAAACCTTTATTTCTGGGGGGGGGGGGGGTAATTGTTAGTAATCTTTGGAAGCCATCGTGCTGAATATCAAGTGTATTCATCATGATGGGCTAACTGATTTGGCTTTTCATCCTCACCTATCACTATCGCTCACTGGTGCCCTGTTAGCGTATACCGTCAGCACAGACGGCGTTACCATTTCATTATCATCCATTGAAAAAAAAACCTTTATTTCTTGGGATGGAATAAGATATTGTATACTCTTGTCCCGGTCAACCGACACCTCTCGCTTGCACATTGCCAGTTATTTTTACCAAATACATACATACATACATATCTGTCACGCCTGTCTCCCATTAGGGTAGGCAGAAACAATGGAACGCCAAATGCTTCGATTCAAACAAACCTCTTTCGCTTCTTCCACATTCATCAATCTTGTCATACACGCTCGTCGGTTACGGGTACTTTTAATTTGGCCCTTCTTCAGCACGTCGCCTATTTGGTCGACATACGTCCGTCTAGGGCGGCCCCTACCGACATCTCCATTCTTTCTTGCTCGATAAATCTCTTTCGTAATTCTTCTTTCATCCATCCTCTCCAAATGACCAAACCAACGCAACATTCCTTTTACCAAATAATTACAGCAATTGTATTATGGCGCCCTATGACATACTAACCAATGTGTTTTATAAGTGGTAGCTTTACAGAATGGAAATGAAACAACAGTGCAATGTGGAGTCACGTTTATTATGTTAAGATCACATCACGACACATCACAGGGCGCGGGGCGCGGGGCGCGGGGCGGGGGGCGGGCGCGGCGCACGACGAGTGACGTCACACGCACGCACGCACGCACGCACGCACGCACTATACATTATACTAAAATACATTCAACTAAAAGTGCTCTTACACGAGCAACCATGCCGACTGATTGATGGAACAACAAACATCTATCAGTGAAACCGAGTTCATACCGAAAAAAAGACCGGATAGAAATGTCACACGTACACCACGTATCAATATACGACGTAATCAAACGGAGTCGTACTGAGGCACCATTTGTCTAAACATATTTATTAACTCAATATTTAAATTCGAATAATTTTAGTTTAAAAAAATAGTTTATTATTCCTTTGAGCAAAGATTTAGTTGTGATATTAAACTTTATTCTTTACTAGCGGCCCGTCCCGGCGTCGCACGGATGGACATTTTTAACATTTCCCTTCACTGCTCTGCTTCTATTGATCGTTTCGTTAAAATCCATCGAGTAGTTTTTGTTTCTATGACGAACATACAGACAGACAGACACAAAAATTTTACTGATTGCATTTTTGGCATCAGTATCGATCACTAATCACCCGCTGATAGTTATTTTGGAAATATATTTCCTGTACAGAATTGACCTCTCTACAGGTTTGTATAAATTTAAGTATTTATTGCACTAAAAACATAAAAATAAACAATGACATATAAACAATTCAAATAAAATACAGTAGCATGAAGTATAGATTAAAATAAAGTTACTTTCGAGAAGTTTAGACAAATGTGAGCATCGGTCTCTACCGCCCACTAGTTGCCCGTGTAAGAGCGCCGCTTGAATTTAAAACATGAATTGTTGCCAGTATGAGACGGCGGCATGCCGCGTCGCGCCGGAGGCGGCCACTCGCCGCGCGCCTCGCGTAATTTAATTACATAATATTACTTGTATATCTACTATGCGCCAACTTACATGTCGCTCCTACAGTATACTATTATCAGGCATGTTTCATTGGCACCTTCGTCGTATTAAAAAAAAAAACAATAATGGCGCTGGTTGGGGAAACGACTCGGTTGACATAGACAATACAACTTTAGATAGAATGTTTTTTTAATAACACTTCACTAAAAATGGTCAAACATTTTTATTATATACATTCTTATGCGAGTGCATTTGTGTCATAGATCACATAGATTTATATAATTCGTCAGTGTATGTTTGAATGGGGATACCAATATATAATTATTACTTGCAACACAGACAAATGGCGCGCTTCGTTATGTAACAAAGAAAAAATAAATTGTCAATGGAATTGATTCTGAGATACCGTTCCATAGATTTCTGTAGAATTACAATTTTAAATTAATATATTATTTGATAGTTTAATAAAACATGCTGTGGACCATCGACAACTAAATGTGAAGCGGTTGTGACACAATTATATTAAAAACTTACTACCTTATTCATAAAATCTTTAAAACTCTCATAATCGTATTTCAACTATTGAACTGTTTTGTCTCTTTCTTTTGCGCTAAATGTTCAATTTGAATGAAAGTGACAAGTGTAAGTGTTTCAGTTCTTATGAATAAGAGGCTTAGTTCTTATTTATTTTTTTATACAATTTAGAATGGCAAACAAGCAGCTTGCCCACCTGATGGAAAGTGGTAACCATCGCCTATAGACATGAGCAGTACCGTGGACATAACAGAGTATACTGTTACGCCCATGATACCCCCCATGCGTTGCCATTCCTGAGGACTCAGGTGTTATTCCTCTCTGTACCGTGTAAATTCACGCCATATCCCACCGTTCAAACCGAAACACAGCCATGCAAACACAACTGCTTCACGGTTGAAACACGAATGGGACAGAGGTGTCCAAGCAATCGACTTTTGTACAAAGTGTCCCTCTGGTAATATTGCCTTAGTTCGTAGTGTAGGAAATGGTGTGTCAAAATCAATCCCAGTGTCGACCATTTATTGAGACTAGACGCTTCATGTTTATACAGTAAGATTTATAATTGAAGGTGCCCCCCCAACCTGCACAGAGACATGGCCCACCACACCGGCGTAGTTGCTGGTTGACAGAACAAACGCAACACTCGCTGTAGTCGATGGACGTGTTACATATCTATTTACTGTTATGTACAATTGATCTAGCTACACAACTATAACGACCTATCATGTAAACCTAAACCCGAATACAATCATTTACATAAAAATACAATTTTTCCAATTCATATATGTTAAAACATTAATAAAATCACAAAGTCTTCCTCCGAGCAGCTGCGATGTATACCAGCACACGACAGGTCGTCCAACATCTATACAGCTGATTGACAATTTTAAACAATGCGTAAAAAATATATATAGACTCGCATACACGCTGAGAACGCATCCTGTCTGTATTCTAGGACATTCCATTCACCCAGGACCGGGTTTCCGATCTTGAATCGTGCCATCTTGAAAGTATTTATCCAGAAATGAATAGGTTTTGCCTATTATTTAAAGAAATGTCGTCCACTGGGCAGCTGAGACGAGTTCCAATTTCTTTTTTAATTGTATCTTATTTACTATTTAACCAATTGCAGGGCCGGTACCGATCGGAAACCCTGGTCGGTGGCCACGACTCCACCGTGCGTGCCTTCACTCGAAGAAACTGCATTGAGGACATAGGGCCACAGTGTAAAGAACACATTGCTACCAGTGGTCCAACGGACGTGTCTGGACAAACGTGGTTAAAATGCTCTCAACTAGATATATTAATTTAAATCCCTTTGAAATTCAGTTTATTTTGCTGCTTATAATATACTATGGTTTCAAATAGTAATGTTCAATGGTTGGTTTAGTTGTATGTTTATCATCTCTCCACTCGCCATTTTATGTCCGCTTTTGTTACAAATGAGTCGTGGTCTCCTTTTGATTAGGAAACGTTATATTATGTGATCTCTACTATCCTGGTCCTTCGAGCCGGATGTATTCCCAACTGAGTACTTGGCTCATACAAAATTGACAATATATCCATCATCTGTGTAGACATTAAATAAATGACTGCTATATTTTTCATCGAAACAATTTGTATGTAATTTACAATATTTTTTTTAAATGATTAAATTAACAGAATGTTTATCAATTGTGACAAGTATAGAAAAACAGATTATAAATTTGATCATTGGGCGAGCAGGATAGAGGATGTGTTGCTGTTGTAAAGTTATACCTTTTTGAGGTGTAAACGAGATGGAAGACACAGGAAAAGTTAAAAATTTTCACAAACATATTTCCCCTTCGTTATAATTACATTTTGAATATTTCGCTACAGTGTCTACAACTACACGACGTGTCTACATGTTTAGTTCACAATCAATTTGGCAGTATCTTACTAATCAAGTAGGAACCGAGTTACACTATACATGGCTAAAGTTGGGGACTCACTGTAATGCTCGAATTTCCCGGAACATTCGTTACGACCAGTCAAGCAGACTTCATCCTCGTCCACCACCCCTCACTGGTGTCCCGCCAGCGTGTGGGATTAGCATTCCATTTTCATCCATTAAACTATCAGTCCGGTGGTAAGAACAAGTCTGTATCTCGAGCTGATAAACATTGGTGTTTTGAGCAAGGGTTGTCAGCTGAAATACCTCACAGTAACCACCACTCGACGGCACCTACCAGCTTCAGTACTTCGTTGCTATCCAGGCCATTTTTTAATTTATCACAACCCTGGTGGGGGAGGGGATTGTCAGTAAAGAGAACTAATGGGTCCATTACTAGCAGTACACCCTGTCGAGTCGACATCTATGCAACACCCCCTGGAGACCACAGTGGTTACGTATTGGTGAATTCATCATAATGGGCGAACTGACCTAATTTCTTCCTTGCCTATTACTCCTCACTGGTATCCCACCAGCAAATACCAATAGTTTGGCCGGCACCAGCCTTAGGGGAGTACGCGGTTTCTCCTTAGGGGAGTCCAAATTGTTTTAGTTCACTCAGCACTCACAAAAACATTTTCTTCATTGTCGCGGGTCGCCGGTTAAGGCTGGTAGAAGTTGAGCTCAGGCCAAGTCGCCATTTGATTAGAATAGAACGGTGGAGGCTGTGAGGGGCTGTGAGGGTCTGGCGATCAGACGAGCTCGAGCACCTTGATGGTGCCCTGGCTGTTGGCGGCCAGCAGCACCTGGCGGTCGGCGGCGCGGCGCCAGCACACGGCCGACACGAACTCCGACGGCTCCTCGTCGCGCCGCTCGCGCTCCAGGAACCCGCGCACCGCGTCGAACCTGCCGCGCACATACACACACATCGCTTACAGTACGTGTGTACACAATTACATGCCGGGGCCTCAAAGGCTCGTCGTGAAGCAAGCCACTGAGGGCCCAAGAGGTAATAAACAAATACATTTTCACATTTATTTTTGTAAATGTAATATCATCACCACCATCTCGGCCACTACCCGTCCACTGCTGGACATACGCCTGCCCCGTAGACTGCCACAGGGAACGGTCCTGAGCCACCTGCATCCACCGACTGCCTGCAATGCATTTCAATTCGTCACTCTACACTGCGTAGGAATATAATATCAATAAGGATTAAATTGGCCGCGCGGTCGTGGCTTATGATAAAAGGTCGAGAGACGGGCAAGATGGCAAGTAGTGGGCACCAGTACGCACCTGTAGGCGAGCAGCGGCCGCGAGAGGCCGCTGTAGTAGAGGTAGAGCGCGTTGTTCTCGGAGCCGCAGGCGACGTAGCGGCCGTCGGTGGCCAGCCCCACGAAGTTCTTCTCGTTGGCGTGGCCGGTGAAGGAGCGCACGCAGCGCGGCGAGTCGAGCCGCCACAGCTTGAGCTGCGAGTCGGTGGAGGCGGAGACGAGCGAGCGCGCGTCCAGGAACTGCACGTAGGAGACGGCCTTGCGGTGGTCGCGGAACACGGCCAGCGGCTGGCGCGGCGCGCGCAGGTCGTAGTAGTGCACGCAGTGGTCGGCGCAGCCGAAGGCCAGGTGGCAGGAGGAGCGCGGGTTGAAGCGCACGCAGCACACGTTGAAGCGCGCCTCCAGCGTGGCCACCGAGCGCTCGGCCGTCAGCGCCCACAGCTTGACGCGCGCGTCGTCCGAGCCGGACGCCAGCAGCCGCACGTCGGCGCGGTTGAAGTGCACGGACCAGCAGCGCTTGTCGTGCTCCTGCAGCGCGCGCGTGCGCTGCCCGGTGGCCGCGTCCCACACGGACACCGTGCCCTCGTAGTCCGACGACGCCAGCACGTTCTTGTGGTACGCGTTCCACGACACGCACGAGATCTTGTGCGAGCACTGCATCTCCGAGCTGGGGTAGTGCACGTCCACCGCGTCGCGCACCACCGCCTCGAACTCGAACACCTGCACACCGCGCGCCACACCACTTCTACACTCGCACACCAGCGTGCCACCACACCGCTCAAACATAAATATATACCGAATAGTAGTAATTGCGAAATAGGACAAATGGGAGCTAAAGAGATTGGGAAAAAGAGAAGAGAAAAAAACCAGACCTATCCTGATTACGCAACTCTCCCCTGGAGAAGAATGGAAATCCTCAAGAAAAAAAAGAAGTTACCTAAAAATATATATGTAACAGAAGATTTCCCTAAGGACATCCTAGTCAAGCGCAAGGAATTGAAAGCGCAGAATAGCCTGTAGAATATAATGATAAGCTCATTATAAAGAAGTCACAAAAAGATAAAAGGAAGCGCTCCGAATCAAGCTCACCAAATACTCCGGTAACAAGTAACTCCCACCATCATCTTCCTCCTATCCTAATTTATTTGTGGTCGACGTAATATATTTTTATCCATATTACAAAAAGATTTGGCTTATAGTTTTACGACCAGCCGCCCACTTGACATTAGCCCTGTTTAGGAATGAGTAACTTCCAAAATCCATAAAAAAAACCAATAAAATGATGGATTATTTCAACAAGACAAGAACCATAGCAACCAAGGAGACCAAACAATAGCAACTAAAAGCGAATCCCGACCGAGGTGTAAAATTAAAAAATAAAGAAATATACGAAAATAGTGTCCTCGACGCGGCTGCTCACCGTGGGGTAAACGACCACTGCCCTCTAACTCCTAAACAGAGAGCACAGTTAAATATTTGTACTGTGAACACTAGAAGTCCCAGGACCCAGGACAATAGAAACTCTACAAGAGCTAGCAATAGCACTAGACATGTTCAAGTGGGATTTATTGAGAATAAGTGAAATGAGAAGAAGAAGAGAGTGAAGGAATAATACAAAAATCAGATTATGTTATCTACACTAATATTATAAAGAGGAAACAATTTGTATTCTTGTGTGTATGTATGTTTGTAATGAATAAACTCAAATATTACTTTGCCGATTTCAAAAATTCTTTCACCATTAGAAAGCTACATTCACCCTGAGTAACATAGGCTATATTTATTGCTAGAAAAGATTAGGGATCCTTACTAAAACTTTAGTAATGCAACTCAAGGTGTAAAAAAAATGTTAAAAAATATCTTTGGTCGCGTGCGCTGCGGAAACTATTGGTGATAGAACAAAAGTATGTTCTACAATATTGAAGAAAATATCAATGACTACAAAAAACTTCGCGACACTATATGTCCAACTATTATCGTTACGTCACAATGACCACTTTTTAAAATGTCGTAAAAATGTCCACACGTGCGATGCCGGGGCGGGCCGCTAGTGATAAAGGAGAAATTAGTGGGCATAGCTTGTGGCGTGGCGTGGGATTCCTTATTAAAAAGAAATACAAGGAAAATATAAAAGAATTTATTGGTGTCCCAGATCGAATAGCTGTGTATCGCCTCAAAATTCCCACATATTAGAAAGAATCGGCCATAATACACATTTATGCTCCGAGTGAACACGCACAGGGCACAGTAGTAGAATCTATCTACAATGACCTTTCAGATACAGTTTTAAATTACTCCAACATCTATATTATTGTAATGGGCGACTTTAACGCCCAAGTGGACACTAAGCAAATGGAGGAAGAATTTACAATTGGAAAATATCGGTTTGGAAAAAGAAGTTATTTTTTACAACAGGGAGCAAACGAGCGTGCGGCTCACCTGATGGTAAGTGACTACCGCCGCCCATGATCACCCACACAACACCTACGGCATTGCAGGTGCGCTGCCGGCCTTTTGTTGTAATGGTAAAAAATTAATAGAGTAAATAATACGTTGGAACACAGCCTCCCAGTTTTAAACAAAGCCTATAAGTATAGAAACAAACATTAATGGACTTGGATATCCCCTAATGGAAAATACAAAAACGAAATGGATTACATCTGCAGTAACTATGCTAAAGCTTGCAGTAATACACAAGTAATGAAAAACTTAAATTTCAATACTAACCATCGTATGGTACGAAGCTGTCTCGGGCTGAAACCACCCAAGCTGAGTAGAATGAGCAGAAAAAATAACTATAACAACCAGCAGGTGTACCATGAAATGAAATTCCGAAATTTCGGACTCGATTTCGTGTTTTTGTTTACACCAAAATCGGACCAATAAATGGAGTTTAACATTTCGTTCGTCATACATCCTATCATAAAAGTCCAAAGGAACAATATTTTAACATTTTTAATATTTCCAAACGGCATGTATTATGTAATTTTAACATCAAATCTCTGTTTCGTTTATCTCCGAAATTTCGGAAAACATTTCATGGTAGGCCCTCATTTCAGCCTTTAGCTGAAATAAAACACGACAAGTTAAACCAAACTAAACACAGATAAAACAAAATGGAAAATAAACTCAAAGAATCAACTAGAGGAGGTCGAGATATAAAAAAAAAAAGAAATACAGTGAGAAGACTTACGTCGGAATCTTACTCAAAGCAACTTACATCGAAATGTAAAATAAAACATTAAAAAGGTAACAGAGATAAGTAAACAAATCAGGGAAAGCGTGACGCACGTGACGCGAGCACGACAGAAGAATAGGTAGGCAGGAAACTTAAGAACATATAAAAAAAAATCAGGAGGAATCAATAAAGCTCTCAAAGAACTTAGAAACTCAAAAAAAGAATGGATACCAAAACTTAGAAAAGAAGAGAAAATAGAGTCGGACAGAAAACTTATTAAAGAAACAGCAACGGAATTTAATAAAACACTCTATTCCGATGAAGACGGCACAAAAACAACAATACTAAATAAAACACTCATGTTCCCAGACAACACCGAAAACGATGTACCAACAATCCTACAATCTGAAGTTGGTAAGGCAATAAGAAGCCTGCCTCTAGAAAAAGCACCCGGACCAGGTCATACCAAACGAGATAATAAAGGCTGCCATGAAGGAAATAGTACCGCTACCCACGAACATCTTCAGCGAGATAGTGAAAACAAACACGATACCAACTGAGTGGAACGAGTCGCACATAATCCTCATACACAAGAAGGACCAAAAGAAGACGTGGACAACTATAGACGCATAGGCTTGACGTCGAACTTGTATAAAGTATTTGCGAAAATAATGTTGGAAAGGCTATCTAAACTACTAAATGAACTACCAGAGGGAGACTTTGTACAAAAGTCGATTGCTTCGGTATCTCTGTCCCATTCGTGTTTCAACCGTGAAGCAGATGTGTTTGCATGGCTGTGTTTCGGTTTGAAGGGTGGCATATGGCGTGAATTTACTGAGTACAGAGGAATACCACCTGAGTACTCAAGAATGGCAACGCATGGGAGGTATCATGGGCGAAACAGTATATTCTGTTATGTCCATGCTACTGCTCATGTCTATAGACGATGGTTACCACTTTCCATCAGGTGGGCCGTCAGCTTGTTTGCCATTCTAAGTTGTATAAAAAAAAGTGTGTAGCGTGCGCACCTTGATCCGCTTGGTGACGCCGGCGATGGCGAAGAACTCGTCGTCCTTGTCGAACTCGATGGTGGAGACGATGGTGGAGTAGTTGATGGCGTCGCTGCAGTAGGAGAGCGTGGCCAGCGGCCGCAGCGCGCGGTACCGCGTGAAGGCCACCAGGTCCTCGCGGAACGCGTCCAGCCCGCGCCGCTCGCCGCCGCCACACCCGCTGCCGGCAGCGCCGCCGCCGACACCACCGCTACCACCGCCGCCACCACCGCCACCACCGCCGCCGCCGCCGAGCTCCGAGCCGCCGAGCTGCATGCCGTCCGGCGCGCGCTGGTCGCCGCCTGGCGGGATTCATATTCATATTACTAGTGCCATGCGCTCCCGGCATACAATGGGACGCCGCTTCCTTTCCCATGGGTGACGTAAGAGGCGACTGAGCGAACTTAATAATAGAGGAACAGGCAGTAGCGGCCCTCTTAAAATATCTATAAGCTTGGCAAGTATCGGCAAAACCCTCCAAAGGAGAGCTCTATGATGTAAGGAGCAGCGTCGGCTCTCCCCTCTCCCATACAGTGCGTGTATTGACAGTTTCACAGTGATCGGTTAAACCATATCAAGCCAGACACAGTTTACAGGGGAAACAAAAAATTACGAATTTACGCGACTCTGGAAATTTGTTGCAATTCAAACTTAAATCATCATCAAGTCGACCTCCACGCGGTTCCCCCTGGAAACCATCACGACTAATTTATCGTTGAATTCGTCACGATGAGCTAACTGACCTGCCTTTTCATCCTCACCTATCATCCCTTACTGGTGCCCCGCCAGTGTATACCGATAGCGCAGACAGAGTCACCATTCCATTATCAACCATTAAAAAAAAAAAATTGAAATAAACTTGTTTACAAGCACTTTTAAATCGACATTTTTTCTAATCTACTGCAGGCTTCGGTAGGTTGTTATCTGTTGTGAAGAGCCCGCGGGAAACTCAACAGTTACTCTTTTAAATCTCTGTTAACATTATGTGTATTTATTTAAATGTACCATGTCTAATATTACACGGTCGTTGGCAGCCCGCGCATGATCCACTAACACCGTGCACGCTTGTCATTCAAGTGATCGTTTAGTATGTAATAGGCTTTGTCCAATAAGTGTTTTTTAATAACAGTTTTAAAGTTCAAACAAACAAAAACAAATCTTAAATATCCTTCGAGATTCAAGATTTATTTATCAAGTATGTCAATGTCAGTCAGTCAGTCAGTCAGTCAGTCAATGTTCAAGATTTCGGTATGTTATTATAACATTTAATGCCCATTCCCATAACAGATCTGTTAACTTTTCCTAAACGTTACTTCGGAATGGCAAGTGTGTATTTGTATCTAGTGCTAACATTATTCAGATCGCTGTAACTGTATGAATTTTTAATTTTTAGTTTTTATTTAGGGGGCATCCATTAATTACATGAGCTCAGAATAGGAGGGAGGGGTCTAATGAATTCTCACCAAATCTCATTTAAACCGAGGGGAAGGGGGGGGGGGGGGGAATAATCAAAAATCTCACGTCAACTTCAAAAAATATAAAATAATAAAGATATTAGTAAAATATTAAAGATAAACGTAGACGTTTCCAGTGATTGTCTCCCTGCACTACTAGAAATCCCAGATGATATGTGTTCAATTATTTCGATTGAAAAAATACACGAGTCTCCATGGATTGAGTAAAAATTTAAAAGAAAGTGTTGTTTTTATGTTTTTACTTTGAATTTTATTTAATTTAAATAAATTAATTATAGTATACCTGAACGATTTATTATTTTCCCGAATAATAAATATAAATTAAGGTTAAAATATTTTATGCGTTAATCTCACGAAAGGGGAGGGGGGGGGGGGGGGGGGGGCAAGGCAAATCTCACTAAATCTCACCTAAGGGCGGGGGGGAGGTGTCTAAACTGATCGAAAAAGAGCTCACGTAATTAATGGATGCCCCCTTACTACATATTGGCGATTGCCAGTAGCGGATCTTGAAATTAATTACAATTGTTCAGCAATATTTACTATCACATACGTGTGGAAAAGTTTTTTTTTACAATTACTAAAGTAATACAGCCACATTGTCCATAAGCGTAGGATACCTTATACTATGCATGTGTATGGTACAGATGAATTGGCAGCTCGTTCGTCGTTTCTAAATATATAAATAATTCTTTATTGCACTTGTACATTACACTGTTAATGCATATATAAATGTAGTGAGCAAGGGTGGAGTTATCTGTGACAGAGGTGTGTTACAGTTAGAGAGCGTGACGTGGAGGTACCTAAGACGCTGTTGGCGCGCGAGTCGGGCTGCGGCGCCTGCGGCACGTGGTCGTCGCAGGCGGCGGCCGCGACCGGCGGCGGAGGCGGCGGCGGCGGCGGCGGCGGGCCCGGCGTGGCGGAGGCGGCGGGCGTGGCGTCGCCCGAGCCCGGGAAGTACAGCTCGTCGGCGCGGTGCGCGAAGTAGCACTGCACGCACACGCCTCACTCACACGACCGGCCACCGCCACTGCCAGCAGCGGTAGCACTGCGACTAGCGGCCAAGGGACTCGCAGCACCACCGTTTACTGCCGTGCTTCCCAACGTGGGGCCCCCGCCCCACACGGGGGCAATAAAAAATAGTCTCGAAGCGATTTTAACCCTCTTGGTCGGGGCCATTTAAACGCAATGCTACGAGTACATATCGGTGGCAGATGCGGTGGTAATTTTAGAAATGTTCGAGTGGGGCATGTCACAAAAAAGGTTGGGGAACACTGGTGTACTGGCTAGTTATATACCCAGCCAGCTCGACCTCCACGCAATGTTCTTGTTCAAAATTAACCTTTTTATATATTGACAATTGTAGTTTTTTATAAAAAAGAATATTGATAAACAATTGAAATAGAACAAAATATACACACAATACATCAAGTCAACAGGCGGCATTTTTACTTACAAATAATATAATTAATAAATTATATATACATAACAAGAACTAGCATATTTTACAAACAGTTCTTGTAAACTAAATTGATTAATAGTGAATTCACCACAGTAAGTCAATTGACTTTACAGTTTTATCCTGTACTGGTGTCCTGCCATCGTGCCTCATTAGTATACGATATACCATACCAGCTTCATTCTATTAAAAAAACTTTATAAAAGCCAAATGGATCTGTCTATAGACACGTTTTCGCTACCACTTGTATGAGAAAAACCAAGAATTCGTCCATGGAGAATGGAGCTTAAATGTTACAATTATTTATTCAAACACTAGTGCTACACAGCATAATAATTATAACATAATCGACAAAACAGTACGCACAAGTTAGTGTTTCCCATATGTAGACCTAATACATGTGAAGCTAACGGACCGAACGTGGCGAGGTATGGTATGAGACACGTGGACGACGAGTTGGGTGGAGTTGGTCGGACGTGACGTACCTGCACGAAGTCGTCGAAGTGCGCGGAGAGGCGGCGCCACCTGGCGGCGAGCGCGTCGCCGCCGCCGCCCGCGCCCCCCGCGCCGCCCGCGCCGCCCGCGAAGCTCTCCTCCTCGGCCGCGCTGCCGCCCGGGCTGCCTGCACGCCCGTTACAATCAGTCCTTCATTAGCACGTCTATGTGTACATATATGGCGGACCTGGGGCTGGCTGCACTGGGAGAGAATACTTAAAAGGATTTTCTTCCAGTCACCCGTAGACTAGGGGGGAAAGATATTGTTAGCAATGGAGTTCGACAGTCCCATTGCTAGCAGTATGCCCTATTAGGCTGACCTCCACGTGGTTCCCCCTGGAAACCATCGTGAACAATTCTTGTTGCATTCGTCACGATGGACTAACTGACCTTTTTTTTTATACAACTTAGAATAGCAAACAAGCTGACGGCCCACCTGATGTAAAGTGGTAACCGTCGCCTATAGACATGAGCAGTACCATGGACATATCAGAGTATACTGTTTCGCCCATGATACCCCCCATGCGTTGCTATTCCTGAGGACTCAGGTGTTATTCCTCTGTACCCAGTAATTTCACATCTGCTTCATCCTCACCTACCATCGTTCACTGGTGCCCCGTCAGTGTATACCGATAGCACCGATAAAAAATACATATAGAAACAAAAAAAGGGTATATTAAGATTTTTGTCCGGGTCGACAATGCGAGCGCTAGTGACCATTTACCATCAGACTGGCTGTATGCTTGTTTGTAACCTTCGAGGTATAGAAAAAAATGAAAATAGTGGATTTTCGATGTAACATATCTACTGAGTACCTTTACAAGAAACTTTATTAAAATATTAGATTTTTTTTTATTGATAAGATTTATTTTTATTTTAGTTCCATTATAGGATTCATCCGCACACGTTTGAACCTAAATAGTTGCATACAGTGCGAGTTTAGAGGAATTATCTCCCGCGAACGTTCAGGCCGTGGGATAAGCTCCCTGTCAAGGTTCTTCCTACAGACTACAGTATAAGATTCCTCAAGAAGGGTATATTAAGGTATCTTCAAGGTTTGCAACGCGCCTGTGACACCCCCAGTGTTGCAGGCGTTCATAGGCTACAGTGACCGTTTACCAGCAGACGGGCTGCATGCTTGTTTACCACCTTCGTGGTAAAATAATAATATAATTTTGTGACAATCAAGTCTACTATTTGCGTAGTATAATATTGCTCGGTGAGAAGCAACAAGCGACTTGGGGGCACTTGATTCAATATTGAATGAATTTATAAGTTTGAATTTGGAATCCTTAACCAAAGAGCAGGTGTTTCCGATCAAAGATCATATCACACCTACTTGTAACAACAACTAGTCCATTACCTTAAGGTTGTCTTGTAAAGATCGCTCTCAGCAATAAGACCGCCTCACTGTACTTATACAATTGTATCATTGAGTTTGTAAATTGTCTTTTTTTTATCTACAACACAGGGGGCAAACGAGCATGCGGCTCACCTGATGGTAAGTGACCACCGCCGCCCATGATCACCCACAACACCAGCGGCATTGCAGGTGTGCTGTCGGCCTTTTAAAAAGGAATATACTCTTTTCTTGAAGGTTACGTTGTCGTATCGGTTCGGAAATACTGCTGCTGGAAGTTGATTCCAAAGAGTGGTTGTGCGTGGAAGAAAGTGCCTTGAAAAGTGCACGGTGGAGGACCGCCACTCGTCCAGATGATTGGGATGAAACTTTAGTTTGTGGCGGGTTGTACGGTGGTGAAAATCAGCAGCAGGTATCAATCCGAACACTGTTAATGTCTTGCTTATTCCCCATATGGTATAATGTAAATAAAGTATACTCATTAATGAATGAATGAATTGAAAGTGTTGAGTATGACACAGCGCTAGTTTCATGTGTAACGAGCTCATATAGCGCCGAGCGCGGGAGTGACTGACCGTGCGCGCCGCCGCCGCCGCCGCCGCCGCCGCCGCCGCCGCCGCCGTCTGTGAGCGCGTGGTGCAGGTCTGCTGGCGGTGTGGTGGTGGCGTCCTCTGGCGGCGACAGACGCGCCAGCCCCGCCGCGCCGGCGCGCAGCTCCCGCAGCGTCTCCGCCACCGCCTCCATGTCCTGCGCCGCCACCACCACGCGCGGGTACGATACATATACACAAACAACATATACACAACTATTTTATAATTCATTCATTACTTCTTCTAATTATCTATTAATCAAATATTTACGAACAATCAAACATTTCCTCTCTACAATATTAGTTTGATTCCTGGCACGGTCGCCATGGCAACGAGGCAGGTCCGCGGTGAGTGTAGCACACTCGGTGATGGTGGTAAACCAGTGTACTACAGTATTGCATGATTTACTCTGAATAATCTTAATCGGTTACAATATTTCTTCTATATATTTTTTTATACAACTTAGAATGGCAAACAAGCTGACGGCCCACCTGATGGAAAGTGGTAACCGTCGACTATAGACATGAGCAGTAACATGGACACAACAGAGTACACTGTTTTGCCCATGATACCCCCCATGCGTTGCCACTCCTGAGGACTCAGGTGTTATTCCTCTGTACCGTGTAAATTCACGCCATATCCCACCCTTCAAACCGAAACACAGTCATGCAAACACAACTGCTTCACGGTTAAAACACAAATGGAACAGAGGTACCCAAGCAATCAACTCTTGTACAATATAATATTAGGAAGTTATTTCAAACATTTGACCATGTTCATGGAACATGGCATTAATTACGTTACTAAGAGCAACTAAAGTTGAAAAAAAACAACACCTCTCTTCTCCTTGCAGAGCACCAGCCCAGAGAAAACGCTAAATAACTATCCCTCGTGTTAATACTGCATTTGCCAAGTGCATTAGTTCTTATTCATGCCCATTTATATATAAACAAGTTAATACATACATACATACATAACTATCACGCCTGTCTCCCATTAGGGTAGGCAGAAACAATGGAACGCCAAATGCTTCGATTCAAACAAACCCCTTTCGCTTCCTCCACATTCATCAATCTTTTCATAAACGCTTGCCTGTTACGGGTACTTTTAATTTGGCCCTTCTATAGCACGAATTAAGCGAATACTCTCTACAAATTGGATAATTTTAAAAATACTGAAACGAAACATAAAATAAAACAGTATCTACAAAATATGGACTACGATGCCAGTGAATTAATTTTATATAAACATATGAGTATATATATATTTAATATTATCTATTTATTTTTGTAATATGGACAGCCACCAAATAACTTATGTACAAAACACTTTAATATTAACTAAGGATGCCCTCCTGTCATGTTCGTTTGTATGAAATTGTCCTATTGGTCAATATTTGTAAGGGTGTGCGTGGAGTGCGGCGGCCCGGCGGCCCGTACCTTGGACACGAGCGCGGCCTCGCGCGCCAGCTGGTCGAGCTGGTGGCGGCGGTGGCGGTGCAGGTGCGCCAGGAACTCGTACAGCAGGCGGTGGTGCGCGGCCGCCGACTCGGCCTCGAGCAGCCGCTTGCGGCGCGTGAGCACGTCCAGCATGCAGTCCACGTCGGGCATGGCCAGGTGGCGCGACTCGGCCGCCAGCAGCGCCCGCAGCCGCTCGGCGTCCGCGCCGCCCGCCGCCGGCGCCGCGCCGCCGCCCGCCGCCGCCCGCCCGCGCGCCGACCGCCGCCGCCGCTTCTCCACCTGCCCGCCATGTTACCCATCATCATATCGCTCCACCTCACAACCAGTCCTATTGTACACCAGACAAAGTTATAGCCTTGCCGTGTGGTCCTGGCATAGTCCGATTAGGCCACCCCTTCCTTTCCCGTGGGTATTATAAGAGTGGACCCTCTACTATTAAGTTTCCTTAGCCGCCTCTTGCAACGCCCGCAGTGAAGGAAAGCGGGGCCCGTTCCCATGCCATGCCGAAACCAAACGGTAATATAATAATAGTTCCTCGTGTAGAACCATGTTTCGGTTCCATAATTCATCACTGGCAACACGCACTGTTTATTTTGGATGAAAACACAATAACAATAGGTGAATAGAATGCACAAAGAAAGAGATGAAATTCATGACTTCCCAAATTGAGTTACAAATCACCCGAGTCCTCTTCTATGTTACACTATGTCGCCAACATCTTTTGCACCAATTTTGACATACATTTTGCATTCAATAGACACCTCATAAGCCCGTGTTAGTTCCATACACATGTTATCATGTTTCAATTGATCATTTTTGTATGTGGAATAAGAACTTAAAATATTGCATTTTAACTTATGTGCTATAGATAGAATAGAGATAGATTAGATTAGAAAGGTCGACTAGTCAGGTTCGTGCTCGCGTTATAGCCGCTCATCATTAATGGTCCGGAACTGCTTTCGAAAGCAGTCTTTTTTTTAGATCTAATTACACACTGCCTACGAAACTATTAACAATAAAATATTGCATTTAATATTTTCAACATATAATAATTATTGTGGTGAATTATTTATATTGTATGTTTAATTAATTAATCAAATATATTGTTTATGCATTATTTACATGTGTATGTATCTATATAATACAATTTTATTTCTATGTGTTAACTTGGTCACACAGGGTTACACTCTGGGTTCGTTGCATGCGTCCGTGTAGCCTAACTTCAGGCTGCAGCTGACAATCAGTGCTTTGCTTTTAAGCAAAACTATCACCGAGCTGTGGCCTATTCGAGTCACTGCGACACACATGGCGAAACCATATTTTTGTATTTTTTCTTTTGTTTTATTTGTTATAATTATGTAATTAATTTGATTGTATGAATTCATTTGTTAATTTACTGGTGTCATAAATGACTCGAATGCAGTGTTTATATAGCTACCTATGTGCTCGTGTCAACACATTTCACTGTGTTAACGTGCAATGCGTGTCGTTACCAGTTCATTGAGCAGGAAGTTGGGGAAGATGTGTTCGCGGGAGGCGAGCGCGGCGCCGCACTTGGGGCAGCGGCGGTGCAGCTCCACCGACTTGGCGATGCACGCGTAGCAGAACGAGTGGCCGCAGCGCGTCACGTACGCCTCCTCGATCAGCTCGAAGCACACCGGGCACAGCAGCTCGCAGTCCTGCGCACGGCTCAATATTTACAACACAATAACTCGCCGGTGAGGGGCAAGGGAATGTTAGTACTGCTTTCATGCTCACCTACCATCTCCCCCTGGTGCCCCGCCAGGGTATATTGAGAGCCCAGGCTGGGTTACTGTTACACTTATATGAGATATGCCTACCCAAAGATATACCTTTATAATTGTTTTATTTTTATTTTATTTTATAAAATATTATTAAACCATAATATATATGACATGATATTATTCTAATCTATGATTTTAAATGAAAAATAAAGGGGAAAAAATTGCAATTTTCCAGTAAGATATTCCTCTAGTTTTCAATTTAGAATAATATTTGGAATTTACTGTTTCAGTTTTTGCCAACCTGTCTCTTCCACCCTGTATATAGAATCATGAAAAGGCACATAGTTGCATTATTTCAAATAATATAATGCACCCATTTTCTCCATTCCAGATTCCACTTTTCCCTTTGTTTATATTTCACTTTTCAATACACCACGTGTACACAATATAGTGTATGGACACAGCCAGCGTTACCTTGTCCTCGAGGGAGCCGCCGAGCCCGCCGAGCGCGGAGGCGGCGGAGGCGGAGGCGGCGGAGGCGGCGGACGCGGCGCCGCTGGCCGCCGCACCCGACATCACGCTCACTGCGCCGCGCGCTACCTGCTCGCGCAACATCACCAACTATATCTAACTGGCTCTAGTCCCACTAAGCCCAGCTCGGACTGTGCCAACTGACACACACAACTGAATACTATTTGTAAACAAATACATATTCTATGTAAATAATTGGGAGGCCTGTGTTTTGGCTGTCACTGCTGTGATAGAACATACTTCTTGTCTTTTGGATTACTGAGATTTGTCACCATCATAGACTCAAAGCAGATACTCAAATCTGGACACCAATACATATTATAAATACTATAGACATCACAGTATAATCTATGGTGTACATGTATTGTGTGCGTTCCATGCCCATAGACAATGGTTAATCATGTTGTGTACACATGTTTTTGAATTATAACCTACCATATAAAAACCTATATACAAACCTAACATGGTTATAATTTGTTATTTATTTTTTTATTTATTTATTCTTTAACACTACATACTATAAAACAAAGTTGATGTCGCTGTCTGTCCATCCCTATGTATGCTTAAATCTTTAAAACTATGCAACTGATTTTGAAGTAGTTTTTTTTAATAGATAGAGTGATTCAAGAGGAAGGTTTATATGTATAATACATGCATAATATAGTAGAAAAACACTGATAATTTTAGAGATTCCAAATGTAATGTGCACCCGTGCGAAGCCGGGGTGGGTCGCTAGTTGACAATAAAACTTTGTACTTGTGGCGAGCTTAATGCACCATGGCATTCTCTACCACCTAACCATTAGGTTTTTTGTTATGTGTGCCTCATTAAAATAAATAAATAAATAAAAATGGAATGGTAACCCTGCCTGCGCTATCAGTTTACACTGGCGGGGCACCAATGAGGGATGATAGGTGAGAATGAAAAGGTAGGTCAGTTAGCCCATTGTCACAAATTCAACTATAAATTAGTCACAATGGTTTCCAGGGGAAACTATGTGGAGGTTGATGTGATATTGATAGCAATAGGGTCCAACCTTCCCATTACTAACAATCCCTTCCCCCTCTGGTGGATGGTAAGCTTGGTTGCAGCTCTATCCTTACTAATGTTATCAATGTGAGAGTGTTGGTTTGTTATTTCAAAGTGCTTTAACAGCTTAACAAATTACTATGAATGTTTTTGTGTATAGGTGAAAGATATACTTTTTAAGGCTATTTTTTATACCAGTCAGTGATCTCGTGATACTGATCATACAAAGTTGTTGGTAAATGCTATAATTGCTGAGAGGATCTAATCCTCCACTATTAGTAATTAAGTATATATTTACATAGTTTTTAAGTATATTTACTAACAAAAATGGATCCAAGTAATCTAAAATAAATAAATAAATAAATTAGATTGTAAGCTAGGTGCACAATAATCAGAAACAGTTTTTTTTATAGGTGATAATGGAATGGTAACCCCGCGCGCTATCATTATACACTGGCGGGACACCAATGAGAGATGATTGGCGAGGATGAGAAGTCAGGTCAGTTAGCCCATCATGAGAAATTCAATGATAAATTAGTCACAATGGTTTCCTGCGTGGAACTGTGTGGAGGTCGACCTGATAAGGTATATTGATAGCAATGGGCGCCAACCTCCCCATCACTAACAATCTCTTCCCTCCTGAAACAGAGTTGTTAAGTCAGGCCAACCTTCACTGTGTTCCCCCTGGAAACCATCATAATTCATTATTGTTGAATTTGACTCTATTTTCATCTATCTCCCCTTTTTGGTGCCCCTTCAGTGTATACCGATAGCACAGGCGGAGTCACTATTTCACTTTAAATGATTAAAAAAATTCCACTTTAACAAGTTCCTGGGCACTGGAACTTTTTATATAATAAATAAATATTCTTTATTGCACCAAAACAACTAGACACAATGTCAGCAAAAGGTGAACTAACCTCAAAAAGACTGGTATGAAAGATTTAAAATAAATATTTAATGTATGTACAAAGGCAACCCAGATATCAAATATCTGCAATTTGTTCAATGTCCTCTTAATAATTGTCTTGGGTTTGTCATTTTTATAAAACATATACTCACATAAGTTAGTTCTAGAACACTACTCAACTGCTGCTTATTTATAGCTAGCAATCAATATGTGAGTATCGATTCTTGTGTTCTATTTACCCACTGACCAGAAAATTGATGATGCAGAAACTTCAGGTTACACAAAGTATAATTGAATTGAATAGCATTCTTACAGTTCAGGTGCCGTTGACAGCGAGGAGATCACCGGGGGATCATGCTAACGCAGGATGCCGGGAATGCCCGCGCGGCACCCGTCCAGGAGTACCAGGTCGCACCATACACATCAGCAACCAGTTCCGTACCAAATTATCACCGTATTACTGACAGAAAAGTAACCTCCGCACTCAGAGCACTGGTTCACGTTGTTCTTTTTCATTCACAAACCACAAATTAATAAGAAAATTTATATTTTAATAGTAAACAGTGAAATTATTTTTCGATTTTCTGCGACCAACAGAGTGATCAGCATCCGTGATAAAAGTGACAATTACATTTTAGTGTTACTATAAAAATAATTATTCACAATGTCAGGTTTTAGCGGATTCAGCTTATTTGTTTTATAATATATCTTCATTAGTAAGTTTCATAATCCTATGCTATTTATTAGTATAAATTAATGGAAAAAAGTATACATAATTAAAGATTTATATAAAAAATATTAATACATAAAAAACATTATTTCAACTGGTAACTTATACATAAAGCGGCATCTGTTAAATGTTCATCAAACTTCATGTAGACTACTTGATCGACTTCTAGACGTCAGAGATTTGCTTTACCGACAGAACATACGCCATTTTGCTATTACTGAAAGAAAAGTGCATTATCTTTCGTCAACAATGTTGAGTGAAGTGAAATGTTTGTGTGATTTTTGTGGAAAATACGATGTGTAAGGCCACATTTATCCCAACTGAAAAAAAATAGGATTATGGACGAACCCAACGAGGACCATAGGGTCGTTCCCGGTGAGTCAGATGTTACAAAATTGAGCTAGAATTGTAGGTGTACTACGAGCGAGGTCGTACTAATGGTCGCCTTTCCCGGTTTCAGAGCTATACTTTTTGATAGCCAAATTTCTGTCTGGGGGACCACTGAAGGAAACTGCGAAGGTAATTTGAATAAAAATACCTCTGATTAATATTTATTGTGCAATAAGTCGACTAATTGTGACATTTTCTCTTGCAGACTTTACTAAAAGAGCTCGAGAGTGTCGAGGTGAGTTAGAGCTTTTCCTAGTGCCGGGTTGCGAGCTTATTGTTGTTTTGGTGTCGAACGCACGTGGTACTGACTGTCAAAGTTCCTGAAAGTTTGCTGAAAAGTTTTTGTATTGTCCGCGTGGTTGCAGGTGCTGCCTCGGCGTCTCGACTGGGAGGGACGAGAGCACGCCCAATCGTACAATGAATTGGTGAGTTTTTGAGCATTTTATTCGCGGAAAATGTGTTTGTTTATGTTTTCTAACGTGTTTAGCGAAAAGAAATTATTAAATTGTGAAAAAACGGCAAAATATCTTAATATGTGTTATGCACAGAAATGATCGTTACAATTCGATGGAAAATCGTGAAAAATGTTTTTATGGTGTTTTAGTGAAAAAACATGAGATATTTGCGAATTTGCAAAAAAATTGATATAACATGCGATAGACAGTCTTGGTGTTAGCGTAATTAGGATTATTGCCATCTCTTTCGGACATGAAGATACTAATTGGAATAGCATGTGTTATCTCGCTCGCGCTTACGAAGCCGTGCTCCGCGCGTCGTAGTTGGTCGCCTGTGTCACGAATGCGGCCCGATGATTAGCGACGTCACTGTGGCGCCAATTTTTAAATAATGTATCGTGCATCTATTTCCTTCGTGTGTTCATTATTGTGATTTTGTTATTAAGATTTATATTAGAAAATATCTTGATATATAAAAGTTATTACTTCTTTCTTGTAATTTTACACAATTCCGGATAAATCAACGATCGATGGATTTCAGTCTACTTATGTACTTTGTACGTTCTATTAAATTTACGATATGAATGTGAATGTGAATGTCGCGCTGTGGTACATTCTAGTGGTAAATTATAAGGGCGCCAATAAACACATAAAAGTGTCATATTGAACTACAAACATTATGTAAACATTTATAATTGTTATTTTCTTTCTTCATAATGATATACAGCCCATGTTGTGGTAAATGATCTCTATTAATGTTTAAAATATGTAACTTATTTTTTTAAATATATTAATAAATAAATAATAATAAAACCTTTAACTATTTATTTGTATTACAAGTTATGTTAAAAGTTATGTATATCTTTTATGTATTTTCCTTTTTTTGCATATGTATTGATGACTGTTGTAGTTTGTGTGCTGTAAGTAATGCAAATAAATTATATATCTATCTTATTACTATGTGTTTGACCCGGTTTTGTCTTCATTCACCAATATATAATGTATGCCATGTGCTAAATTAGAGTGTAACATGTATGGAGGGAAAGGATTGTTGGCAATGGAGTTTGACAGCCTCATTGCTAGCAATATTCCCTATTTTTGTAACGAATGATAATGTCATGGTAATGGTATACACTGGCGAGGCACCAGTAAGGGATGATAAGTGAGGATGAAGCAGGTCAGTTGATCTATTGTGACTAACAATAAATCTATCACAATAGTTTCTAGGGGTACCGCGTGGATGTCGACCTAATAGGGTTTATTACTAGTAATGACATTGTTAATTCCCATTACTACCAATCCCCTCTCCTCCCAATGCAGGGGGTTAACACTCATGATACAGAGTTGTACAATGTAATTAAGAATATTAATGACTGCGAAACAAGAAGATTTAATGGCCTTACAGGGCTACTGTATTCCTAAACAATTATTTTTAAATTCTAATAAATGTCTAAAAAATCACAGACAGCAGTGTGTGTGTGTTGTCTTGTAATTGTTTGTGTTTATAATAAGTTTACTACTGTAATCTATTGGAGGGAACATACATATATACATATCTGTCATGCCTGTCTTCCAATAGGGTAGGCAGAAACAATTGAACAATAGAGTTTATTTTTCTACCTCTAGGTGCATAATGGATAAAAGTCAAGGCTATTATTTTACGCTGGTGGGATGTCTATTATTGATGGTGGGTGGGGATGTAGCCAGGTATAAACTATTGTAAGCAATGTGAGCAATTCACCAGGAATTCATGAGAATGGATGGACCCTTAGTTTGTAGTTGGGAGACTTTGTAATGAAGTTTCACTAGGATACTTCTTTCTGCCACTTATGTTTCTGCAATAGAGCTGTGTATAGTGTAAGCTGTGCTTCAGTTTAATACTCGAATGCGGTACTAGTAATTATTGATATACATACATACTAAAATTACATATATAAACGAATAAATATATATGAATAACAAATACACTTACACATATATGACATATACTATATTATACACGAAATTGAGAATAATATAAAGCACGTAGTCTCTTAATAGTATCAGGAAGCGCGTTCCAGAGTCGTGAAGAATGTAGGAGAAAAGAGTTATATATTGGGTATCTATATATATCCCTCTGGATATTGATGGCGGAAAAAAGGACAGCATCCATTCCAATATCGCCCACACCGCTACAATATCAGTATCTTTAATTTAATATTATGGAGTGGATAACTAATATCCCTTATTGAACTAATATGTAAACATTGCTATATAATGTCCACTCCTATTTCTAAATTACATAAGAGGTAAGTAAGCGAGGAGTTCTTACCTAAATGTGGTTTCGGGGGTATTGCTAGCAATATATCCTACCAGGTCCACTTCCACCTGAGTCCCTTGAAAATTATTGTGCTAAAGTCTAAATGTATTGTACATGGGCTAACAGACCCCCGCCACTGGTGCTCCGCTAGCGTATACCGTTAGGCAGGCACAGGTGGGGTTACCATTTCATTATTATCCAATAAAAAAAATGTAATTTCAGGCATCTCAGTATGCGGATATGCCGTGGTGGCGGCTGGCGGCGGTGTGCCAGCGCGCGCTGCAGCTGGCGCGGGACGCCGCCCCGCCGCCGTCGGCGCCGCTCGCCATCACGGCCGCCGCTGCCGTCGCCGCCGCCGCCGCCGCGCCGTCCGCCAGCGGCGCCGCGCCGCCGGTGGTGGCGGCGGGGGCGGACGCGGTGATGCGGCTCACGGCCCGGCTGTCGCTGCTCAGCGAGACGCTCGTGCGGCCGAGGCCTATATACGCGTCGCACAAGCAAGATCACAGTTTGGGTGAGCTGACAGATATTTATGATACAGTAAAGTCTTAAGTTATAGGATACGGAGTTCTTAGGAAGAGAATAAGTACAATGGTGGACTTATCACATAAAAAGGATCTCTTCCAGTTAACCTTCATATGTCTAATAGAAATTGTGAATTGGTGGACACAAAAAAATAATATTAGCTAATTAAAAAAGATAGAAGACAGCTATAGGGTTGTTTTGTCATTTCAGCTAAAGAGCCCTTTAAAACGTACAATATATTTATGAATAGGATTGTATAAGTGGTAGGACAAACATAAGCAGGGAGAGAGTTCCACTCGTTGACCGTATGCATGATAAAGGAACAGGCAAAGCACTTCATGTTTTTTTTTTTTTTTTTTTACAACACAGGGGGCAAACGAGCATGCGGCTCACCTGATGGTAAGTGACTACCGCCGCCCATGATCACCCACAACACCAGCGGCATTGCAGGTGTGCTGCCGGCCTTTTAAAAAGGAATGTACTCTTTTCTTGAAGGTTATGTTGTCGTATCGGTTCGGAAATACTGCTGCTGGAAGTTGATTCCAAAGAATGGTTGTGCGTGGAAGAAAGTGCCTTGAAAAACGCACGGTGGAAGACCGCCACTCGTCCAGATGATTGGGATGAAACTTTAGTTTGTGGCGGGTTGTACGGTGGTGAAAATCAGCAGCAGGTATCAATCCGAACAATTCCTCAGAACACTCCCCATGATAAATTCGGTAGAAGATGCACAGAGATGCAACATCTCTGCGCAGCTTCAGTGGATCAAGTCGGACAGTAAGGCGTTGACTATCGATAATTCGAGCCGCCCGACTTTGAATGCGGTCTAACGGAAGGAGTTGGTACTGTGGCGCTCCTGCCCACAGGTGAGAACAGTATTCCATATGCGGCCTGACTTGGGCTTTATATAATTTCAGGCGGTGTTCTGGCATGAAATATCGTCTCACCCTATTGAGCACTCCTAACTTCTTGGAAGCTATCTTAGCCTTCTCCTCCAGATGACCGCAAAACTGGACGTCGCAAGATATATCAACGCCCAGAATTCCTAGACTCGACTTTTTATCAAGGGAAGTGCCCTGAAAGTGAGGAGATACGACAAACGGCGTCTTTTTTGCGGTAAACGCGCAGACTTGTGTCTTTTTGGGGTTAAATTGGACAAGATTTTGTTCACCCCAGATCGAAACTTGATGGAGTGAAGTTTCGATTTCAGACACAAGTCTATTCCGGCACTCATCGGTATGTGCCCGCGAGATCCTTGCATGACCGGTATATAATGTATCTCCTGTACTGTCGTCTGCATAGCAATGAATATTACTTATCTGTAACATATCATTGATATGCAGAAGAAACAGAGTCGGAGATAGTACACAGCCTTGCGGGACACCAGCATTCAAAGGTTTTAAATCAGAGCATGCTCCGTCGACTACGACCTTAATGCTACGTTCCTTGAGAAAACTGGCGACCCAAATGCACAGTCTCGCAGGCAACCCAAATGAAGGTAGCTTTGAAAGCAGCGCTCTATGCCACACCCGATCAAAGGCCTTCGCGATATCCAGACTAACTGCTAAGGCCTCTCCCTTACTCTCGATAGCCACTGCCCATCGGTGTGTTAAGTAAGCTAAAAGATCACCGGCCGAACGTCCCTGTCGAAAGCCGTACTGGCGATCACAGATCAGCTGGTGTTCTTCTAGGTACCGGAGCAGTTGACGGTTAATGATGGATTCCATAACCTTCGAGAATAAGGAAGTGATAGCTATGGGCCTATAGTTAGCTGGATCTGAGCGATCTCCCTTTTTAGGGATCGGATGCACCAGAGCAGTCTTCCAAAACTTTGGGACTATGCCCGATGAGTAGCTAAGCCGAAAAAGACGCGTAAGAACCGGAGCCAACTCTGGAGCGCACGTCCTAAGCACAATTGGAGGAATACCATCGGGCCCACTCGACTTATGGATTTCGAGGGATAAAAGTGCTCTACGCACTGAGCTATGCGTGAATTTAATGTCAGGCATAGAGCTCCTACAACACGTGATGGTCGGTGGTGATTTCTCCCCGTCATCCAATGTCGAGTTTAACGCAAAGATGGATCCAAGAAGATCGGCCTTTTCCTTAGCGTTCTGGGCCAACGAGTCATCCTCCCTGCGCAATGGTGGAAAAGATGACTTACAGAAATTCCCTTGTGCAGCTTTGGCAAGAGACCAGAAAGCTCGAGTTCCAGAGGGCAAACTAGCCAATCTCTTGCCAATTCTACTAATATGCTCTGACTTCGCTGTGGCTATAACTCTTTTGAAAGACCTAGAGGCAGAGTTATACTTCTTTTTAAGAGCACTGGTGTTAGGATCTCGCGACGCCACACCTTTAGCCCAGGTTAGGAAGCACTCCTGTTTCAGACGAGATGCTGTTCTACAAGAGGCTCCATACCAGGGCTGGGATTTCCCGCCGACGGGCACCACAGAGTTAGGAATAAATAATTCCATTCCCTGAAGCACCACATCAGCAATGGAATTGGCAATGGCGTCGGGATCATCCAGTGTGAAGCAAACCTGCCTCCATGGGTAAGATGCGAAAAAAATCCGCATCTCATCCCAGTCTGCTGACCTGTAGTGCCAAACACGACGTCTACCCGTGGAACGTGGTGGAATCGGACTCATGAGAGGCACCTCGCTCCGCACCAGACTGTGATCCGACGATCCAAGCGGAGCTTCGACGGAAATCACATAGTTGTCTGGGTGGGTGGTCAGCAGAAGGTCCAACAGTGAAGGTGAATGGTCCAACACATCAGGTATTCGCGTAGGCGAGGAAACAAGCTGCGTCAGACCATAAGCCAAAGCAAAGTCATGAACAGATCTTCCCGCATAGTCGGTTGTACGTGAACCAAGCCATTCGGTATGGTGGGCATTAAAATCGCCAAGAATCACGACTTCAGCGGAAGGAATCTGTTCGAGTAGGGAATCTGTAGCCATTTGGACGTGCTCAATGAGTTGGTCGGTTTCGATGTTACCGCTGTGGGACCTGTATAGGCATGCATAGACGCGAGGATGGTCATTGCAGTCTACGCGTAGCCATAAAATGGACAGGTCCGTACCTTCAAGAGTTCCAAGGCGGCGACAGCAGATATCCTCTCTGACATACGCGCATACACCGGCACGCGAAACAAAACAATGTTCAAGTTTATAGCCCGGGTACGTCAGGTATGAAGTTTCGTTTGGAGAGGATATCTGTGTCTCCGTTAGAAAGAGCAATGCCGGCCGCGCCGTTTCTAGGTGGTGGTGGACAGCGTTTAGGTTAGAATGTAATCCCCTAATATTGCAGAAGCTCACATTGAGCGAAGGGGATGCCGTAGAAATCTTGCTCCGTTTGCCCTTGGTTCCAAAGAGCGGAATTTTGCCCCCCCAGAATACGCAGGGCAGCCCGAGCGTGGTTGCTCGAGAGAGGATTCTCCAGCAACATGGTTACTGGTACCTCCCTGGGGTATGTTATTTTTTTTTAATTCCACTGCCATGGTTGCGTGTTGTAGGATAGGGGGACGGGGTTGGGGAAAGGATTTTAGGATTAGGAAAGGGATGGGTATGGGATGGGTATGGGATGGGCCTCCGGACTCCCTCACTCACCATACGGAATGTGATCGCACTGAAAGTGCAACCACTTAGCGTCGGTATTCTGTGAGGGTGTGGTACTTCCCCGGTCGAGCCGGCCCATTCATGCTGCAATACCATATGGTATTACAGCGTGGCTCTACCACCTGAAAATGAAAATGAAAATGTGTATAAATGGTATGTTGGCAGAGAGCATTCTGCCGTGATATTTCTTTTGTGGAATGGGCTCATTGCACAGCTTGAGTTTTTGTTTGAAACATCCTCTGAACTCGCACTGTATGTGACGAAATGGTTACGTAGACAACGGAGCGAGGGATATTCGCCCAGCCCGTGTAGTATGCATCCCCAGCACTGTCATCTGCATGAATGTCGCCCGTAGCCAGCGACTAATTGCCATGCAGCAAAAACAGCGTTGGGGATAACACAGCCTCGGAGGACGCCGGTATTAATGTCCATGCTATTGGAGTTGCTACACTCAAACACGAGTTTAATGAAGCTGTCACACAAAAAAGAATCTGATGAGGCTGAAAATAATTAAATAGATAAGAATGATCCTAGTGTACCGCAATGTAGCGCGGGTTATGCGATTTGGTGACACGGCAGCCGGAAAAAGGAGTTTGCTCTCCCATCGTAGAGATTAAGTATTATTTAGGAACTCTACAACATATAACGTTTCATCTGGTCTCTCTGACTGCCAAAGCCATCACGTCGCGCCTGCATTGTCTTACAGTATTATCGAGCTACCGGGCCCCTTGAACCGAACTGGTAGTTCGGGTCTTTCTCAAAGAGCTCTTGGTTATGTTATGTTATCGATGAGTGTGTGTATGTATGTGAGACGGTGTGGTTGTACTGTGGTGCAGTGCGGCGGCTGGCGGCGCGCGAGCTGGGCGGCGGCGCGGCGGCGGCGGCGGCGGCGGCGGGCGGGCCGGGCGGGCGCGGCGTGTTCCCGGCGCGGCTGCTGCGCGGGCTGCAGCTGCAGCGGCGCACGCTGGGCCACCTGTCGGCCGTGTACTGCCTGGTGTTCGACTGCACGGGCCGCTTCGTGGTGACGGGCGCGGACGACCTGCTGGTGAAGGTGTGGGGCGCGGCGGACGGGCGGCTGCTGGGCACGCTGCGCGGCGCGGGCGCCGAGATCACGGACGTGTGCGCGTCGGCGGACGGCGCGCTGCTGGCCGCCGGCTCGGTCGAGCGGCTGGTGAGGGTGTGGACGCTGCGGACCGGCGCGCCGCGGGCCGTGCTGGCCGCGCACGCGGGCACGGTCACGGCCGTGCACTGGGCGCCCGGCGGCCGCTGGCTCGCCTCCACCTCCACCGACGGCTCCGTCGCCTTCTGGGCCTGCGCCGGCGGCAGCTTCGCCGCGCAGCCCGTGCAGTACGTCGAGCGCATGCGCCCCGGCGCCTGCCACATGATCTGCGCCGCCTGGTCCGCGGGCGGCGCCTTCCTCGCCGCCGGCAGCGCCGACCACCACGTCAGGTATACCATAAACATGACACTCTATACATATCCTTCTTCTTACTTAAAAGCATACATTCATAATTAACGATCAATACATATAAAATGCAGTTGCAATAGTAAACCTATAGCTTCGTACAGTAACATTCGATACTTACAGAAAGTACACGCCCATCCAAAAATCTGCACAGTGAACTAATCCAGTACTTTAACCGAGACATTTTAGATATGACTGTTTCAACTAAACAAGTAATTATTCCTGATGACGTGGCGGCGCGGCAGGGTGTACGCGGTGGGGTCGGAGAGCGGCGACGGCGGCGACGGCGGCGACGGCAACCCGCGGCGCGTGCTGGAGCTGGCGGTGCACGAGGACGCGGTGGACAGCCTGGCCTGGGCGCACCGGGGGCTGCGCTTCGTGTCCGGCAGCAAGGACGGCACCGCGGCGCTGTGGGTGCTCCACGCCACGCAGTGGCGCCACCTGCTGCTGCAGCCCGAGCCCATCGCCGCCGCCTTCTCCTCCACCGCCGACCGCGCCAAGCGGCTCAAGGTGTGCACGGCTCGCCCGCCCCATCTCCGCCGGCAGGGGATCGGCTACCACGCTATACTTTTATAATGCATTGTTAACGATTTCATCATCTTGTATATGCATAACGGAATTATTGTGCCAGGTGACGATGGTGTGCTGGGACAACAGCGACGCGTACGTCATGACTGCCGTCTCAGACAACACCATACGGGTGAGTGGCGCACACGCACGCACGCACGCACGCACGCACGTACGTACGTACACGGCGATAACTTGAATGTTGTTTGCGTTGGTTCAGGTGTGGTGCGCGGTGCGGGGCGTGCAGACGTGCGTGCTGCGCGGCCACGCGGACGAGGCGTACGTGCTCGAGCCGCACCCCTTCCTGCGGGCCGTGCTGCTGTCCGCCGGACACGACGGCCAGCTGTTCGTGTGGGACGCGGAGGGCGGCGAGGTACGTACGTGCTCGAGCCGCACCCCTTCCTGCGGGCCGTGCTGCTGTCCGCCGGACACGACGGCCAGCTGTTCGTGTGGGACGCGGAGGGCGGCGAGGTACGTACGTGCTCGAGCCGCACCCCTTCCTGCGGGCCGTGCTGCTGTCCGCCGGACACGACGGCCAGCTGTTCGTGTGGGACGCGGAGGGCGGCGAGGTACGTACGTGCTCGAGCCGCACCCCTTCCTGCGGGCCGTGCTGCTGTCCGCCGGACACGACGGCCAGCTGTTCGTGTGGGACGCGGAGGGCGGCGAGGTACGTACGTGCTCGAGCCGCACCCCTTCCTGCGGGCCGTGCTGCTGTCCGCCGGACACGACGGCCAGCTGTTCGTGTGGGACGCGGAGGGCGGCGAGGTACGTACGTGCTCGAGCCGCACCCCTTCCTGCGGGCCGTGCTGCTGAAGAAACACTCCTTCTATATAATTTATAAATTATCTGATAACTAAGGCGGGCAATATGTCGTGTTGCACGCAAAATTGAATGATAACCTCTCTACAATATTGGTATACTCTGGTGGGATACTGATGAGGAGTAAATGAGGATAATTGCCTCATCTTAATAGTCTCTGAGACCCCAACCTATTTCCTTTAAATGTATTAAAGTGACCAGCATACTAAATAGCGCAGTTGAGGTTACTATTCCATTATTACTAAAATAACTGTCGACGCCAGAAGGCGCCACCGTGTATCGAGCTATCATTACAAACATGAATGTTGGGACGGCAGGTGATAGCGCACTACCACAACCGCATCGAGGGTCAGGGCGACGGTGCGATCTTCGACGCCAAGTGGGGCAGCGGCTGCACGGTGGCGGCGTCCGACTCGCACGGCCACCTGCTGTTGCTCGGGCTCGGCCAGGGGCACCGCCTGCTGCGTCAGCTGCCCACCGAGCTGTTCTTCCACACCGACTACCGGCCGCTCGGTGAGTCGCCATACTGATATAGTGATCAATACGCTTCCAAGGATCGGAAAATTGAAGGGTGTGGTGTAGGAGTAAAATTACAGGGTACAGACACGTGATACCGTAGTCCTCAGGAATGTAGTAGTTGTAGAAAATAAATTCTGTGGTCAGAAAATAAATACATTTGAATTTGAAATGGCAATGGATTAGTCATACGGCATGAGCAGTGAGAAAGCTACTAGAGTGGTGACTCCATATTGGAAAATATGATGTGGAATGATTTACTATGTGATGGAGGAAAGTGGACGTTGAGTGTCGCAGGGAGGGATGGATGCAAGTAGAACTGGATCGTACTTTGTAGAGGGTCATTTGAGACAGTTGGGTCGGGTTGAACTTTATGCTGATGAGGTTCCAAGTGGTTCTTCATACCGAGTTTGTCTCGCGCGACTGCTGCAGTCCGCGACGCACTGGGCGGCGCCCTGGACGAGCAGACGGAGACGCCGCCGCACCTGATGCCGCCGCCCTTCCTGGTGGACGTGGAGGGCGCACCACACCCGCCCGAGCTGCAGCGGCTGGTGCCGGGCCGCGAGAACCTCGCGCTCAGCCAGCTCATCCCGGCCACCGAGCGCAGCCGCCTCGACGCCATGATCCTGGCGTTGGCGGGCGAGGAGGGCGGCGGCGGCGGCGGGGGCGGCGGCGGCGGCGTGTGGCGCGGCGAGGGCGTGCGGCACACGGCCGGCTCGTGGCAGCGCGGCGACCCGCTGCTGGTGCCCCCCAGCGAGCGGCCGCTCGTGCCGCCGCTGCCGGCCTCGCAGCTCGCCGCCATCCGCGCCACCGCCGCCGAGCTCAACCAGATGGAACACGCCTGGTACGTACGCCGTGCTACTGCTGCTGCTCGCGTCGCGGAGGTGCCTTCAGCTATCTACAGTTTGTTATCATTCACATAAAAAACTAAAGTTAAGAAGTGGCACTAATAATAGAACGTACAGCTATGCATCTGTTACCAGTTAAAGACTTACTAATGGTTTGTATTCAATCGAATTCTCGCTATCTAATGATTAGATAAACGTAAGAACTCAGCCATTGAATTAGATTATGTATAAAAATATTGTAATAGTATGTGCGGTATGTACTGAGCGGGAGTGTGGTGGTGGGCTGGCGGCAGGTACCGGCGCGAGATGCGGCGGCGGCCCGTGATGATCAGCACGGCGGGCGCGGCGGGCGCGGCGGGCGCGGCGGGCGCGGAGGGCGCGCGGCGGCGAGCAGGCCGGCGGCCCCGCGCGCGCGCCCGCGCCCCGCCCGCGCGCCGCCGCCCCCGCCCCCGCCCCCGCCCCCGCACCACCGTCCGCGCCCGAGACGGACAGCGACACGTCGGACGAGTCGGTGCGCCTCTCGGGCTCCGCGCACTCCTCGCACTCGCACGCCTCCAGCCTCGACTACACGCAGTCCTCCAGGTATACCGCTAGTCTTGTTGCTCTCTACGCGCACTACCCCACCACTAGTACCGCTCGATTGTGTAACATACCGACATTCTTACACATTTTACAATAATTTCAAAATGACATCCGGCTCGAAGGACCATGATAATGTGGTGCTCATTAGAGACTACCAGTAATTGTCCTTTATTATTTCTCGTAGCTCGCACTCTGGGAGTAAAAGTGATGAGTAAGTGTCACTCGTAGATACGTATTAATGTGTTATAGAAAGAAATCAGACAGAAACTTGCAGTTAAGATGCAGTACATGCTATTTAATTCTTTTGCTACTCTCGATAACACCGTCCTGATTAGAGATTATTTGATGTTTGTTATTAGAACATCAAAATTGTTTCTTGTCCATCAAACTAGAGTAATAAACGCACCGTGCAGGGAAGGAGTTCGTGATAAATTTGTAGTGAATTGAAAAAGAATTTGTTGTTGTCGTGCAGCTCGGAGTCGTCGCAGTACTCGGACTGGGAGGCGGGCGCGGCGCTCGCCCCGCCGGCGCGAGCTCGGCGGCGCCCCCTGCCGACCAACAGGTGCGTCGCCCCGACACTTCCTGTCCACCGACTGCGCCCACAGTTAAAGTGACTCCGCTGCTATTAAAGTAGCTAAAATGTGTCATATATGAACTGTATTGTTCTTATAATATTCTTATTTTCCAAGCTCTTTATTATTAACCTCTTACACTGTTGTTTTTATCGACTAGTGGAACTTGCTTTATTTCACTAAAATTGGCTAACATTTTGAATTAAGTCGATATTTTGTTAAGATCATTATTTGCGTGCATACAGTCGTTGTGGGTTTTACCGCTTTGTACGCGTCACAAAAGGGTGTGTACTGCACATTTGCGGAGAGTGCAGGTTGATGTATACGCGGGCAGGTACAGCCCGGCGGGCGCGAGCGCGAAGCGGCCGGCGGCGCGGGCGGCGGCCGCGGCGGCGGGGGAGGCTGCGGCGGCGGCGGGGGAGGCGGGGGAGGCGGCGGCGGCGGCGGAGGCGGCGGAGGAGGAGCTGCCCGAGGCGTTCCGGCCGGGCGAGTGGCTGACGGCCGTGGCGCCGCGCAAGGCGCCCTACCACCCGCAGATGGGCGACGAGTGCCTCTACTTCCGCCTGGTGCGTGCCCGCGCTAATTTTTTTTTTCTATTTCCTTCTTGGCTAGTGTACTAGTTCGTCCGCCTCACCGGGACGCGTTGGTTGACTGTAATAGCGAGTAGCCTAAGTACATAAATAAATATATCTTTCTTTACCCCTATTTGACACAACCAGTTGACCAGATAATAGAAGTTGCTATAAATATCTTCTTTGAAACAGAAGTAAGTTGGTCCCCAAAACTTAGTAGCAATTTCAATGTCAGTAGGCAGCTGTGGAAAAAAATGGCTATTTAAAAAACTGCGACCTTTAAACGATACAATTAAGAGAGTAATTTTCATTTAATTAAAATTTTTTTTGGTTTATAGTTCCAACTATTGAGGCAATAAAAAGTAATGAAAAATATCACTTATAGTGTTCGCCATATTAACCCGTAGCACTGTGTCGCAGGGCCACCAGCGGTACTTCGAGGCGGTGGCGGAGAAGGACCTGTACAAGATCAACCCGCGCGACAAGCCCTGGGAGCGGACCCTCGTGCACGTCGGTACCACTGCAATATACACACACACACACACATACACACAATACACTCACACATTATAACCAAAATTAACCACGTTTAAAATTAGACCTCTACATTTTAAAGAAGACCTTTAGGAACACAATTATGGAAACTGCGTCTAATTTGGTGATGAAGTTTTTGAATGATACCGAAACATACATACAGACAGACATAAAATTTCTATTTCATTCTTGTTTCGGCTTCTATTGCCCTGAAGATCATGTTATTTTTTCTTAATATTTGTGTACAGACATTGTTTACTTATAGTAATTATATTACTTAGCTTAAATTTCTTGTTATAACGATACTTGTATCAAGAGGACTGCTGCTGTACTGTATACAGGAGTGCGAGCTGGTGAAGGTGGTGGGCATAAAGTACGTGATAAAGCCGCCGCGCGTGGTGTGCCTGAAGCTGGCGTGCGTGCTGGAGGGGCCGCGCGGACGCAGCTTCACGGTGCGCTACCACGACATGGCGGACGTCATCGACTTCCTGGTGCTGCGCCAGCAGTACGAGCTGGCCGTGGCGCGGCGCTGGGCACCCGCCGACCGCTTCCGCTGCATCATCGATGACAGCTGGTGGACCGGCGTCGTGGTCGAGCGCAGCCTGCCACCAGCGCCAGCAGCTAGCAGCGCACCTGACGCGGCCATGTCCCCCGCCGCGCAGTTCTCCGCCACCGCCGCGCCGCACTTCCTGTCCATACGGGTGCGCTGGGACAACGGGGAGGTCGGTACTGCATTTATTGATTGATTGTTGTCGTGAGTCGGCGTGTGTGGTGTAGTGCGACGCGTGCCGCGCAGGTGGAGCGGCTGTCGCCGTGGGACCTGGAGCCGCTGGACGAGGCGCGGCTGCCGGCCGAGCCGGGCGGCGCGGTGGCCGTGCTGCCGCGCGAGCTGGACGCCGTGCTGTACCGCGCCGCGCCGCGCGAGTGGCCGCCCGACGGCGACCGCGCCGCCGCCTGCCGCACCATCGCCACGCACATCTCGCAGGTGCGCTAATAAAACGTTTACAAGCTTCAATATTCTATTAAAATTGTTCGAATAATATCCGGCTCGAAGGATCATAAATATTTGGCTCGAAGGATCTCAAATATTTTATTTGCTGTTTTAAGTTTCATAAAAAAACTCTATTTATAAATTAAAATTGTATTCATATAATCATGGCAAAATGAGTTATTTTTATTTTAAATATTAAACTATTGAAGCGATTTCGATGTACTTTCTATGGGACCTACTTGATACTATATCCTTTGAAATGAAAAAGAATTTTCCAAATGGGTTTGTAAGTGAGTGTAGTTACGAGCTGTGTAAGCTATGTCAAGTGTACTGGTAGCGAGCCGTGGCCGTAGTGACGGTGACGGTGACGGTGATGTGACGTGACGGTGCGCAGGTGATGACGCTGTCGGTGGCGGAGCCGTTCGTGGCGCCGGTGGACCTGCAGCAGTACCCGTCGTACGCGCGCGTCGTGCCCTACCCCATCGACCTGGCCACCATCCGCGCGCGCTTCGACAACATGGTACGTTACACACGCACACCCACGCACACCCACGCACGCGCATGCACTCTCGTATTAAAAAGAGATTATAACAAAATGTGCTTTAGGCAACTAGTTATTTGATTAGTATTAAGTCGTTGAATTCCGCCACCATTAGTATGTGTGTGACTGCCAACACTCGAAGATTGACCGCCACTATTGCTACTAGAAGTGCTACAACATACATACATACTAACGGTAGTGAAATTAAATAAAACAATTCAAATCAAATAACCAGTAATATGGAACTCAGCAAGATAACACCCACTTCGGTGAAAAAAATACCTCTGTCTATACTAATTTTTTTATAGCTGAAGTGGCAATGGGCTGGTCACATAGCTCGAAGAACCGACAACCGATGGGGAAGGAAGGTTCTTGAGTGATGACCGTACGGGCAAACGCGGTGTAGGATGGTCAATGTCGACTGTTTATATGCTCGTGTTGCAGCTTGAAGGGTGTGTGATATAGCATTTAAAAAAGTAAGTTGAACACCATAGTGCTTGGAAATGGCAATGGGGTTACTAATGAGGCCCAGGACACTCGATTGTGATGCTCGGCGATGTGCGAGCTCTTTTCAATAGGTAACAACCTTCCGAAGTCTGCAGTGGATAAAAAAAAAATTACGATTTAAAAGTGCTTGTAAACAAGTATATTTGAATATATAGTCCCTCATATTAATAATCTTGTAAATTATATTTACATTGATCCCCCTTATCCGTAAACACCTCTCATGGAGGTACTGTTAGCTGTTGAGACGGCCGGGTGATGATGGTGTGTGTGTGTGTGTGCGCGTGCGCAGTTCTACCGGAGGGCGGCGGCGGCGCAGTTCGACGTGCGCTACCTGGCCTCCAACGCAGAGCAGTTCAACGAGCCGCACGCCACCATCGTGCGCCAGGCGCGCCTCGTCACCGACCTGCTGCTGCACATCATCAGGTGAGCGCCGCGCCACGCCCGCCACCGCTCGCCACGCTCACCACGCCCGCCACACCCGTCACATGCACCACACGCATCACACTTGCCACACACTCGCCATATGCACCATACTCGTCATACGAGTCACACTTACCACACACACCACATTCACCACAATTGTCACACTTTTCACACTCGGCACATTTGTCTTACTTAAAGGCCAGTAATGCATTGGCAACTCCGCTGATGTCCTCAGTGTCCACCGGCTGCGGTAATCACTTACCAGCAGGTGAACTGGATATCAGTTTGTCGCCCTCTCGTAAAAATAATTCCTTTTTTATACAATATTTACATCTTGTCTCCAATCTGTACTAACATCAGTTACACGTAATTCTCACCACTCTCACCACGCTCGCCACGCTCACCACGCTCGTCACACTTATCACACAACAGCCTGCTTGTACTCGCTGTAGCAAAACGAATGGATTTAAGGGGATGGGGGATGTACGGGCCGTGCCCATCGCAGGATGCGAGCGGAGCTTTTTTTTTATAAAGGAATGGTAACCCCGCTTGCGCTAACGGTACACGCTGGCAGAGTACCAGGGAGGCATGATAGGTGAGGATGAAACCGGCAGAGCTGTTGACTATACACAGACATAGACAAGAGTAATGTCCGTGCTGTTTCGATATCTATGTATTGCGTTTATTAGACATTGATGATGAAAAAGGGTTCATCACCCATTTCGATATCGCCCGTATCGGTCGGATGTCTCTATTCGTTTCAATCAAATGCTTCATTTTAACATTGGACGACTGGTATACAGGGTGCAAGGCAAGGGGCAGGGTGGCAAAAACGGAAACGGTGAATTCAGATTAAGAAATTAATGAAAAGATCGCTCCCAGCAATAAGACCGCCACACTGTACTCATACAACTGTATCGTAACATTTATTGTCTTACTTATTTCCTATATTGTTTGTACAAAAGTTGATTGCTTGGGTACCTCTGTCCCATTCGTGTTTCTACCGTGAAGCAGTTGTGTTTGCATGGCTGTGTTTCGGTTTGAAGGGTGGGATATGGCGTGAATTTACACGGTACAGAGGAATACCACCTGAGTCCTCAGGAATGACAACGCATGGGGGGTATCATGGGCGAAACAGTATACTCTGTTATGTGCATGTTACTGCTCATGTCTATTGGCGACGGCTACCACTTTCCATCAGGCGGGCCGTCAGCTTGTTTGCCATTTTAAGTTGTATAAAAAAAATGCAATCAAAGTATACTCATTCATTCATTAATCTGAACTGAAAACCAGTCAAAAGTTTTTCCAGAAAATTTCAACTTTTTTCTATTTTTTCTTTCCATTTAATATCATGTAACCTGTGATATTATGTCATAATATAAAGAAATAATAATATTGTATAGTGAAATATTATGAAATACCAGAAAATAGCAATGCAATATACGTATTGAAATGCTGCCGCGACGCGCGCAGTCAGCCGTGCGAGGTGAACGCCGCGAGCGTACGACGCTACGTACGAAGAAGCGCCCTGACCGCACTGTACCTACGCATCACGCGTCGTGGGGATCGTAATATTTCAAATACATTAGTTATATGGCTGTGGTCAGAGCGTTCACCCGAGTGAGCTGTTGTCGTGTCCCTTGCACCGTGTTTGAGTACCGTGCTGTTTGTTGCAGCTCGTGGCCGGACGTGGACGTGGTGGGCAAGTACCACGAGCTGGCCGCCTCCTACCACTCGTCCGACGACGAGCCGCTCGCCGCCGCCGTCGCCGCCAAGGTACGCGCGCGGGTTCGATTCCCGTGCAATGCCAATATTAGTATTTTGTTTTCAATTTCCCAAATTTTCATTCAAGTTGTCGATGAAACATTTAAGATAGGAATTGTGTGTGAATACATAGTGATTTACCAAAATTACATCACAACTGGTTCGGAAAAAATATTGAGGGTAGCCATTTATGAATATTATTTTTTTTATTTATAAAGGTCAGTCTGTCTGTTGATCGAGCAGGTTGTGTTACACACATAAAAACTAGTAATATAAAATAAAATTGTTTGCCATAAAATCTACTATAATATCTAAAAATCTATTTCAATTGAGGCAAAATTAGTTATTTTGACCTAGAAACTAAATTACTGAACCGATTTTGATAAAATTTCTATAGGGACCAGTCTGTGAGTATATCCTTTACGATAGAAAAGAATTTTCCAAATCCGTTTACTATTAAAGGAGTTATGAGGTGATAAACAAAATAAAATACAATTGAATTGAGAATCTCTTTTTTTAAGAATACGTTTGAAAAATGATTAAAAATTGTCTGTAAATAATATAAGTAGTGGAGAAGGTGGAAAGATGTGGTTTGTTTGCTTCACAACAACCAGCCGAATGGATTCAAGGTGATGTTGAGGTTGTGGCCAACAAGAGGAGGAGGAGATGGAGAGTGCCAGGTGTGAGTGCGGGGGGCCGTAAGTGTAGCGTCTCGTTGGGGTTCCATCACAAAGAGATGCGTGTATTATGTGAGCGGCGCGTGCGCAGGGCGGCGGCGGCGGCGGCGGCGGCGGCGGCGGCGGCGGCGGCGGCGGGCGCGAGGCGGCGTGGCGGGCGCGGTGCGCGGCGCTGCTGCGGGAGCTGGCCGCGTCCGCGGACGCCGAGCCCTTCCGCCAGCCCGTCAGCCTCGACATGGCGCCAGGTGACACGGCCGCTGCACGCCTACACATACACTTACACTCCTTGACAATATACAATATAATAGTTTATTAATTAATTAACCAAAACAAAAATATTAATTATGCATAAAACCGCCGAAAAAATATTATATTTTCATCTGGTGCCACGTGATCGTAAACGGTCTGGTATGTGCGATGACGTCACATGGAAGTAAACAGCGTGCCTGCCACTGACGTTCGTTTGCGTTGTTGGTAGCGGGGCGCGGGTGCGAATGACGTCACCATTCGAATGTATATACTAGTGAGTACTAATTGTTCAACTGCCGAATAAATGACAATAATGAATGATAAAACATCATGAAATGATAAATATATTTTTATGAGTACGTTAAAATGATTTTCGTAAAATAGTTACATTATTTACTATAGCATTAGGATTTCTATAAGTAAGCTAGCTGCACATTTTTTATTTTACATATGAGCATTTTCACCACTAACGAACCGTTTTTCCTGTGTCTTTATAGAAATAATTCGTACACGCCGCCACAACACACCATTTGTACATTTTCTTTTTTGAAAACGGTAAAAAATTAACAAAATTAAATACTGACCAAACGCATGCATGACATTTAATAATTGTTTACTTCCATGTGACGTCACGGCCGCCATATTGCCCAAAAGTTGCTTTTCAGGGGCCTATTTGAATTTTTTCTTTTGTATTTGCTATTTTTTAAGGAAATAGTTCCATGTAAATTAAAAATAACCACTGTTTGGAGGCTCTATGAACACCACTGAATAATCTGATTTTCAGAAATCAGTCCAGTAGCCTATTATGGGATATTAACACCATACTTTCCTGATATCTCTAATTGGTAATGATAATAGGGGAATGCTATTAAAATTATTGTTTCAATTCGAAATATAGATTTTTAATTACTTCATTATTATTGTAAAAAAAAAAAAAAACCTATTAAAACATTACAATAAAAAAGTATTAAAAGAGTGCTCCGTAAGGAAGGAACAGGATTGATACGTGGTTATATTTTATAAAATTTCCCGAATTAATATTACGCACCTAGTAACCAGCGGAGACAAGTTAACTTTCTTCTCGGACTATCCAATTATATGGTGGCTGATGTGCAGTTATGCAATTCGCTCGACACAAGTTACGACTGCACGTTGACATGTGCCGTTGTCTGCACAAATAATAACTACAATAGAATTACAATTATCCGAATCCAATAAAACCAGGAGGTTGACCGTCAAATGATATTCCAAATTTTCGGACTCAATTTTGTGTTTATTCGTTTCCAAATCGACCAAATAAATGGACTTTAACACTTTTTTTTACCATGAATTGTACTAGTGTTAACTAAAAATAAAAGTATTTATTTATTTATTATTGATCTCTGACTACCCCTCATCTAATGGTATCTGTTATTTATTTATTTATTTAGAATATAATGTCAAGTGGAGGCAAATATAATGGACACATACAATGCAATTTATATATATATATATATATATATATATATATATATATATATATATATATATATATATATATATATATATATATATATATAGCAAAGGCAAAGCAATAAACTGAGCTGTGACCATTTTGTGTTACTATGGCACACGCGTGAAGGAATGGTAACAAAGGAGATTGTTAGATTATGTATTTTGTTTTTGTATTATTTTTTTTATTTGTGCTTTTTTTTTTATTTTTATTCTTTTGTTTCTTTTGCTGTGTATTACGTGTATGTTTGTTTTTTTTTTTATTGTAATTTGTGTGCTGTAAGTAATGTAAATAAATTGTCTATCTATCTATCTATTTATTTCCAATTAGGCACACCAACAGTATACATGTTATACATAAAATAAATAACATTTTTCATGTAGCATGCTGATATGCATACCTATAGCAGGCGTACACAACATTGACTGCAGATTACATGCATATAAATGTCATAATATAATTAATTAAATTTACAATTACATATTCTTTATTACAAAATTCAATTAAATATAAAACAAGACTGGGCGATACCATCAAATCTACATGGTCTCCAGTATGTTACCGCTTAAAGTACATGTGAGTGACGTCGCTTGCGAGTGGTCGCCCTATGATCCGGTGGACGGTCCCGCAGACTACCTGACGGTGGTGTCGTCGCCGATGGACCTGGGCACGGTGGCGGCGCGGCTGGCGGCGGGCCGCTACGCGCGGGCCGACCAGTTCGCGGCCGACGTGCGCCGCGTGTTCGCCAACAGCCGCCTCTACAACACCAACAAGCGCAGCCGGGTACCAACTACAGACACACTTACAACTAATATTATCACAACGTTACACACAGCTCACGTCACACAACCAGTTCACCATTTTGATCTAAAAACTTCAATTAAATTAAATATTTATTTGCTTTAATCAGATATTTTACGTGCTAAGAGCCATCTGACAGAATTTTTTGGCATCTGTTCAATTGCCTTAAAATTGTAGGCGTGTGTGTAAAGGGATATGGCGTGAATTTACAGGATACAGAGGAATAGCACCTGAGTCCTCAGGAATGGCAACGCATGGGGGGTATCATGGGCGAAACAGTATACTCTGTTATGTACATGATACTGTTCATGTCTATAGGCGACGGTTACCACTTTCCATCAGGTGGGCCGTCAGCTTGTTTGCCATTCTAAGTTGTATAGAACAAAAAAAAAGAAGCGAAGTATGACTCAGCATGTTATTCCACATATAACGTACTCTAGACCTGTGTTTCCCAACGTGGCGCCCACGCCCCACAGGCGGGCAATTTGATAGTTAAAGGGAGGGAAAAAAAAAGTGGACTCGAAGCGATTTTAACCCTCTTGCTCGGGGCCATTTAAATGCAATGCTACGAGTAGATATCGGTGCCAAATTTAACAAAAAAGTATGTAAATTAAAAACAAATGCTGTAAATATTTATTAGGTATAATTTCGTTTGACGTTACCAAAATATCAACTGGGCGATTAGAGTCGTCAAGTAAACTTTGTCGGGAACATTATGTAAGGGGCCATAAAAAGTTTAAAAGTGTTCAAGTGGGACATGGCACAAACAAGGTAGGGAAACACTGCTCTGGACATAGTAGTACATAGTTTCTGGACATAGTGGAAAGAGTAACTGTTGAGTATTGCGAGTTGTTCTCAGCACATAACAATATATCGAGCTAATTACGGAGGCCACAGCGAGAGCTTGCAAGACAAAATGCAATTTTTGCAATAATTCTAAAATATTGGGTGGGACAGGGTACCAATGCAAGAGCGTCACGACCGCTCGTTTACTAACAGAGGTTCAGTCAATTTATAACTAACACAATGGGCCTTATGTAGTCTGGATAAATAAATATTATTATTATTATAACCATATTTAATTATAATAAGTACATTACTGCAGCGGCCAGCAACTGAAGCATTGATGGACGTCCATCAATGCCTAGTTGTGGCCAAGGCTTGTATAGTACTTTTCTCAAACAATGCGCGGAATGTTCCTTTGTTTTTTTTTTTTTTTTTTTTTTTTTCAATAAACAACTTTCTATTTGCAAGCCAGTTCGAAATTTAAATAAAACCTTGTATTAGTTACCTCCTTGGTAGCCATGTTTCTAAGTAAAAGGTCATTCCATTTTTAAATTACAGGACAGATATGAGTTTACATAGTAATTTATCTGGCCGCAAAACACGACAGATATGGATTTTCATACAACTTTTGCCGGCCGCTGCCCGCATGTATCTGGCCAGTACGGCAATTTTGATTTATCTCGAAGAAGATTGTCAAAATAATGCTCACATTTCCAAACATGTTTGAGTAAAAATTATTACATTAAATATTTTTATAATTAATAACGACTATATGATACTTCCATGACGGATGATTTAATTGTAAGTCTTTTGGACGGGAGGTCAAGTGTTTGATTTGGCAACTTTGTTAGAAGTGGGCCACAGACAGGGTTGCTACTCTATGCTGATTCAGGGTTGTCACTCAATGTAACATGCTTGTAAAGAAGTTTATTTGAGTAGGGATGATTTGGACTCGGCTAGCATGAGGTGTGCTCTGGCCGTAGATCTACTCGATGACGGTGCGGCTGTCGTCGCTGTTCGAGGCGCTGTGGGCCCGCGTTCCCCAGCCGAGCCGGCCCCGCGCCCGCGCCCTGCCCCGCGCCCGCGCCCGCCCGCGGCCGCGCGCCCGCGCCCGCCGCCCGCGCCGCGCCACCAGGGCCACCAGGGCCACCAGGGCCGCCGCGCACGGTGAGCGATTATATACTCGTTACTATGGCAACAGGCTACCTCGTATATGCAGGTGGCTCGGGACCGTTCCTTGTAGCAGTCTACGGGAGAGGCAGCAGTGGTCGGATAATGGCTGAAAAAATTATAATAAATTAATTATTTACATAAACTTTATGAAAACGACGCTGCAAATTCGAGTACTGCAACAGACGCAATTGCATTAGCGCTCGGTACCACATCTTTGTTCGGTACAGCGTATGATGCATAAACTGTCGAGGGATTAATTATTATTATTTTTTTTTTATACCACTGAGGTGGCAACAAAGCATACGGCCCACCTGATGGTAAGTGGTTACCGTAGCCTATGAACACCTGCAATACCAGAGGTATTACGCGTGCGTTGCCGACCCTGAAGAAACCTCTTTACCCCCCTTTTGAAGAACCCCATGCTGTAGTCTCTTGGGAAAATCTCGGTAGGGAGCTCATTCCATAACCTGAGTGTTCAATTAAACTAATTTAAATGAATTTTTAAAAAGAAATTGAGTAATTTTTGATTTTATTTATTACAGATAAACAATCTTATTTTTTGTTTTGTTTTCTTATTTCAACCGTGAAGCAGTTGTGTTTGCGTGGCTGTGTTTCGGTTTGAAGGGTGGCATATGGCGTGAATTTACAGGGTACAGAGGAATAACACCTGAGTCCTCATGAATGGCAACGCATGGGGGGTATCATGGGCGAAACAGTATACTCTGTTATGTCCACGGTACTGCTCATGTCTATAGGCGACGGTTACCACTTTCCATCAGGTGGGCCGTCAGCTTGTTTGCCATTCTAAGTTGAATAAAAAAAAACTTATAAATTTCATTAAACTAGTGTTGTGTTAGTGATCAATATGAGTGCATGTACTGCGTCAATAGTCGCGCTGTACTCTCTGCCCTATATCTGTAGCGGGCGTATTATATAATTTGTTACCAAATTACCTGCATTCCCTTTAAGGGGATATAGTATTATTACACGTATACGTTACGATAATGATAGTAATTCGTGTCTCAAATGTCATAAAATTATTCATATAAAAAAAAGTTCCTTAATAAATATAAATTTTTCATGCTGTGTAAAAAGTACCTTTTATAAACGTTACGCTAGAACCGACGGAGTGAGTGCGACCAATAGTGTGATAGAGAAAAGTATAGTTATGAGGACGATTTACAAGCACTGAAGAAATTTATAGTACATTACTGCAGCGGCCAGCAACTGAGGCATTGATGGACGAACGTGCAAATGTGGGCCGAGGCGCAGCCGAGGCACATATACGTGAGTCCATCAATGCCTAGTTGTGGCCAAGGCTTGTATAGTACTTTTCTCAAACAATGCGCGGAAATCAAAAACACAATTTTACTTTTTAAGTTCAATGACGAATAACGAACAATAATAATTTTTCACGCTCCATAATGTTCGTTTTTTTTTTTTTTTTTCAATAAACAGCTTTATATTTGCAAGCCAGTTCGAAATTTAAATAAAACCTTTTATTAGTTACCTCCTTGGTAGCCATGTTTCTAAGCAAAAGGTCATTCCATTTTTAAATTACAGGACAGATATGAGTTTACATAGTAATTTATCTGGCCGCAAAACACGACAGATATAGATTTTCATACAACTTTTGCCGGCCGCTGCCCGCATGTGTCTGGCCAGTACGGCAATTTTGATTTATCTCGAAGAAGATTGTCAAAATAATGCTCACATTTCCAAGCATGTTTGAGAAAAGTATTTTATCATTTTATTTTTATAAAATAATTTCATATTAGTTCGATATGAAATTTTTTTTCTATCGTAATGTATATAAGTAATACTATGCCTAGTAGCAGGGAATGCAGATAATTTGGTAACACCTTATATAGCTAGGTTGTGTGTTATGTACTGAAGGGCTGAAGGTTGGCCACCAGCGTTTCTAGCGTACCAATCAGTTTGCCAAATATGGCAACTACCGGCAACTTTTGCTCCCCTCATTCTAATAGGCAGACGTTTAAACGTTCGTTAACTGGCCACCACGAAGTACGTTGAGGGCGGCTGATATGTGTACGATGGTGTACGTGTGGTGCAGCGGCGGACGCGTGCTCGTCGGCGGCTGCGAGTGCGGGTGCGGGTGCGGGTGCCGGTGCCGGTGCCGGTGGCGGTGTCGGCGGCGGGCAGCCGCTGCTGCGCTCGGGCTCGAGCAGCTCGTCGTCGGAGCCGCTGGCGGCCACCTCGCGCCGCGTGCACCGCGCCGCCGCCGCCCGCGCGGCACGCGCCGCCCGCGTAGCCCGGCTCGACTCCTGGGACAGCGACGCGCCGCTAGACGCGCACAGGAAAGGTATACCCGCCACACGCACACACACCACGCATATACTCATACATGTACAACAAGCGCACACCTACACTCGTATATTACACACGCACACGCGCACACACACACACGCGCACACACGCACACACGCACGCGCACACGCACGCGCACACGCACACGCACACACGCACAAACGCACACGCACGCACGCCACTCACGCACGTACACGCACGCATGCACGCACGCACAGACACGCACGCACGCACAGACACGCACGCACGCGCACGCACACACACGCACGCATGCACAACAAAGAGAGATATATCTGTATAAAAATGTGAGTTATAAAAATATACATAATGTCACGTATGCACTATATTAATTCTGACTTTCTAAATATATTTATGGCCGTGTGGTCCCGACATAGACTGGGTCACGCCTTCCCTTGCCGTGGCTGTCGTAATAGGCGACGAAAGGAACTTGATGGTAGAGAGAGATGAGATGAGATGATGATCCCTCTTAAAACATCTCCAAAGACTAACTCCAATCGCCAACCTGTCTGCCAAGCGTAGCAATTATTGGCAAAACCCCCCAAGGGGGAGGCTTATGTTCAGCAGTGGACAGTTAATAAACGTCGCTAAATGCCAATACTATGTAAATGAAAAAGAAATAAGTTTCAGATAAAAAAAAAAAAGAATCCTCCAGTTCTTTATTTTACCTGCAACTTGTCAAATAACAAGGACATATTAAGAGATTGTTCTCGTGACTATTTTATCAAAATGTGTTCAATAGTTTTAAATTTTTTTTTTATACAACTTAGAATGGCAAACAAGCTGACGGCCCACCTGATGGAAAGTGGTAACCGTCGCCTATACACATGAGCAGTATCGTGGACATAACAGAGTACACTGTTTCGCTCATGATATCCCCCATGCGTTGGTATTCCTGAGGACTCAGGTGTTATTCCTCTGTACCCAATAAATTCAGTTTTTAAATCAAAATAAATGGGATTTATCATAATGGACATAATATTTTTTTTTTTTTGTGGAACACGGCATATTATTAATTATCCACTCAGATTGTATAGATAGAACATATCTGTATACTCTGAGTCATCGTGTACTGTGGTCTCGTGGCCGTGCTGACGGCCCGTGTGTGCGTGTGTGTGCGTGTGCAGGCAAGGGCGTCGGCAAGAAGAGCAAGAGCAGCAGCAACAGCGCCGAGCCCGCACTCGCCGCCACCACCGCCACCTCCACCTCCGCCGCCACCACCAGCGCCGGCAGCACCGGCCGCCTGCGGCTGCGGCGTGAGTACACACACACACACACACGCACGCTGCCCACTAGCCACACAACACAAGCTGCGGCCCGCCCGGCACATGAACACTACTGTGGACACGACAGAGTATACTGTTTCGCCCATGATAACCCCCATCCGTTGGGGGAAAGGGATTGTTAGTAATGGACACTGAGAATCCCATTGCTAGCAATATACCCAACCAGGTCGACCTCCTCGCGGTTCTCTCTGGAAACTGTTATTTTTTTTTTACAACACAGGGGGCAAACGAGCATGCGGCTCACCTGATGGTAAGTGACTACCGGTTATGTTTAATTCCTGATGAATTCATCATGATGGGCTAACTGGCCTGTTTTCATTCTCATCTATCACCCTTCACTGGTGCTCCGCCAGCGTATCCCGTTAGCGCAGGCGGGGTTACCGTACTATTTTCACGCATCAAAAAAAAAAAGCCATCCCATGCGTTGCCACTCGTGAGACCTCAGGTGTGACCGAGTCATATTCACATGTGATCAGTCGCTGTAGTATAACTGAGGAACATTTAAACATGTTTACAAACGGTTATATTTCCAACATTAACATTATAATAATGAACTCTAATATATCTTTCAATCATTTATTTAATAAAAATTGGTCTAATTAACCAATATTTATGTCCATTTATTGTGACTAATACATAAAAAACTAATACATTAAAAGTGCAAAAAAACGCCATCTGTTTTCAAATAATGGAACTACTTGAATTGCCATTTGTTTGATAAAAATATGTTGACTACCGTGGAGAGAAGGTCGCAAGGATAGTTAGTAAATAATAGTACATTACTGCAGCGGCCAGCAACTGAGGCATTGATGGGCGAACGTACAAATGTGGGCCGAGGCGTAGCCGAGGCACACATACGTGAGTCCATCAATACCTAGTTGTGGCCAAGGCTTGTATAGTACTTTCCTCAAACAATGCGCGGAAATCAAAAACACAATTTTACTTTTTAAATTCAATGACGAATAACGAACAATAATAATTTTTCACGCGCCATAATGTTCCCTTTTTTTTTTTTCAATAAACAGCTTTCTATTTGTAAGCCAGTTCGAAATTTAAATAAAACCTTTTATTAGTTACCTCCTTGGTAGCCATGTTTCTAAGTAAAAGGTCATTCTATTTTTAAATTACAGGACAGATATGAGTTCACATAGTAATTTATCTGGCCGCAAAACACGACAGATATGGATTTTCATACAACTTTTGCCGGCCGCTGCGCGCATGTATCTGGACAGTACGGCAATTTTGATTTATCTCGAAGAAGATTGTTAAAATAATGCTCACATTTTCAAGCATGTTTGAGAAAATATAATAATATACTTACTTCAGTGCCGTACGTGTCGGACCCCGAGGCGGAGGGTGCAGAGGAGGCGGAGGGCGCGGAGGAGCGCAGGAGGAACGGCGGCGGCGGCGGGCGGCGGCGCTCGTCGTCGTCGTCGGCCTACTCCAACATCGAGGTGGTGGAGGAGGAGCTGGCCGAGGACGAGGTGGAGCTCACCTACGACGACGCGCCCGCGCACCAGCACCACCAGGTCAGTCCGCCCTACACCGCTACGCGTCCACCGCCGCACGTGCCGCGCACCGCCATCTGGTGGCCAACTGAGCAGACCTTGCGCCTGGATGGTCGTGTTGTACAGCGTGGTTTCAGAGATATTTTCTCCCATGAACGCTCAGGTTACGAAATCAGCTCTCTGCTAAGATTTTCCCAAGAGACTACAGCATGGGGTTCTTCAAAAAAGAAGTAAAGGGGTTTCTTCAGATTAGGCAACGCGCGCGTATTGCCCCTGGTATTGCACTTACTTGTAACCACTTAGCGTCAGGCGGGCCGTATATGCTCACCTATTTCATCTTAGTGGTATGTACTGGATATAGTAGACAACTGTCAGATGTTACGGATGGACTGGAACCAAGCTGCCAATGAATGGTTGCATAGTGAATGATCATTGTAGAACAGATCAATCGACCGATGTATTTGGCAGGCCCGCAAGCGAGTCCGCGCGCCGAGCACAGCCAGCGGCAGTGTGGCGAGCGTGGCGAGCGTGGCGAGCGCGGCCAGTGTGGGCAGCGACTGGACCGCGCGCCGCAAGCGGCCGCGACGGTATGTATTGTGGCCGGCTTGCTGAACCAACCAACGCAGTGATTCACTATCGACACATGTCAACTTGAATGACACGAGTCTAAATCATACTTTCTCTTATTTTTTTTTTTTTATGATAACGCGTATAATCGCGCCGTACCTACTGAACCCACTTTTTTTTTAATGGATGATAAAGAAATGCTTGCGCTTGCGCTGTCGGTATACGCTTTTGACTGAAGTCGTTATGAAGACTCGATGCGGTTTGTGGAGGTGGTACTTGTAAATAACGAGAATAATTCAAGATATAAAATGTAAATTTGTATATTGAATGGACTGCCTAGCGCAGAGGTTGTATCGCCAGTGTGTATAAAATGAAACATTCAAGTTACGTTGATTAATTTAGGTCATTTACAAATTAGGGAACGGTGCAAAGTTCGCTTTGAAATTATGAATAATCATTGTGCAATATTACATGTAGGCACACGCTGGTGGGGCACCAGACAAGGATGATAGGTGAGACTGAAAAGGCGAGTTAATTAGTCTATTTTGAGGAATATACCAGGAATTCAGCACGATGGTTTCCAAGGGAACCACATAGAAGTCTTGCTAGGGTATATTTTGACTGGATAGGGTATATTTTCTAGCAAAAGTTACACATAAAAAATAATGACAACATATGGATGGTATCATAGGAATTACAGTACACTCTGTTACGTCCCTGGTACTGCTCATGTGTATAGGCGACGGTTACCACTTTCCATCAGGTGGGCCGTCAGTTTGTTTGCCATTCTAAGTTGTATAAAGAAAAGCACATGGAGTGCTACGTTGACCGCGATAGTAACGGCCCGCCCCCTATCGTATGCGACGTGGTGGTGCAGGACGCGCGAGCGGTTCAGCGAGCAGTGGTCGTCGGGCTCGTCGTCGTGGTCGGAGGAGTCGGCGGCGGCGGCCGGCGCCGAGCGGCGCTACGAGTCCGACCGCTCGTACCGCCCGCGCTACTCCACCGACGACGACGCGCCGCTGCACCTCTACAGGTACGCTGCACTGCACGCGCGTCACACCGCGCACTACACACTACACACGCGGCATACCGCGCACTACATTACACGCGCGTCACACCGCGCACTACACACTACACACGCGGCATACCGCGCACTACATTACACGCGCGTCACACCGCGCACTGCACTACACTCGCGTCACACCGCGCACTGCACTACACTACACGCGCGTCACACCGCGCATTACATAAGCTATTCATGCATAAGCTCACTGATATAATAATTCCTACCACATTGTCCATCCGCAGACAACGACAACAGGGCAGCGACGAGGAGGCGGCGGATGGAGAGGAGGCCGGCGCCGGGCCCTCCTCCGGACGGCGGAGACCCGGCCGCAGTCGGGTAAGGGTGCCGTTCACTGGCTATCCAATATACACGTTACTTAGCATTGTCTGTCTTAAGTGTTCAAGTGGCTGCGTAAAGTAAGACAGCATTGAATGGTGTGTTGCGTGGTGTACACAGAGCGGCGGCGTGTCGCTGCGGGCGCGGCGCAGCCCGCGGCGGTACAACGAGGACAGCGAGGAGGACTCGGCCGCCGCCATCAGCAAGCGCCTGCAGCACCATCAGCGCCACCAGCAGCGCCACCACCACCTCGACACGCGCCGCCGCCGGCACGCTGCGCAGGTACGACGCACCACCACCCGAATACCACCACCACTACCCTGAAATCACTTCCACCCTCACCACCCTGACACCACCACCACCTCGACACGCGCTGCCCCCGGCACGCCACGCAGGTACGACGCACCACCACCCGGACACCACCACCGCCACCACCATTACCACCCTGACACCACCATCACCACCGACACCACCACCACCACCCTGACATCACCAACACCACCTCCACCACCCCGACACCAAATACATTCCGTCTTACCACAATCCCTTTTATTGTAATTGTAGACATAGTACATTCAAATAAATACACATAATGCTAACAGAGATTTAAAATTGATCACTGACGCTTCTTTCATGTTAGTTGACTTGACTTATAAAAGTAAAATATGCACTCGTCCGCAGGCGCTGGGCGTGGCCTCGAGTGTGGCGAGCATGGCGAGCGCGGCGAGCGCGGCGAGCGTGGCGAGCGTGGCGAGCGTGGCGGCCGTGGCGAGCGTGGCGGCCGCCAACGACGACCACAACTACTTCAACGGACACGCGCTCGCGCACCGCCACGCCGCGCGCCCGCTCAACGGCAACAACGGTACCGCACCGCCGCACGCTGCCTGGCCACTGTCGACACGGGCCTCCGCCTACACGCGGGGTTGCTAGTAGTGGATGCTCGTTTGCTTGGCCACCTCGTTCCCATTCGTGTTTCTACCGTGAAGCAGTTGTGTTTGCATGGTTATGTTTCGGTTTGAAGGGTGGGACATGGCAGTGAATTTACAGGGTACAGAGGAATAACACCTGAGTCCTCAGGAATGGCAACGCATGGGGGCTATCATGGGCGAAACAGTATACTCTGTTATGTCCATGGTACTGCTCATGTCTATAGGCGACGGTTGCCACTTTCTATGAGGTGGGCCGTTAGCTTGTTTGCCACTCTAAGTTGCATGAAAAAGAACTGTAGTGTCCAGTGTTGGACTAGAGCTTGTGTAGACACGTGTGGTGTATTTGGTGGCGGCAGGCGCGGAGTCTTTTTCTTTTAATGGGTGAAAATGGAATGGTAAGATGATCAGTGAGAATGAATACAGGTCAGTCGGCCCACCATGATGAATTCGGCAGGAATTAAACGGTGATGGTTTCTAGGGGCAACCGCGTGGAGGCCGACCTGAGAGGGTATATTGCTAGCAATTAGGCTGTTAGACCTCATTACTAATACTCCCTTTCCGGCCGCAGGCGCGGGCTCGGCCAGCAGCGGCGGCGGCGGCGGCGGCGGCGGCGGCGGCGGCGGCGGCGGCGGCGGGGCGCCGGTGTCGATCTCGTCTCGCGGCCGCGTGCGCAAGCTCACGGCCAAAGCGCGCGGCCTGCTGCGCGACTAGCGCCGCCGCGCCACCTGGCGGCCGCGCCGTGTGCCGTGTGGGATGACTGTAACGACTCCACGAACCGATGGTTAGTGATATTAGACGTGCAGACAGACACATGTGGCAAACGACACTACGTCTGTGTCGCCGCTGTTAATGTACCCATGTAAATATGTAGCGACGTTAAGGCCGCCCGCACACCGAACTATGTACTATCTATACATGAAAGTGTTGATATTGACAAATGTTAACAGTTGTGAAGGCTGGGATTACTTGATGCATCTTTCTTACCTTGTAAATGTGACGTTATTGTATTGTATTGTATTGTATTGACCAGCAGCTGACTCGACAAATGTTATCTTTTCTATATTCCAATATTTTTTCTTGTTCTGCGAGATTCTTCCATACATTCATTGATGTCCCTGAACGTATTTCTGTAAAAATCTTTCGCTTCATCTGTTCTGAGCTGCGTTTGTCAATGAACTAAATTTAATTTTATATTTATATAGTTAAGTTCCATAATGGGCTACAATTCGCCTCACATTGAGCCCCTGTCTTCGTGACGTCCGTCCAGCGTCGCGATAGAGACGCCCCGCGGACCTGTTTTAATTACTGTTTTGTCACTTGTTAGCTCGACATCATCATTGTCACTCGCTCAAGTGCATGTTCAAGAGGCGTAGTTTTAATAGATCACGGAACACGAATACTTTGCTAAAACTGATTTTTTTCATGTATGTATGTATGTGTATATATATATATATATATACATATATATATATATATATATATATATATATATATATTTGTATATATGTTTGTATGTATGTAAGTATGTATGTATTTATATTCGTAATTGCAAGTGGTTGAGCGAGTACAGCTTGTGTTGTAAGTGTTCACACCGAAACTGGTGTGCTCAGTGCTCCGTGTAGGGGGCGACTGTGTTGTTGTATCTGTGATTTGACGCACACCGACACGTGTCGCGACGTGTCGGAGTAGAATATATTTACTAATTAGGGAGGTTAGGGACTGGGGAGTGGGGGGGGGGGCGTTACTACACTGTCATATATATGATATATGAAACTAATATACTTATAAAAGGTGGAAGGGACAGGTCGGGCAAAACGAAAACAGTTGATTCAGATGAATGGTCTGAATCAGGTGGCAGATTGTTTTTACAGTCGAATAATGAACGATACTCAGTGTCGACTGCGCCCAATGTATTTGAAATATTACGATGGCCGCGAGGCGCGATACTCGTGCGTACAGCGCGCGGTCAGCGGTCAGCGGTCAGTGCCGCCTCCTAGTACGTAGCGTCGTACGCTCGCGGCGTTCACCTCGCACGGCTGACTGCGCGCGTCGCGGCAGCATTTCAATACGTGTATTGCATTGCTATTTTCTGGTATTTCATAATATTTCACTATACAATATTATTATTTCTTTATATTATGACATAATATCACAGGTTACATGATATTAAATGGAAAGAAAAGAAAAATTAGGAAAAATATTAATTTTCCAGAATTAATTTCTACTGGATTTCTTTTTTTCTACTTTTCTTCTTTCTACTGGACTTTTATAAGTCTTTTTTTTTTTTTTCAATATTATTTGGTTCGCGATTGGGAGATGAGTATTAAGCTTTAAAGTTTTAGTTGACTTAAGCTGCGATTTGATACAGCATAAGTCTCTAGTCTAGCTATTTAATTTTGCACGCGTACTTTATTTTATTTTTCACAGCAGCGACTTTTATAAGTCGATTGCTTGGGTACCTCTGTCCCATTCGTGTTTCAACCGTGAAGCAGTTGTGTTTGCATGGCTGTGTTTCGGTTTGAAGGGTGGGATATGGCGTGAACTTAAAGGGTACAGAGGAATAACACCTGAGTCCTCAGGAATGGCAACGCATGGGGGGTATCATGGTTGAAACAGTACACTCTGTTATGTCCACGGTACTGCTCATGTGTATAGGCGACAGTTACCACTTTCCATCAGGTGGGCCGTCAGCTTGTTTGCCATTCCAAGTTGTATAAAAAAAAATCATTTCGTGACCCTTAGTCGTGAGCGGCTGTAACGTGAGCACTAGCCTGACCGCGCGCCTCGGCCCGCTGTCATAATACGCTTAACAATTTACATATAAATGAGTGTGATATGTTCAGTTCATTGTATTTTTTTTTTTAAATACTTCATATGCACATAATCAGATGTATGACAGTGCAGTGAAGCCACGAGTTGATATAAAAAAATATAAATGTAAAGTTACGCTTATAAATAAAATAAATAAGGTATTAATTAAGACGTGTAGGGAAAGGGGAGTGTTGCTGACAAAGACATGAAATGTGGCTGTTAGTGTAAACATGTTGCAATGGTTAAGTTTTTTATTCAAATATTGTAATGAGAACAAAGCATAATACAAAAAAGACTTGTGTAAGAATAAAGGAAATTAAAAAAAAAATATACCAAACCGAGGTTTTCCCAAGAGACTACAGCATGGGGTTCTTCAAAAGGGGGGTAAAGAGGTTTCTTCAGGGTCGGCAATGCGCGCGTAATACCTCTGGTATTGCAGGTGTTCATAGGCTACGGTAACCGCTTACCATCAGGTGGGCCGTATGTTTGTCACTTTAGTGGTATAAAAAAAAGCCACTCGGCCAGCTTGTGAGTAGACTGACGTTGAATGTTGTGACGAGCGCTGTGTTGTAATTTTCAGTTTCGCAAACATATCCAGCTGATAAAGTTAGTATGCGATGCTCAATACTTGTTCTAGTTTTACCTTAAAGGCCTTTAGTGTGTGTGTGTGTGTGTGTGTGTTTTTTTTTTTTATAGTAAAAGTAAAGCTAAAGTGTTCTCTTATAATGATGTAAGACTGCCACTGTTACAACTGTATAAACCGCATCTAATTTGATTTAGTATCCACTTTATTTGCTGGTCGGGAACCCTTGTAGAGTTAAGCTCGCTTTTGTACGTCTGTTTGTTGACCTCTGTCATTTTTATTTACTGTCAGTGTGTGTGTGTATGTGTGTGTGTACAATAATGTATAAATAAATAAATAATTGATTGGAAACATTGAAGTGTTCACTTGTTTTTCAAAATGACAGACAGACTGCGTCATTGTCATACTGCGCTATGAACGCTCTTAAGTCTATTTACAGCAATAAAACATATAATCCCTGATGTAAGTGAATTGATACCAGGGCCGTAGCTGGACCCAAGATTAAGGTAGGGCATAAGAACTTGTTGGTAGGGCAGAAGCCATAATTAAGTGACTACGAAAGAGCAAATCTGTTTAATTTTCTTAAGGCCTTTCATTTTAAGGTAAGGCATTAGGTAGGACCACCTCAATGCCGCTCCCCCCCCCTCCCCCCGCAGCTACGGCCATGTATGAAATGTATAATACAGTTATTATTCGGTAAACGGAAAGCAATGAATTTATTAAATATATCAATTGGTACTCTTGTAAATGTTAAGTTATTCGGGAAACCAGTCTTGAACTGAACAAAGACGCAGCCATCGGGCGGGCCGTATGCTTATTTGTATAAAACTAATCTATAGTGTTTATATGTAAGGTTCAATAAAGACTGACCGCAGGTAGTTACACTGAATAATTTATAAAGGGAATTGAATATTAGTAAAAATATTACTGAAGTAGTATCTTATGGATCCAATAAACATTTCGCGGGCTTCGAGCCGTCATAATAACATGCGCAAATTATTTGCAACATACGAGGTTTGTCCGGAAAGTACGTATAAAAGTTTTTTAAAAATTTTATTTTACAATTATTCAGGTAAATCAATTTTATCCCCTTCAAAGTACTCCCCCTGTGACATAATGCACTTGTGCCAACGCCGTTTCCACTGTGAGAAAGCTCCTTGAAAGTCCTCTGGTTGTAGGTTTCTCAGCTGCCCCGTCGTAGCTTTTTTTATCTCATTTATGTCCCCCAAATGCCGCCCCCGAAGTACCAATTTGGTTTTTGGGAACAAGAAGAAGTCACACGGGGCCAAATCTGGCGAATAGGGGGGGTGTTCGGTCACCGTAATGGAATTTTTACTCAAAAACTCACGGACAACAAGAGAGGTGTGGGCAGGGGCATTGTCGTGGTGAAGAATCCAACGCCCCTCTCGCGCCAATTCTGGACGAACTCGTGCCACACGAGCTTTGAGGCGTCTGAGCACATCGACGTTAACACAAGTTCGAATTCTTTCCACGTTTTCGTCGGAATGTGAAGTGGAAGGACGTCCTGAACGTGGGTCATCTTGAACGCTTTCTCGGCCCTCTCTGAATCTTTTTAGCCACTTGTGGACGGTTGGTTCCTTCACAGCATCATCCCCATAAACTGTTCTGAGATCGGCAAAAATTTCACGGCCATTCTTGCCGAGTTTCGAGAGAAACTTGATTACGACGCGCTGCTCTTCAACGGAAGCGGGCTCCATGCCGACGGGGTTTCGTTAAGAGGTAACTTCACAGATGGCGTGACAAGCCAGTTCGCACCGCACGGCGGTCAGACCAGAACTGAAGCATTGTTAGGGACATAAGGAAGGGGTCCTGCGCTTACCTGGCCTCCCCACTCCTCTTTCTCGCATTCCAGAACACTTTTATACGAACTTTCCGGACAGACCTCGTAAGCACATACCTACTGGCTTAAAATAATGCATTCTACGCAATGTAGCCAGCACTTTTAAAACTGCGTACAAATGTTCTAGTAATTGTCTCTCGTGGCCCCTCCACTTTGTATTTACATCAGTACGGTTTGAAGCTCGCGATTCGATTGCGAGGGACTATGTTATGATTATTATAGTTCAACAGAACTTGATAAAAATGTAAACAAACACACAATCGACCTGACCATAGACAATGAGGTGATAGTTAATTTTAAAATTTTTGCGTTATTTATATATATATATATATATATATATATATATATATATATATATATATATATATATATATATATATATATATATATATATTGTAAATTGGGACTTGAAAAATGAGTTGTGAATTGGGACTTTAGGCGATGAAAAATGTTTGCAGGTAAATAGTACCTACATATTATACTCGCTTCTTTATTGCCGCGTCGTGCTCACGACAGGACTGAAGTGAGCGGCGTCTTTGTCTGGCAGCAAAATTGCTTGCAAAATTTTTTATCGCTCTAAATCCCGATAGTGTATGTAAATGCAATGCGCTGATGTCCAATAGTAGTGTAAATTGATTCGAAATCAATCAATGGATCGATCTATTTCGATTCGATTATATTTAGAGAGTGTTCCTGTATTAATTTTTACATAACTTGGTTATGTTGTTGTTAAGTTACACTGGAACAATTTTATGAATTGACTTCAACTATAAATATCTTATGGTTCATATACAGTAAAAACTATCAAAGTATTAGCTTTCACCCGCACTATATTATAATCTTAGGTTATATACATAGACTGTCTCCATACAAATACTTCGAGAGAAGCGGCTCAACTTTTTCATACAAATTTGCGTGATAAATAGTTATGAGTGATTCCTTTATAGCTTCTATATTTGTTTTGTCTTATAAATTCTATACCTTTTTAATGCGCAAAAACTATTTTTTTTTATTAAATATAGATACCAAATGAGCTGACAAAAAGTTGACTCATTTTTGAGACCCAATGCTCTATCTATATAATCGAAGACATGTAATTCTCGCGGGCAGCGCTGCGGTATATAACTAGTGCTGAATATAAAAAGCTCGACTGTCAACTAAGTGACTGAGAATAAGAGAATTATTGAAACATACACCCAGTACTTATTTAGTGATTTTGTTATTAAATATAATTTGAAATGTAATTTTTATATTTATATTATTGTTATCGCTGTCAAATGTTAGTTTGTGTATCTATTCGAACGATCAAGAGGGCTTCGTAGTGGAGTACTTACTGTGTGGGTCACGAAGAGGGTTCATACTAGACATGTGTAATATATGATATTAGATAACGGATATCTAATATATCGGATATTGACACGTTTGGTGTATAGATATTGTGACTACAATATTGCTTTAGGTATATTGCCCACCCTTAGTTCTTACCGTGTAAGAATGGCTAATATCTAGCAATATCTATGTATTGTAGTTACAATATCTATACGTATATTGGCCCAATAATAGTGGTATTGCATATCGGTTATTCAATATATAATATCGAAAAGAAGTACCCACTCGTAATGTATATAGATATCCAACTGGTATAGAGGATATCGCAATGGATCGTCATCAACGTCCAGAAGAACTCGATATATAGATATCGGATATTACACATCTCTAATATCGAGGGAAGTTACCAGTGTGGCGATGTCGCAGTTAGCTGCCAAGTTGCAAAAACAATTTTCAACGTATCTGATTAATAATATTAAAAGTGCTCTGATAAACAATTGAAGTGTTAATTCGTGCAGTAAAACTCTTGTCAAGTTTTTTTTTTTTGAAAAGTTGGATTTTGATGGCAAAAAAGTAGTTGGCAAATTCAGTTAAAAGGAAAATGGCCGGCGAATCTCCTGTCAATGGCTTTGGTGTTGTGGGTGATCATGGGCGGCGGTAGTCATTTACCTTCAGGTTAGCCGCATGATCGTTTGCCACCTGTATAAAAAAAAAAAGTTATTTAGTTACATGCAACGTCTTTAGTAGTCGATTTATGCGTATCTTGTTTTTTTTTTTAACATTTTAGTTCGTTATCAGAGCAGTTTTAATGATTTCAGTCATATATTATATGTTAAACCCTTTATTCATAAAAACGTCAAAATTCTAAAACCTGATTTTGACTGTCCTTTTTTTTTGCCCTAATTTTTCAATTTGACAGACAGGGACAAAACAAAATAGTTAAAGTAGTTTTCTAGGATGGTTTTTATGAATAGGGCGGTAAATATGTTATTTTAACAAATTAACAAATCATTGCGTCGCCACCACACTCCGGCAAACTTCGACGGGAACCACGGCCGTAGCTAGGGTATGGGGGGAGGGCATTTAGTGGCAATGCCCTGTCTTAAAATAAAAGGTCCCAAGAAAATTAGATTCGTTTTTACGAAGTCGCTTAATTATGACTCGTGCCCTACCAAAAAGTTCTTTTGCCCTACCTCAAGCTTGGATGTAGCTACGGCCCTGGCTTGAGCGCCCCGTATACCTAATGAATGTTAATATATTGTATCACCGCTTTATACAGTACCTGGACAGTTCCCTAGTTAATTATATTTTAGTTAATTATAACGAACGAACTAATTGTTCATAATTAAATTTAATTAAATTAATTAATTTTATTTATATTTAGTTCAATTTGGAATCTGATGGCGAATGTGTAAATGGTACGTTTTGGATGAAATGTAATTAATTGTTAATGTTGAGATGTCCAATTATATACGGCTGTGTTCCACGTGACTAGTTGCAGTCGGCAGCCGGCCGCCAGCCGCCGGCCGTGCAGTGTTCACTGCCACCAGGTGTACGAGCACCCGGCTGCCTAGTGTATATCAATCAATTGCGGCGGTCGCCACCTAAGAACAAGGAATTACATAGAAGGAATGATAAAATAAAAACTGTAAATCATATGGTTGCCTCCTTTCTTCTTATGCAAATATAATTAGTAAAAAGAGGACGAAAGATACACCATCAGTTGCTATTCTTCTCAATTCATAGCAGGCTAGTGTATAGAAAATGTTTGATATGTCAAATATTTGACAATAACAAGTTTTACATTACTACATTATATATTGGACACAGTTTATGTAGACAGTATGCAAGCAGGTTGTATCTGAATTTGGTAGCGTTATACGGCCGTATAACATTTTCTATACACTAGCCTGCTATGAATTGACAATTTTATCACTCGTTCTATGTAATTCCTTGTTGTTAGGTGGCGACGCCGCGCTTGTATATACTATGTATGTATGTATATATAGACGTAAGCAATGTGATACTATGTGAGTGTGTGTTGCATCAAACCAAACTGAATAAAATATTTTCTAAAGTACCCACATATTGTTTTATTAAATTTATAAGAAGCTTTCTGTGGGTGATAAGGGGGCACCAGCGAGGCGTGATACCTGGGAATAGATTTTTTATCCAACTTAGAATGGCAAACAAGCTGACGGTCCACCTGATGGAAAGTGGAATCTCTAGACATGAACACTACCGTTGCGATACAAAAATTGGAATGTTATCAACATAAACATTAAATAGCATTAGCAGGCATCATCCTCAAAGCAACAATACGGTTTTACTATCGTACTGAATTTCGTAACGCTTTCACAATAATTCCCTTCTTTTTTGAAGTTGGTTAAATATGCAATCACATCTATCTTGGATATATACTCTGATTGAACCTTACAGTAAAGAAAGAAGAAAAATAAAATCATAGACAATAAAGTTTCCACATTCAGAGACTTGTACCTGTTTACATTTTTAAGTACCTACCTATTCCATTAATTACATGATATGAAAATAATTTTCAAGTCAAAAACTCTATCCATATTTCAATATTACCGAATGTCACAGATTAAGAATAGTAGCTACTCACTACAACTATATAAATATATAATTAAATATAATCAAGAACTTAAAAAGTTTAACAGTAGCTGGAGTCACTTTAAAGCATTGTTATAAATTATTATAAGATTAACGTTAAGTAGTATCCACAGTCTAAACAACTCTTATAATCGAAGAATGAGAACGTAATTAGAGGTAAGTAGGAGATATTTTTTACTAAGAACAAGAATAGATTTCGGATTTTCGATTTTTCTTTTTCTAAGCCAAGCTAAGTGCTGTCAGAATGACAATATACAACACGTCATGCTTGTCTCTCTATTGGTCTATTGTAAACTCGAATCGCGTAGTTGTCAAACAAGATTCTAGAAACAAGAAAATAGGTCATTATTTAATTTATTTTAATAAATCCATGTAAATATAATTAAATAATTAGTGGGTTATTCATTCGACGCGCATTGAACGCTAATATTTCGGCAAAGAAAAACAGGCAACATCTACTATTTCGCAACAATCCGTACAGTTGCAGGAAGTTGATAACTTTTAATCTCCTTTTTTAGGTATTTGAGTGCAATAAACAATATAAAATGGATACACTGATCGAGGAAGAAGTGGAAGCACAACCAACTATGGTGAATCCAGTCACATTTGGTGAGTGGGACTTCAAATATGTACATAAAAAATCTAGAATACGACCTTCAATATCCAAATAAAAAAGGATTTGACTTGAAATAGCTGTTTGTTAAGAAATATGGATAAAGAGTGTTGGCATTCAGTCTTCTATATCCACTCAGTATATGGACTTAATGGTTGAGGAATGGCCAACAGTGTCCCTCTTTAAACATCACTACAGCCTAACTGTAAATGCCAGCCTGCCCACCAAGTGTGGCAACTATTGGCAAAACCCCCCAAAAGAGGGGGCAGCGTTCAGCAGTGGACAGTTAATGGCTGATATAATAATAAATTATAATAAGGATCTGGTGCTAACTAAGTAAACAACTAAGTAAAAAAACAAATATTATTGATATATATTAATATTACTTTTAAACATTTATTAATAATAATTTATTATTATTATATAGAAAACACATTTTTCTCAAAATTAGAATAGAATAAAGATGTGTAAGTAAAAAAAAAGAATATGACAAATTTCTAATGGGAATGACATAATCAACTGAAACTGGTCGTGTAATTGTATAAATTATGAATAAATGACCTGTATGTGTAAGACTGTGATGCTAGTAACCCGGCAGTGTAGTCTCAAGTACCCATGTAGAATTAGATACAAACATTTATACATGCATAGTTTCTTGGGCCGCATAGACCTCAGCATTTCTAAGGACATTTCAACCATCCTCCACTGTTATAACCAGTATCTATATATATATACTTTATTGCACTTGTAAGTTACATATAAAATAATCTATTTATAAATGTTGTGAGCAAGGGTGCACTTATCTCTGACAGAGATCTCTTCCAGTCAACCCAGTACAGTAAGAAAGCATTTCATTAGCGGGCAGCTGAAGTGCTACAACTATTAATACATAAACAAATATATAGTTAAATAAAATATTAAAATATATAATAAAATATTACATAAATACATACACTATAAATACATACAATACCTACCTACTTATATAATAAGTGTTAAAATAAATGAATATACTACTTACATTAGAAATTTCGTTTAATAATTTTAAGATTTGACAGTTCAATTAGAAAAATACAAAAAAAAAAAAATATTACTCAAGGGAAAGAAAATGTGATTTCAACCTCTTCTTGAAAGAGGTAATAGAGGGACTCTCTTGTATGTGGGAAGGGAGTTTGTTCCATAACTGGACAGCTCAATATGAGAAAGAGTTGCCCATAAAGTGTGTCCTATACATAGGAAGTTCGAGCATCCTGAACTGAAGTTGACAGGAGCGTTTAGGACGGACTGGTGGTGGTAATAATTTAAACCGGGAGCGGAGGTACGATGGAGGATTGGGGTTATTGAGTATGTTATAAAGGAAAGAAAGAATGTGCATATCACGTCGAAGTCGGATAGGGAGCCACTTTAACTGGTTGTGAAAGGCAGATACGTGATCGTATTTACCACTATATAAGACACCTAATTAGAAAATAGTAATTTTAAACTGATATTTGTTACTGTTGTAATATTGTGAATTGTTATTATTCCCAGTGCTGCAGTTCCTGGCGACGTACGGATGGTTCCTGGTGGGCGCGGCGGCGGCGGCGCTCTACCTCTACCGGCGGCTGCGACCGCGCCTCGACGAGTGGCGGCAAGCACGAGAGGACGCTGAGTACCATAAAGGTGATTCACGATGGGTTATATGAGAAAACATATTAACTTTGCTTGCATTATTGGTTAACAATGATGGAGTATGAATGATGAGTTTTCAATGCGATGATAATGGAATGGTAACCCTGTCTGAGCTATTGGTATATGCTAGTACTGCACCAGTGAGAGGTGATAGGTGAGGATGAAGGCAGGTCAGTTGGCCCATTGTTATTGTAAAACATAGTGGGTGGTTGTATTTGTACAGCATCACTTGTGTATTGCAGACCCTGACAAGGCGCTGGCGCGCATGGAGGCGATCCAGCGCGCGCGGGAGAAGCAGCAGCGCGACCTGCTGGAGGCGTCGCAGCGGGCGCTCGAACAGCAGAAGGAGGTAAGTACATACTAGTTATTCAATCCACTTAAAAAAGAAGCAGGTTGTCTGTCCATTGGGTTGTAATTTTTTTTTTTGTTTGTTACCTTTATAACTCCATCAGTTGTAAACTAGTTTGGAAAATTCTTTTTTTGTTGATTGGAAGCACATATTTAGAAGTTGGTGCCAATATAGCATAATATTGAAGGTAAAACAGCAGTGTAGCGAACTCTTTGCTACATTTTTTATATTCTTATTGTCATTCGAAATTTATATATTTTTTTGACATATTGTTTTTACATATTGTTTAAATATATTTTGCTAAAGTCTGTCTCCTCATCTTTTCTGTAGTTTTCCATTCTAAAATCCTCTCATTGCATATTAAAAGTATTATCTCCGTTTCATTTGGTCCTTCGAGCCGGATCTACTCCAATCGTTATTAAAAATATTGTTCTGTTTTCGCGAGGGTCATTTTGCTATGATGGCAGATATTAAGGAAATGTTTCCACAAGTTCGTATTAGAGAACAGGACAGAGACGCATTTAGGTTTCTTTGGAGACATGATAAATTACAACCTATAAAAGAGTTCAGGATGACATCCGTCATTTTTGGTGCATGCTGCAGTCCGTTCATCGCACAATTTATAAAAAAAAAGAATGCTCAAGACTATGAGCACCTGTATCCTAAAGCTACAAATGCCATATTGTGTCATCATTATATGGATGACTACATAGATTCATTGGACGATATCGACGAGGCAGCTCAGTTAGCGTCTGATATTATCACCGTTCACAAGGCTGCTTGTTTTGAGATGCGGGGATGGATTTCCAATGAGCCAACAGCACTAAAACTCGTTCCGGAAGACCTCCGAGCTGTTCAACCATTGGAAATTGATGTCTGTAACTCTGTCACTAATGTCCGAGCGTTAGGCATGTCATGGAATTCTGCAACTGACAATTTGGGTTATCGTACTGGTATATCCGAAACCTACCCTAACTCTCTTACAAAACGCAAGGTCTTGTCACATATAATGCGTGTTTATGACCCCTTGGGTTTATTAGGGCCTATTGTCATAAAGGGTCGGATTTTATTTCAAAAAACATGGAGATCTAATGTAGATTGGGATACTGAACTTTCACAGACAGAGACATCAAGATGGAATGACTGGTTTAAGGAACTGTTGAGTATTTCTTCATTAACAATTCCTCGTTGGTATTCTAGCGTTAAAGGATGCGAACCTTCGTACAGAGAGTTGCACATTTTCGCAGATGCAAGTGAGCTTGCATACGTATGCGTCGCTTATTGGCGTTTAATATACGCTGACGGCGACATTAAGCTCACTCTCATCTCGAGCAAAGCTCGCGTTTCTCCTTTAAAACCAGTTTCTATCCCACGACTGGAACTCCAGGCCGCCCTAATTGCTTCCCGTCTCGCAATCACCGTTAAGGACAGCCATCGCAAAAAGGCTGTTTGTACATTTTTTGGACTGATTCGATGACTGTTCTCCAATGGTTACGAGGCGATGCACGGTGCTACAAACCCTTTGTCGCCCATCGCGTAGGCGAAATATTAGAAAATTCATCCGTCAATGAATGGCGATGGGTGCCAACGGATATGAATGTAGCCGATGACGCGACTAGGTTACGTCCTATTAATTTAGATAGTTCACATAGGTGGTTTTGTGGACCATCATTTTTACATAATTCTCCAGAAAACTGGCCAAAGGAGCCAGTTAATATCGCACCATTTCTTGAGGAGCTAAAGTGTCAACCACAGGAATTGGTGGGATTCACTTCTTTTAATTCAGATTTGGCTTTTCCAGTCACAGCAAATTTTGATTTCTTCAGTGACTGGACTCGTTTATTACGTGCCACAGCTCGGGTTCATCAAGCTGTAGCTATTTTTAGAGAAATTTTGGCCAACATTCGAAATTCTAAATTAAATGGCGAAGTCTTTCGTTCTCGCCGGCGCTCCACTATTCTGCTACCATTAGATGCCGATTTAATTAAAACCGCAGAAAGGCACATCTTGCAGCGCACACAACTAAATAGTTTTGGAGAAGAATACAAATTGATCCTTAATTCTAAACCAATACCTCGGAATAGTCGCCTGAGTAAACTTTCACCAACTATTGGAGAAGACAAGCTTTTACATTTAGCTGGGAGAATTAAAGCCGTAGAGGATGTTGATCCAGACACCAAGTTTCCAATTTTGCTAGATGGTCGCCACCCAGTTGTACACTTGTTAGTACATTTTTACCATTGCCGTGCAGGTCATGCAAACCATGAGTTGGTTATAAACGAATTAAGACAAAAATTCTGGTTAGTTAGCCTTCGTAATACTGTAAGATCCGTAGCCAGACAGTGTCCGTTTTGTCGAATTCGCAGGGCCTTGCCAATGGATCCTGCCAGAGGAGACCTGCCGCAACAAAGATTAGCACATCATCAACGACCTTTTACATATACTGGAGTGGATTACTTCGGTCCAGTTACTGTGACTATTGGACGACGTCACGAAAAACGCTATATAGCCTTATTTACATGCCTGTCTTCAAGAGCTATCCACTTGGAGGTGGTGCATAGTCTGTCCGCAGATTCTGCGATAATGAGTCTTAGACGTTTTATTGCCAGAAGAGGAACTCCAACCACCATCTTTTCTGACAACGGTACTGCATTTATTGGAGCCAACCGCATTCTTAAAGAATTTTACTCATCTGATGTAAAAAATTTTGCGGCTACAAAAGGTATCACTTGGAGCTTTATTCCACCAGCAGCGCCAACTTTTGGAGGGTGTTGGGAGCGGCTTGTAAGATCTGTCAAGGTCGCATTAAAAGCCACTCTCAAAGAAAGGTCACCCAAAGAAGAAATTTTTACGACACTTGTAGCAGAAGCTGAGGCAATTGTAAATTCACGCCCATTAATTCATATTTCAAGCGATCCTGATGAACCAACCACCTTGACACCATTCCATTTCCTCATTGGTACGTCGTCAAACCAAATAACACCACCATTGGAAGATCGTGACCTAATTGGCCGTTCGGACTGGAGAAAGGAATTAAGGTTGGCTGACCATTTTTGGAATCGGTGGGTGCGGGAAGTCCTCCCCACAATGCAACTAAGAGTCCAAACAAAAGGAACGCAGGATTTGCAAGTCGGAGACGTAGTCTTTATAGTCGACGAGTCTCTACCACGAGGTACTTGGCCACGAGGAAGGATCGAAAGATTGTTTCCCGGCAGAGATGGAGTAACACGAGTAGTGGACGTTGCCACAGCAGGAGGTACGCTACGGCGCCCCCTTAAAAAACTAGTAAAGTTGACCACTTAAGGTTTGTCTGACCTTGGCCAGTTAAACTAGTTGGTGCAGTTCTGCACGAGGGGCAGGATGTAGCGAACTCTTTGCTACATTTTTTATATTCTTATTGTCATTCGAAATTTATATATTTTTTTGACATATTGTTTTTACATATTGTTTAAATATATTTTGCTAAAGTCTGTCTCCTCATCTTTTCTGTAGTTTTCCATTCTAAAATCCTCTCATTGCATATTAAAAGTATTATCTCCGTTTCACAGCAGGTCTACCAATAAAATTTAGAAATTTCGGACTCAATTTCGTGTTTTTGTTTATACCAATATCGGACCAATAAATGGAGTTTAACATTTCGTTCGTCATACATCCTATCATAACAAGTCCAAAGGAACAATATTTTAACATTTTTAATATTTCCAAACCCCATGTATTATGTAATTTTAACATCAAATTTCTTTTTCGTTTGGCCCTGAAATTTCAGAAAACATTTCATGGTAGGCCCTCAGGAAATCGAGATATTTAGTAAAAATTATCAATCCATATTGAATAGGCACAGGAATGAATTGGCCGTTCAATTACAAGGATTGGGAAGTAATAGTTTCTCTCAGTTAAAAAAAAAACAGTATCCAAGGACTGGTAGAAAGATTTACAAACATAAACTAAGAGCTGATGGATTGGCGACATCATATAAGAAAATTCAAATGTGACATCCAAATAGCATATTGGATTATTATTCTATAAAGAACAGATTGCCAATGAATAGATTAGAAAAAGAAATAAAAAGATGTTTCTTTTAATGGGTGAAAATGCAACCTCGTCTGCGCTATCGGTATACACCGACGAGGCACCAGTGGAAGATGATAGGTGAGAATGAATGCAGGTCAGTTGGCTCACCGTGATGAATTCGACAAAAATTAACCATGATGGTTTCCAGGGGGAACCGAGTGGAGGTCGACCTGAGAGGGTATATTGCTAGCAATGGGGCTATTAGACCTCATTACTAACACCAAAACCCAAAGAAAAGATGTTGGTCCCATAGACATTTTATCAAAAGTCATTTTGCAAAAAGTAGTTTAATTTTTTAATTAGAATCATTGGTTTTGCTACTATTGCAATGGAAGTTTTTTTTTTGTGGAGTAAGATTTATTATTTTATTTTGCCCTCAACGTGTGCACGTGGTCGGTTTCAGCGCGAGGAGCGGAAGCGCGCGGAGGCGGCCGAGCGGCTGCAGAAGTACGGCGCCGCCAGCACCGCCAGCACCGCCGGCCAGCGGCTCGGCGACGGCCGCGGTGAGTACCGCCCTCGCGCGGCACTCGGAAACCACATCGAAAAACTATTTAACAATCTATAAATGCAAAGTGTAAATGTTAATAATGGAATGGTAACTCCGTTTGCGCTGTTGGGGCACCAGTGAAGGATGATAGGTGAGGATGAAGCAGGTCAGTTAGCACATTATTTGTTCCCGTGATGATTTCAACAAAAACTATTCGTCATGCCATATTTTCTAGATACCAACTGTACGCACAGGGTACCAATATTGGGTTAACCGAGCAAACGTACTGCGGACTAGTTCTGAATATCAAATACATACTTTAAGACGGACGAGGGTTGACCTTCAGCTGTGACGTAGTAAGCTGCATCCACCAGTAGGTACCACTGTGTTTTTGCTGATGGCAATCCTTGAATCCAGAGCCTTGCAGCGTTCTTCTCGGCCAAATATCGTCTCCGTCTTGAAATCAGCGGATGTGGACTGTATCAGCGGTGTATCACGGTCTATCCAGTATGGGTAGATGGTAGGAAGACGAAAGACGATCAGCTACGATGAAGCGGCGTCCCACACGCGGTCAAGAAGGGTTTCCACCCAGCGTGGGCGGATATCAGCGGGAATACGACATGATCGTACGACGATATTTTGTCATAGGCAGTTACGACCGTATATGGCTAGTGTATTCGGCGACAGAATAATGCAAGCGGGGCGTATATGATACAAGAGTAGGGTAGATTCATTATAAATTGACGGTATTTTTATGTTTGTTTTTTTTTTTTTATTTCTGATTAATAAGTGTAGAATTAAGCAGTAAATATATCTTTATCTCTTTCTAATATATATGTCTCTCGTACAGACTACCTGCCGCTGAGTGGGGGTGCGTCCACGTCGTCGTACCGCCCCCCCAAGCGCTCCAAGTGCGGCGGCGGCGGCTGCGGGCGGTAGAGCTGCCACCTACCACCTGGCACCTACCACCTGCCACCACACTTAGTGGTTGCTACTTAACATGTGTTTTTCTACTTATTAGCACAATTAGTACTTAAATTTGTCACCTCATAACTCCGTCAGTTGTAGACCAATTTGGAAAATTCTTTTTTTATCTGAATATACATACTTACAGATTGGTTCTATAGAAATTTTATCAAAATCGGTTCAGCAGTTTAGTGTTGAATCAATAGTGATTAAACACACAAAACAGTGATCTGAATAATGTTAACACTAGATACAGATACAAACCAGCTGTTCCGAAGTGTAACGTTTAGAAAAAGTTAATAGGTCTTTAATGGGAATGGGCATTGAATGTTATAATAACATACCGAAGGATATTTTAGATCTGCTTTTTAATAAGTTTAAAACTGTTATTAAAAAAAAAAATACTTATAGAAAAAGCCTATTACACACTGAACGATTACTTGAATGACAAGCGTGCACGGTGTTAGTGGATCATGCGCGGGCTGCCAACGACCGTGTAATATTAGACATGGTACATTTAAATAAATACACATAATGTTAACAGAGATTTAAAAGAGTAACTGTTGAGTTTCCCGCGGGCTCTTCACAACAGACACCTTCCGAAGCCTGCAGTAGATTAGAAAATGATTTAAAAGTGCTTGTAAACAAATATATTTGAATAAAGACCTTTCTACTTTAAATATCACTAGTTTTGACATAATTCATGTCGCTATTAATTTGTAATCAATACGTACATCTGAATAATTATATGATAGAAATAATTTTTAATTTTAATTTAAAATCGACTTGATGTGGGAAATTTTTAATGAAATTACTGGCGACATTGAGAAAAGTGTATTTGGTTATTGTTCCTAGGTTTATAGTTTTTATTAAAAAAAAAAGTGTCATCCAATTTGACGTTTGGCCATTTAAGGTTGTCATGTTTTAACACTTGATTCTCTATCTATGCATTCTAAGACATCTGTACTAAGTATGCACGCTTATTGTGTGGACGGTAGAAAAACATTGGCGCTGGAATCTTACTAATTCTGTTTATAATTTTAGATATCTCAAATTTATATTAATAATTGTTAATATTCAAGTGTTTAATTTAAACACGCAAAATAAAATAAAATTAATTTACAATTTGTTTTTAATTTCCTTACCTTCATCCCTTTTTCCCCCTTATTCATAAAAATTGCTATCTTCTACAAACCTATTTTAGCTATTACACTATTTTGCAATGCCGTGTAGTCCTGGCATAGAGGGGCGGGGGGGGGGGGGAGGGAACGCGGTGGTTTCCAGGGGAACAGTAGGTCGACCTCCCTGTAATCCCCCTGGAAACCACCGCGCTGTATATGTATATCTCCCATGTACAGAAATATAAATAAAGGCGACTTCTTGAATGGCGACCCCGTACAAGCAAATGCTGTGTAGGGCGACCCCCCACTAGATGTAGTGACGGCCTCAAATGCATTGCAGAGAGTCAGTGAATGTAGGTCGCTCAAGACCGATCCTTATGTCAATCTATAGGGGAGCCCTATGTCCAGCAGTGGACGGACAATGTCTGAAATGATAATCTTCCATGTGTAGACACTGTCTATTTAGAATTTTATTATATTTGTAAGAATATTGATGAGAAACACACAACCTGTCTGCTGCAAAGTGGGTTCAGTGGCGGCTGAGAGTATTGTTAGTAATGGAGATGAGCAATCCTATTGCTAACAATATACCCTATCAGGTCGACCTCCACGCGTTTCCCCCTGGAAACCATCGTGACTAATTTGTCGTTGAATTCATCACGGTGGGCTAACTGACCTGCCTTTTCAACCTCACCAACCAAAGAGAGACTGTACAAAAGTCGATTGCTTGGGTACCTCTAACCCATTCGTGTTTCAACCGTGAAGCAGTTGTTTGCATGGCTGTGTTTCGGTTTGAAGGGTGGGATATGGCGTGAATTTACTGGGTACAGAGGAATAACACTCGAGTCCTCAGGAATGGCAACGCATGGGGGGTATCATGGGCGAAACAGTATACTCTGTTATGTTTATGGTACTGCTCGTGTCTAAAGGCGACGGTTACCACTTTCCATCAGGTGGGCCGTCAGCTTGTTTGCCATTCTAAGCTGTATAAAAAAAAAGAGTATGCTCTACTCACACCCATGGCTGTATACGATTATGATCTATGTCTCTGTCATATATATTGTATTAAAAAGTGTAACATTTTGTGTCTCTGTTCGCTCCGCATTGTTAAACGTTCCAAATGTATTTCTCTATTATAATAAATTATTCAATGAGGAAAAAGTTGTTTGCTGAAAGCCTTCCTGTATTGTAATACGAGGTTTGTCCGGAAAGTACGTATAAAAGTTTTTTAAAAATTTTATTTTACAATTATTCAGGTAAATCAATTTTATCCCCTTCAAAGTACTCCCCCTGTGACATAATGCACTTGTGCCAACGCCGTTTCCACTGTGAGAAGGCTCCTTGAAAGTCCTCTGGTTGTAGGTTTCTCAGCTGCCCCGTCGTAGCTTTTTTTATCTCATTTATGTCCCCCAAATGCCGCCCCCGAAGTACCAATTTGGTTTTTGGGAACAAGAAGAAGTCACACGGGGCCAAATCCGGCGAATAGGGGGGGGTGTTCGGTCACCGTAATGGAATTTTTACTCAAAAACTCACGGACAACAAGAGAGGTGTGGGCAGGGGCATTGTCGTGGTGAAGAATCCAACGCCCCTCTCGCGCCAATTCTGGACGAACTCGTGCCACACGACTGTCTGACCGTTAAACGACGGTCCCCATTAACACAAGTTCGAATTCTTTCCACGTTTTCGTCGGAATGTGAAGTGGAAGGACGTCCTGAACGTGGGTCATCTTGAACGCTTTCTCGGCCCTCTCTGAATCTTTTTAGCCACTTGTGGACGGTTGGTTCCTTCACAGCATCATCCCCATAAACTGTTCTGAGATCGGCAAAAATTTCACGGCCATTCTTGCCGAGTTTCGAGAGAAACTTGATTACGACGCGCTGCTCTTCAACGGAAGCGGGCTCCATGCCGACGGGGTTTCGTTAAGAGGTAACTTCACAGATGGCGTGACAAGCCAGTTCGCACCGCACGGCGGTCAGACCAGAACTGAAGCATTGTTAGGGACATAAGGAAGGGGTCCTGCGCTTACATGGCCTCCCCACTCCTCTTTCTCGCATTCCAGAACACTTTTATACGAACTTTCCGGACAGACCTCGTATTACATCTTCCCTCACTGATGCCCCACCAGCGTGTACGGGTTACCATTCTATTATCATTCATTAAAAAAAACCGAGTTCAGTGGGCGCGGCACGATTACACGTTCAGCTGACCGCAAGAATAGTAAACGAATTATGTTTTCGCGCCGCGGCGCCGGTTCGCTTTCCTAGCGGGCGGCGGCCGTCAGTCGTGAACTTACGAAATGGGAAACGGTTGGAAACTGACAATGATGTTTCTAACAACTGAGGGATATGTCGACACGGCTGTTTCTACATTTTAATGTGCACGAAGGACACTCTCTTATTGACAAATAAAATGATTAAATGAATCGAGTCAATTTTTTTTATGCAACTTAGACAAGCTGTCGGCCCACCTGATGGAAAGTGGTAACCGTCGCCTATAGACATGAGCAGTACCGTGGACATAACAGAGTAGGTATATTATTTCGCCCATGCGTTGCCATTTCTGAGGATTCAGGTGATATTGCTCTGTACCCTGTAAATTCACTGCCATATATCACCCTTCAAAGGGTGTCACGTACGCGTTGCCGACTCTGAAAAAACCTTATTATACCCTTATTGAAGAACCCTAAATTGTAATTTGGATTAATTGATTTTTTGAAAAATTTTATTCACCAGAGGGAGACTTTGTACAAAAGTCGTTTGCTTGGGTACCTCTGTCCCATTCACGTTTCAATCGTAAAGCAGTTGTATTTGCATAACTGTGTTTCGGTTTGAAGGGTGGGATATGGTGTGAATTTACTGGGTACAGAGGAATAACACCTGAGTCCTCAGGAATGGCAACGCATGGGGGGTATCATGGGCGAAACAGTATACTCTGTTATGTCCACGGTACTGCTCATGTCTATAGGCGACAGTTGCCACTTTCCATCAGGTGAACCGTCAGCTTGTTTGTCATTCTAAGTTGTATAAAAAAAAAAAAGTTCCCTTAGTCGCCTATTATGACACCCACGGGAATGGCAGGGGTGGTCCGCTCTATGCCGGGACCGCACGGCGTTAATTTATATTTATAATATTAATAGGAAAGGATTATATACAAGCGAGTAAAATAAAATAAGCAACGCGTGAACTGAATTTCGTCGGACGTCCACTATAAAATGATCCGCGCACGTTTTCCATCGCGCAATTATAAAATGGGGCGACACGACAGTAACGAGCTTCCGCAGGCCAGGCTACGTTGGACGCGTGACGCACTTGGATTCTATCGGAGATATTAAACCGTTATTTCTGTGAACGTCAATATGGTGGTTGCATTAAAAATGTCGATAAAAACGGCTGACGAAAAGAAATATGTAACAAATTGTAAACGTGACTCGGGTTAATAATTCTTCAAACGAACGTCGTCGACTGAAGATACAGAGCCCGAGGATTTGCCTACATTTAGGGATTCGTATTTAAAAAGTAGAAGGAAAAATAGAGGGCAAAAGAGGAAGGGGAAGACCGAGGAATAACTACATGGGACAGATAAAGGAGACACTAGGTGTCATGTCGTATAGGGAGATAAAGGATATGGCCTGGGATGGAGCTGGCTGGAGAAAGATGCATGAATTAGTTGCACCGACAAGAGGGAACTCTTAAAAGAAGAAGACTAAAAAGGTACAAAGAAACCCTTATGAAGCGGTCAACCCATTGCTGTCAATATTCTCCGTCAGGTCAATCTCCACGTGGTTCCGCTGGAACCATCGTGCTGAATTCCAGGCGTATTCATTATGATGGGCTAACTGATCTGCCTTTTCATTCTAACCTATCACCCTTTACCGGTACTCCGCCAGCGTATACCGTTAGCACAGGCGGGGCTACAGTTTAATTTTCATAAATAAAAAAAAATGGGTTTTTTAATTAATGATAATGAATTACCCTACAATTTTGTCCGTCTATCCTTTCGTCAGTTAAAAACAAGTATCATGAATACTTCTGACACACGATTCTCTCTGCCTACCCCGTATGGAAACTGCCGTGTGGATAGACGATAACAGAAGCGTCGCGACTTCTATCGGAAAAACACAGATGAATGTCCATTGTTTTTTTTTTTTAACAATATCGGAAAGTAATGGCGCGAACAATGGCCGGCGCGTAGAATAACTCTACGATTACATACAGCAGCGTGCATGTTATTGTATTTTTACGTCTATTCGCCACTAGCCTTCAGATAGATAGATAGATAATTTATTTGCATTACTTACAGCACACAAACAAAAATAGACATAGACGAAAAAAAGATAAAAAAGTACATTTTGGTCACAGTATTTTTTGGATTCAAGACTTTAAATATATTCGTTATTGGACTAGTATATAGATATTGTACAATCATTAAAAAATAAGTTTAATACTGGCAACCGAGAAATGCACGCGTTGCCATGGTAACGACATGTAACAAAGAAGTTATTAAAATTAAAACTATTCACCCCAGTAGAACACCACTTTTTATTTATCGTAAAAATCAATTAAATAATATAGGAATTCATTCAAAATCCTCGTTCAGGCTTTAACAGATATTGTAACTAACATATATAGATATTTCAGAATATTTAGTTATTATCATATTTTAGAATATATAGAGTTTTTTTTTTTAAATATATAGGCATTATTTTTATTAAAGGGAGACTTTGTACAAAAGTCGATTGCTTGGCCACCTCTATCCCATTCATGTTTCTACCGTGAAGCAGTTGTGTTTGCATGGCTGTGTTTCGGTTTGAAGGGTGGGTTATAACAGTGAATTTACTAGGTACAGAGGAATAGCACCTGAGTCCTCAGGCATGACAAGGCATGGGGGGTATCATGGGCGAAACAGTATACTCTGTTACGGCCCTGGTACTGCCTGTGTCTATAGGCGACGGTTACCACTTTCCATCAGGTGGGCCGTCAGCTTGTTTGCTATTCTTCCTTCTTCATTCCATTTTTTTTTTTTTTTTTTTTTTTTTTATACAACTTAAAATGGCAAACAAGCTGACGGCCCACCTGATGGAAAGTGGTAACCGTCGCCTATAGACATGAGCAGTACCATGGACATAACAGAGTATACTGTTTCGCCCATGATACCCCCCATGCGATGCCATTCCTGAGGACTCAGGTGTTATTCCTCTGTACCCAGTAAATTCACGCCATATCCCACCCTTCAAACCGAAACACAGCCATGCAAACACAACTGCTTCACGGTTGAAATACGAATGGGACAGAGGTACCCACGCAATCGACTTTCGTACAAAGTCTCCCTCTGGTAATTCCAAATAATATTTCTATACCAAATAATGAAAATTGTTCTGCGTAGTTAGTAGGTACATAGAAATAGCATCGCTTGCACTATCCCCGTGAACAGCGCACTCGCCGCGCGACGCGAGGCGCACTGTCAGCAAACCGCCACGCTGACGTCAATAGCACCACGCGTGAAAACATTCCACGGTAGTTTCAAGTCATTACTGTATCAACTTAGATCATCGTAAATATGTTTTTTTTTATGGGTGAAAAAGGCATGGTAACCCGCCTGTGCTATCGGTATACACTGGCTGGGTACCAGTGAAGGGTAATAGGTGAGGATGAAAAGGTAGGTCAGTTAGCCCATCGTGAAAAATTCAATGATAAATTAGTCACAATAGTTTCGAGGGGGAACCGCGTGGAGGTCGACCCGATAGGGTATATTGATAGCAATGGGGACTTATTTCCCAATTATTAACAATCCCTTGCCTCCATCGTAAATAATTGTATATATAATTGAAAAGAAAGAAAAAATAAATAATTATTTGTCGCGTGTTAGTAACATAGCCCTATGTCCAGCAGTGGGCAGTTAAGACAGTGATGGCCAATAAAAATAAATAAATAAATAACAGTTACAACAAAAACATTAATAAATATGAACTTAAAAGGAAAGAAAATAGAAAAATAAACTTATACCTAATTAAGAATTAGGCGACCACAATGGTCGCCACTCAACTAAATGTTTAGGCATTCAGACATAACGCCTAAACGCTGATTTTCTGTGAAACCATTGTATTTCACAGAAAATCAATTGGAATGGTAGATGGCGCTACCAAGTTTATTACTATTTGAGATGTATTATTATTATACAATAAATACAAATAACTTTATTCTCTGTTTGAAAAGTGTCAAAAAGGATGGGACATAATTTTTAAATATTTTATTTTCACACTTTTCATGAGAATATGATGTACGAAATTAAATTAATTGTGCTACGAACATAAAACAAAAGCGAATGTCACTTTTTTACTTATATCGTTATATTATATAAATGTCAACATATTAATAATAATCGTCATCATCATTTCAGCCACTACCCGTCCACTGTTGGACATAAGCCTCCCCCGTAGACTGCCACAAGGAACGGTCCTGAGCCACCTGCATCCACCGACTGCTTGCAATGCATTTTAGGTGTGGAGGGAGGGGGGTGGGATTATTAATAATGGAGGCTAAGGGCCCCATTGCTAGCAATATACCGAAACAGGTCGACCTCCACGTGGTCCCCCTGGAAACCATCGTGCTGAATTCCAAGCGTATTCAACACGATAGGCTAACTGACCTGTCTTTTCATTCTCACCTATCATCCCTCACTGGTGCCCCGCCAGTGTATACCGACAGCGCAGGCGGGGTTACTAATCCATAATCACCCATTAAAAAAAATGCATTTCAGGTCGGCATTCCATCTAGTGGGAGATCATCCTACACTGCGTTTACCCATACGCGGTCGCCACTCAAGAACCTTTCTTCCTCATTGGTTGTCGGTTCTTCAAGCTATGCGACCAGCCCATTGCCACTTCAGTTTGCTTATCCTTCGGATTATGTCGATTATTTTGCTTCTTTTGCGGATAAGATGCATGAATTAGTCGCACCGACAAGAGGTAACTCTTAAATTAAAAAGAGAAGAGGAGCGGATATCCTCGTTTTGGATTCTATCACGCAAAGAGTTTATTATTAGTAATGAATTATACATATTACAAATTAATTGAGTTGCATATTTAAGCTTCAAAATTATTAAAATATTCATTAACTGAGTAAATACATGTTTCTGTTAACCACCTTTTTAGTTTCTTTTTAAATATATTCAAGGGTAGTGTGTTCATTTCGTTCGTTGGTTTATTGTAAATGCTTATTGTCATACAGTAGGCATTTCTGCTGTACAAAGTTGTAGTTTTTTAAGGTAATACTAAATTATGAGGATTTCTTGTGTTAAAATTACAGAAATCACTTTTCTTTTAGAACAAATGCAAAAGTGTTTTCGCAAATATGCATACTTCATATATATATATATATACATATATATATATACATATATATATATACATATATATATATACATATATATATATACATATATTTATATACATATATTTATATATATATATATATATATATATATATATATATATATATGTGTGTGTGTGTGTATGTATATATGCAACGTTTCTGTGATATAAGAGCACGGTTTGCATAATTCGAGTTACCCCAAAGAAGATATAGCATATCTCAAAATAGAACTGATATAGTTTTCCCGGGGGAAAGGGATTGTTAGTAATGAGGTCTAATTGCTCCTTTGCTAGCAATATACCCTCTCAGGTCGACCCCCACAAATTTTGCATTTTTTGTCGCAGTCCTCTTCCTTGTTCATCAGCCATAATAATTACTTTTTTCTGCTGGATCGATTCTACATTTAATTTTTTCTTTGTAGTAGTTAATAGGACAGAAGGAGAGACAGAAGCGGATATATTGCTTTCTGGATTATCTTTACATGTATCCGCACAGTTTGGTAATGATTTCAATATATTTATATTATTACAGATATTGGAGTCCTGATTCTTTAACTCAGGCGATGTGCATTCTGTATGTAATAATTTTCTTGGTATATTGGTACATAATTTCTTATTTATGTCTAATATATATCGGCTAGCTTCTAGCATATTATACGATGTGATATTCGATTTAATTGAATGTTTTCTTTTTGAAATTGGTGTGCTTGTTCCCGATTCTATTTCCTTATATAATTTATTGATTTTATCCTTTGATTGTAGTTGCAATGTTAATTGTTTATTCACCAAGAGTAAATTTTCTATTTCGGTATGAGCTGATTTTAGTTCAATATTGAGTGCTTCTATCTGTTGTTTCAATTCAGCCGTTTCTTCACTGTCTTCTAATGAGGCATTTGGAGCGCTTCTTATGGTGATATTTGACAAATCTAAATAAGGTACCGAATTACTACGCTGTCGTCTCATTGTAATGAATTCTTCGTCCATCTTTTATTAGGATGTTTTTTATATTAGTATTTAATATCTATATAATCTTCTGAAGAAATTTTTTACATGTAGACAATTTCCGTATATACTATGAATAACAAAAAGGTCTCATACACGTGTGGATTCAAACCTTCGGACACAGAGTTAACAAACTGCAATCTTATCAATGCTACCACTGTTCCATAGCGACGATTCTGTCTTGTGCCGTTGAAAAATATTTTCGTTTGCAAGTAGGGTATTTTTAATTATTTATTTTTTCAGATCCACCTTCATATTAGAAAAAAAAAGTGTACATACCAATTTTATGTCCATTCAATTATATCATATAATACAACGTTTTTAAGTTACAAAACATCACACAGTATAGAGCAGTAACAGTTTTCTGCAATAATGAACACCTTAATACTATTTTTTTTAATACGTTCAATATTTTACGATAGCACTCTTTCATTTATATATCGTTTGTTTTTTTCACTGGAATCGAATTTATTCGTTGCTAATACTAATGTGTATTAGTTAATATAGTATTGAACGATTTCTAACACTTTTTTAGATATAGAAAAACTTTAAGTATTTTTTAAATGAATTTTAATCTGGAGCCTTTGTTTACGTGACAGGTGACTACCCACAATTCAATTTATGGGCCCCATTTTAATCACTGCATTACTTTATGTACAAATCTAATCCGTTACCTGCAATTAATCTTAGCATATTCAAGGCCTTTAATTCTATGCACTTTGAGGGCATTATTTATGATACATTACTGCGACGTAAATGCGATAATAGGTTATGGGCCCGTTTAGGTTTTTGGCAAATAATTGTTGAAATTTAATTTAGTACTCATAATAACCAATGACAATTCAATATTACAACATACAAAATCTAATCTGTTTTCAAATTTGGAAGCTGACCACAGATTCTCCTCTATGGTGTCAATAGATAGTGATCACGGTTAAAGAATAAAGACCTTTATGTTAGTGTTTTTTTAAACTACATTTTATACATATAAATATTTACATTATAACATAATAATTCTATATTAATGTAACATGCATACACGTAAAAATAAACTAGATACATCATATTTATAATTGTGAATCTTTAAAAGTGAATATGACCCAATACTAAATTCCACGCGACAGGCTTAGCAGCCGGAGCGAGCCGAAGCCCTATAGCATAAAAGAGGGGGCTGTACAAATGACTTGGATCCCACCTGACCAAAACCGCTCGCACTCCAACCCCCGTCCCTGTCGCCGCGGTACAGTGCGACAAGGATGGGGCCATAACTGTGCGCGGTACAAAAGCCTAGCGTTCCGGGCGTGACGTCACGGGGCGAGGGGACACGCCGCGCCGCGGGGAGGCGCCCCGCGACGCGGCACCGGCAGTGTACGGCTGACCGCCAAACCGAGTGGACGGGTGCACGATGCGCGCGCGGTGAAAAAACAATCGCAATGCTGTTCGAGAGTCCCAACGCGAAACTGTTCCCGGCCTTCAACATCCCGCCGCCAGTGAGGCTCAGGTGAGCTCCGAGCGGCTAATTATCCCGCGCGTCCCCATCTTCCCTTGCACGTATTCTAATTTGCCAGTGCTCGTTCAAGTGCCAGTGTTATGTACACGGTTTTTGAAGCCGTAAAAGAGCCAAGTCAATACAGTGTCATTAAAATGGTTCAGTAGCCTCGAGCCGAGAGCTCGCTGGCGGGTAACGCTCGAGCGGGCGACCACAATACGTCGATACTGCTCTATTTTTTGTTCCAAGTGTCCGTAGTTAGTGTCGATTCGAAGAACACATTTCATGAAGTGATTTTACTTAATGGAACGAAGACCAGCGTCGTTTGCTATGAAGAAGCGATGTTCGAAACGAGACGAAACAAAGCGGTGCTGCTGTGAGAAATTCCTCGACGGACCGAGTCGGGACAATCGATATATCCTTTGACTCGATCCACTAAAATTTCCACGCAATCCATTCGCGTATTAACGGGTTTCCAAACACCAATAAATTCTGATACGATTTTATGATGTTTATCCGAATCATCGAGATCGTGTCGATTCATGTACACCTACCTACCTATGTCGATTGTAAACAGAAGCTTGCATCCTGTTGCTCCCTGTTGCTGACTTGCCATATATCCGGCATTAATGACATTACATGTTACCGTTTTGTCATTGCAGACGGTATGTTTTATAAAATAAAGTCTAGAATTGAACTAATATTTTCTAAAAAAGCTATTAAAACTCATATTAAGTAGACGATTCCAAGAAATAGTAGAAGCAGTTATAGAATTATTACATTATTTAAACGATTATGAGAGATTAAGAAATTCTCACTGGTGTAATATTGTGTTATTTATTTAAACTTTAATATATATGTGCATATGGCGGACTTAATACCGCATATATTGACGTTGAATTAAAAGCTCACATCACACAGCAAATTGTCAAAGTTTCATAACTGAAATCAGTAAAGATAACTCTGGAATTGCCTACGATTTATAACACATATTTCCAAGGGTAAATGTGAAAAAGATGCTTACTCTTTTTCATCGCGGACGCTTTTTGATGTAAAAGTCTTGGGATCAAATCGACATCGCATCAAATAAGGCAAGGTAACGTCTACTGACGTGTATTCGATGCGTCTATGATTTGACGCCAATTGGATTGCATTTAAACTCACCCCGTTGGTTCCTGACCGATCTGCTGGATTATATACTCGTAGTATGTTATGACCTCTACAAGGTTGCATGCAATACAGTTAGCACTTAGTTTTTTCAAATCCAAGTTTTCGTTTACCAAAATTATTATTTCTAAACAATTTACTCTACTATTATTTTTTATTCTGTGCTCAAACACATTTACGTAATCTAATGTGTTTTATAAATTTTCATCTATTCTTTATTGTGTCTAAATCTCGTATTGTGTCTAGTAAAAGTGGTGATCAGTCACAAATTCTTCAAGTGTCTGGAACTCGCTCGAGTTTTCCATCTTGTATTTTGTTTTATAGTTTAAAGTGTTGTAGGGAAAAATAAATAAACATTACTATTATTACATCCACCAATTGCAAGTTATAAGGCTTTATATTTCTTGCACCATTTGTCAAGGTTCTGATCTATCCCCATCCATTGCTTCCCAGCTATCCTTACTATGTTATCCGACCATCGTCTTGGAACTCTGTCCAATGTACTCCAAACGTCTCTTGGTCACTATACTTAGTCTTAGACTTTTCTTTTTAGATCTACCTTCCCTCTTGCTTTGATTATTCTTCATTGTACATGAACATAGTGATAAAATATTTAATTTTTTAATTAATGCGCTACAAAATCTAGCCTATCATTAATAAGAGATTTCTTTCAGAAAATCTCAAGTGTCCTACTCATGTCCACTTTTATTTCTTTCATTGATGTTTTAAACATGTAATTTAGAATAATCCATAGAAAATGACAATTACTTGACCTTGTCCTATAAAAGTTTACACTTTAAACACTCTCAAAACTTTATATAAAAATCGTGGCTGTTTTCCTCGCAACCTATAATCTTGCAATCCCATAGGACTATCCGGAATAGAATACCACATATCCCTCAGGGATAGATTGTTTTTTTTTATTAGCGAACAATTTTTAGAATCGTTTCAATAGTTTGAGAGATTAGCTCTTTGAAATGCGAACTACTTTCATCTCTACAACAAACAGATCAATAGAGAACAGACAGTTTATTAAGAACTACCAGAATCTGTCTTTATATATGGATCCAATTTTACCTCAATAAAATATAAGTCGTGATGGCTTTATATTGAATGGACCCCGGTAAAATGCTAGCGAAAATGCCCGATAATACCTCTCTCTTTCCGTGAGTAGGCAAAGTAGATAAAACCTTATCTGAGAAATCAGTTCAGGGATAATGATAGGGCTGATATACCTGAAGAAGGGAAAGGCCCTTAAAACATAAAAATGAAAAGAATAGTTGGAGATGTATATATAAAACCAAAATTGGATGACATAACTCTGTATGTTTATTTTAATGAATGTAAAAGTAGTTAGAAATATTTTTTGTAGCATTTGAAATGACAATGTTCTAGTACAAAATTCCACGAATCAATTTTTATGGTGTTTGAAAAACATCAATAAATGGAATGAAATTAACATATGATATTAAATAAACAAAGGATATTAATAAAATGAACAGATAATGAAAATTACGATTAAATTATTATAATTGAAATTAAGTTAAATTATAAATGAATAATATAGTAGCTCAGGACCGTTCCTTATGGTAGTACATAGAGGAAGCATATATGCAACAGTGGACAGATAATGGCTGAGCTGACAATGAGAATGAAGCTAAATAAATAATATATAATAACGAGGTACATCAAAATAAATATATAGAGTGCCTGTCATAGAAAATCAAGTGCAGGCTTGATTTTTACAATACCACTGTACAGGCGCGTTTTGCGAACGTTAGCTGATTCGCGACCCAAATGTGTTTTGCAAGCTGCACATTTAAACAGATATACGACATAATAAACGAACATGCAATACTTACAGTATAATCACTTTTATATTTTAAATTATATGTGCTGAAGAAGGGACAAATTAAAAGTGCCCGTAACCGGCGAGCGTGTATGACAAGATTGATGAATGTGGAGGAAGCGAAAGAGGTTTGTTTGAATCGAAGCATTTGGCGTTCCATTGTTTCTGCCTACCCTGATGGGAGACAGGCGTGACAGATATGTATGTATGTATGTATATTTTAAATCATCATTGCATCAGCCATCAATTGTACATTGCTGAACATACGCCTTCCCCATAAGAGAGAGTTTTATCAGTAGGTAGGGAACCGCAGTTAGGCTCTGGTGATGTCTTAAGAGGGACGCTGCTGCCTATTCCTCGATCATTAAATCCCCTTAGTCACCTCTAATGACACCTATGGAAAAGGAAGTGGTGGTCCATTCTATACCGAGACCACATGGCACATATATTGAACTAAAATGATTATGACGTTAATTGGTTACCATTATTTTGTTTAATTTCGCTCTAATCAGTTATTACTATCTTTAATCCCATACCAGGCTGTTTAGATCTACAGTACTGCAAACCTTTTTGTATTCATTGTGCTCGGCCTTTCCTATATTTCGCCGTTAATTTCTGTCATCGACAGGTATTTTAGAATGTTCTTGGCAACGACGTTTGACAACTCCATCGGTAATACACAATGTTATGTAAGAAGGTACAGAGGTTGACTTGGTATAAACATTTTATGAGGAAGAATGAAGATTATGAAGGATATAAGAGAAGAGAGAGGCTCGAACAAGATCGGAAGCAAAATAGAGGTGTCATAAGCGAGATAAGATTAATATTTCTACACAAATTTTACAGCAAATTACTGGCCACTTAAATAAGAGAATTAATACATAGTATAATTTTACCTATATTATGACACTGTAGAACTTCTAGAAGACTGGACATGATTGAACTTCAAATAAGGTAGCTAAACTCACAATTTGCAAACAACTATACAAAGGTTGTCTGAAAGAGATCAGTCTTCGCGATAAGGCCGCCATTTTCTCAGTGTGCTTATTCTCTTGTAATTATTTGAAGTTTATTACTGTAATTTTTTGGAGGGAATAATAAAGAGTATCTGTCTATCTATTTATAAAAAAATACTTGTACCAACATTAGAATAGAAGCTACAACATACTAGATCACATAGGAGAACAAAAACACCAAACTGTTATATAAAGAATGACGACAGTGATACAAAATGTTGAATAAGTATAAAAATATGTTTTTGTTCTAATAAACTGAATTATAAGTGTTTTTGGATAGTCATTTTTTTATGACTCTATCGTTGGTAATTAAAGAATCATATATATGAATCCATAGTATATACATACTATATATACTATGGATTCATACTAATAGCAGTGGAATTAAAATAATACTAAACAAATCACCAGTCATTTGAATTTCCATTAAAAGCTAATCTCAATAAAATTTGTTCTTGATTTAGATAAAGCTTTTTGACAATTATTTCTTTTAATAATACTTCCTGCTCAGAAACATACGTTATGAAAGAGAGAGAGAATGAAATCTAACTAAATATCACACAAAACAGTTACCGACCATTATGAATTTTCGAAGGTATTCTATTGAACTCGCTGCATTCAAATTACATATATACGATACGGTTTGGTGGCCCTGATATCTACAATTATTTGACTATGTGCATGATATAAACAATAACATACAATTACATAAAGTACCATTTCAGTTACGAATTTTTATGCACACTGGCCACATATTCAACATTTAAATAGTACAACGGTAAATGCATTGCACCTAACAAGTCATATATTTATCAATGCAATTTTATTGTGTGACAATGAAATGGCCACCTACGCTGACGGTACACGCTGATGGGACACCAGTAAGGGATGATAGGTGAGGATGAAGTCAGGTCAGTTGGCCCGTCGTGACGAACGCTTTCATCCTCACTTATCGTTCCTCACTGGTGCTCCGTCGACGTATACGAGTATACAGATAGCGCAGGCCTCTGACTACCCCATTACAAATAGTCGCAAGTATATATTTGTTTTAAAACAACAAAATGTATTATTTCTCTCCAAATAATCCTTAGTTCGCTGGATTAAACACATTCCCACGCACAGTGGTCTAATCAAGAGGCGAGATACTAAGCGCCCGGGACAACTAACAATCCATAAATGTCCCGTTACTGGACACAGGTCTCGCCATAAGAGGAGGACGCCCGTTCATTGTTAACGCGGTCGCCGGCCGGCTTGGTTTATGTTATGGTTCCCTGCCAACTTGACAGAAAACCGTACAATCTTTTTTCTGGCGCTGGCGTAATAGCGTTTCACTTTATTCGTCTTTTACTATATCCTAAGGAAAAAGAGGAGTCCTTAAGAATTCATGTACTGATAATAGAAATGTGAAAGTCATTTTCTTTGTTTGTTTTCTTTCAGCGCCTTAATAACTTAACCAATCACTATGAAATTTGGTATACACGTATTATACTTATCAGTAGAGTATCCAAATGTATAAATACCATGTCATTCTATGTCGTATGATCCCGGCACAGAATCGGCCACCCCTTCCTTTTCCGTGAGTGTCATAAGAGACGACTAAGGGAAATTAATAGTTGAAAGATGGGTAGTAACCTCACTCTTAAAACACCACCAAAGCCTAATGGCAGTTGCCAATTCGCCTGACAAACGTAGCTACTACTGACAAAACCCTTAATCGGGCGAGGCCTGTGGTTAGCAGTGGGCTCATATCATCAAATAAAATATGGGGTGAACAAGGACATAGGCTACTTATTATTCCGGTTAATAAACATATACCGTGGACGGAGTCACGAGTAAAAGCAAGTTTCAATATACTTCTGTTGCTCTGTTCAATATATCAAAAAGTATTATAAAATATTTAGTAAACTGGTTACATAGATTTCATACAAATATTTTTTGTTTCGGTCGCGGGCCTGTTTTACATTCGAATTCCATTGCCGCTATGAGTCTTCATTATGTAATTATTTTATCAAAGTTAGAAAGTATTAGATTTAATCGGTTTATAGAGGCAAGCATTCGTACCCATTGAGTGATGGGAAAGGTTAGGACGGTATCTTAGATTATAGTGAGTACTTTATAGTACGTCGATAGTTGAGACCACTATCTTTGACGATCAACACCGTTCGAGGTTTTATTTTATTCTTTGTCTTTGTTTATGTAGAGTGGTCTATCTAAGGTACGAGTTATAGATTTGTTTTGAATAGTTGAGTATAGATTTTTTTTTTATTGAACTCGGAATGCCAAACAAGCTGGCTACTCTCTTGATAGAAAGCGGTGAATAATCGTTGTTTATGAACATTAATAGTATAATGGACATTTGTGGAAACGCCATAGTGCCTTATAATTTTTTATGGCATGAAAATTGAATAGTTAGCCTGTACTATCGGTTTATATTGCCGGAAGTACTCTGTAATTTCACTGCCCTTTAAACCGAAACATAGCTCTGTTAGCACAGCTGTGCGGCGCGAAAAACAGAAATGGGATCGAAGTGTCCAAGCAGAAGACTGTTGTTCAAAGTCTCCGTCTGGTATTTGAACATAATAATACAAGGCAATATCACGTTTGTGTACTAATATCCAGTATTCGGCCAGGACGTGATGTTTCCAAGAATTTCATGCAAATAATTCAGCAATATGAATAGATCAACAATATTAGCATAATGAAATGCGAGGGAATGATATAGGCACGTGGTAATTACTAACGCTTATGCATTCAATTTATTATTAACTGGAAGTCGATTCAATGTCTCGAAAATAGAGCTAAAAGATTTATTTATTTATTTATTCATTAGTAGATACATGTATGTGTACATGGCGGACTTAATGCTAAAAGCATTCTCTCCCAGTCAACCATAGGGAAGTGTCAGAATACACGAATGCGGTACTAGTAATTATTGATATACATACATACTAAAATTATATATATAAACAAATAAAGTTATATAAATAACAAATATACTTACACATATATAAAATATAGGAATATTATACACGAAAATGAGAATAATGTTTTATTGCAATTGAAAATTAAAAAAAAAATAGCAATATATATATTTAATATTTTTCTATCTTTATTCTATCTGTTCTCCCTTAACTAAAGGTTGTCTGTAAGAGATTGCCCTAGCGATAAGACCGCCTTTTGTACCTTTATGTGTATATTTCAATCTGTATTTATGTTACTGTATTTCATTTGAATTATTCACTTGTCATTGTATATTTTTATTTATGGTGCAATAAAGAGTTAAATAAATAAGAACATACACTGACGAATCGCGTAGGTAATTGCTTGTCTATGACACAGATTCAACAAGTATACCATCAGGTGAGCCGCATGTGCGTTTGCCCCCTGCGTTGTAAAAAAAAAGTATAAAAATTGCTGATTAAGGTATTTTTTGGTGAATTGTTTGTAGAATGACAATTAATTTGACAAGATGTTTTTGTCCATTGTCGTAAATGTAGAAACAAAACGTTATTGCTACGCTGTGTAAACACACATACATTAATATTTTACGACGGCTACAATCAAATTAGTTTTAAAAGTTATGGCTTTATTTATCGTCGCGTAACGTGTAACATAGTACATAGATAGGTACGTGTTTTAATAGAATTAGATGTACAAAATGATTTACGTATTGGCAAGAATAAATGAGAGAAGAATACTAATAGATAATTGAGAATATTAAAGGCAATATATTTTTTTTTTATGGGTGAAAATGGAATGGTAACTCCGCTTGTGTGGGATACGCTGGCGGAGCACCAGTGAAGGGTGATCGATGAGAATGAAAACAGGCCAGTTAGCCCATCATGATGAATTCATCAGGAATTAACCATGACAGTTTCCAGGGGAAACCGCGAGTGGGTCGACCTGGTTAGGTATATTGCTAGCAATGGGATTCTCAGTCTCCATTACTAATAATCCCTTTCCCCCCCAAGGGCAATATGTTAGGTCACCATATATGCATATCATAATACGGAGGGAAAAATGTAACCAAATTGTATTGCTATTAGTATCGATCTAAGAACAAGGAATTACATAGAAGGAGTGATAAAATTGTCACTTCATAGCAGGCTAGTCTATAGAAAATGTTATACGGCCGTATAACCCTACCAAATTCAGATACGACCTGCTCGCATACTTTCTACATAAACTGTGTCCAGTATATAATCTAGTAATGTAAAATTTGTCATTGTCAAATATTTGACATATCAAATATTTTCTATACACTAGCGTGCTATGAATTGAGAAGAATAGCAACTGATGGTGTATCTTTCGTCCTCTTTTTACTAATTATATTTGCATAAGAAAAAAGGAGGCAACCATATGATTTACAGTTTTTATTTTATCTTATCCTTTTATGTTATTCTTTGTTCTTAGGTATCAATAGGAGCGCCCAGTAACTACGTGCGAGCACGTAGACAGCACTTATTTTGATGTTCCGTTAAGAAGAACATAGTTAGCTAAGCAAGCTCCCCTCTCTCTTGCGTTGAACCTGCTCAATGAAGTTTTGATCCAGTATTCACATCTAGATGTATTTGAACATATAACAGACTTTTAACATATTCGAAAATAGATAGCTACCCGACCGATATGAGTGATATTGAAATGAGTGATAACCTGTTTCCCGCCATCAGTGTCCAGAGTAACCCAATATATAGATATTGGATCGGTATCCATATTATCTATGCCTATATTTTTTTTTTTTTACATTTCCATTAAATCCTTTTAAAGCAGATTATATATTCATATGTGACATTATTATATTGTCTGTGGTACAAGCAACAAGAGTGTAAGAGCCGCTTGTTTCATCGAATCCATAAACAATCCACCGTCGTCGGGTGCAATGCCCTGTGTTATTAAAACAAGCAATATGTTCTTCAACTTGGTAACACACGCGTAATTGTAAATAATTTGCAATGTTAACATGTCATATACATAAATACGTAGGTATATCATGCCAAATGTCTTGCAGGAACATGCGAGAGTGATTCACGCGATATCTAGTTGGAATCGTCTTTAGTCAAGTTTCAAGTAATGCTTGTATTTTTATATTTTATTTTTGTATATAATATTTATATTAGCAAATAAGTAAACTATCTGTTTTTAGTCTAAGAAGGCCTCTAACAATAGCCTATACAGCCAAATTTGCTCAAGCACTTTGAAGTTCATTGAAATTAAAAAAAAAAACACACACACATTGTCGTACGTTTGTACATGACGTGAAACCTGAAAAATACAGATCTTTTTAGAGATCCGTACCAAAAAGGTATAAAGGGACCCTTATAATCGATCGGATTGTCCATCCATTTGTTACAAAGGCCCATATCTCAGCATCTGCGAATGCTGTCGATTTCAAATTTGAAACAGTTTTACATATCATTGGTCCGCGCATATTTTAATAGAAATAATTGAAGAAATATTACCTCTGAAGTTTTTGTAGTGAAAAATTTGAAATAATTACAGCTTATACAAGCATATGTGAACATTACAAAAAAATTAAATGACGTTTCTAACTAGCACCGTTTTTGAGGAATTATCAAAAACCTCCAAAAACAAACTTAATTATGCAGTCTGGTTTTTAACCACAATTATGGCCCAAAATAAGACATTACGATAAAGATGATAACAATAAAGATGTCTAATTCGTATAAGAAATGCAATAAAGGTTTTTAAATGTATGATAATGGAATGGTAACTCTGCCCGCGCTAACGGTATACACTGATGGGGCACCAGTGAGGGATGATAGGCGAGGATCAAACAATTCAGTTGGCCTATCATGACTAATTTAACAGTAAATCAATAACAATAGTTTCCGGAAAGACCGCATGGAGGTCGACCTGATGGGGTGTATTGATAGCAATGGGATTGTTATTTCGCATTACTACCAATCCTTTCCCCCCCTTGCAATAAAGATTTTTTATGTATATATATTTATGTACGGAACCCTTGGCGTGTAAGTATAAGTCGCACTTGATCGGTTTTTATTTTTTTAGGCAGACATCGTGTCATAAATCTCTGAGGTAGAGATCTCTGTCAGAGATAAGTCCACCTTTGCTCACAACATTTATAAATACATTATTTTATATGTAACATAGAAGTGTAGTAAAGAATATAATAAATATAAATAAATTTAATGAATTTTTTTCACAGTTACCAAATTTAGTAGAGCCATTTGAAATTTCAATTTGTTTCCTTTCTTTGTTTCTCCATTTACATAAGCCCAATAAAGATTAAAAAAAAAAACTTCGCTCCAAGCCTTTAAGTACAAGTCCACAACGACGACAGAAGTTTCCAGAACCGAAAAACATTAACTTGAACTTCGCAAATTAAGTGATTACGAGTTAAATTAAGCACAACAAGATTAGCATAAATCTCGTTTAATTTCAATATGAAAGCACTTTGGGTTCTTAATTAATCGGCCGATTATGTAACGTCCTTGAATTTGGGATCTCAAGGAATGAGCCATCAATCAAAATATATGATTAGGAACGTATAATTTATCTTAGATTGTATAGATTTTTTTTTTATACGACTTAGAATGGCAAACAAGCTGACGGCCCACCTGATGGAAAGTGGTGACCGTCGCCTATAGACATGAGCAGTACCATAGACATAACAGAGTATACTGTTTCGCCCATAATACCCCCATGCGTTGCCATTCCTGAGGACTCAGGTGTTATTCCTCTGTACCCTGTAAATTCACGCCATATCCCACCCTTTAAACCGAAACACAGCCATGCAAACAACTGCTTCACGGTTGAAACACGAATGGGACAGAGGTACTCAAGCAATCGACTTTTGTACAAAGTCTTCCTCTGGTAATTAAGTGTCTCCAAACAAATGCTATATTAAAAAACAGGTCAACTATTTTATCCATGTACTATATATATATATATATATATATATATATATATATAGTATTTTATACATATATATTTAATATTATTCACCTGCTTTCGTTTATTTGATTAGTTTATTGTGGAAACTTCACCGATTTATATTATGACAGGGTTTTTGCTATTTATATGTTTTAGGTGTTGTGTTTCCCTTTTAAAGTAAAATGTAAATAAAATATATGTGTGCGTGAATAGATTTTTTTTAATGTGTAAATATGGAACGGTAACACATCAAGAGAAATCTTTGGATACAAGGAATATCACAATGTGAGCTCGACGACACTGTTCAAGTGTATGGTATATACAACGATTATCACTTTCCATCAGGTGGGCCGTCAGCTTACTTGCTATTACATTCAGGCCACCGTGAAGAATAAGCCAGGAATTCAGCACGATGGTTTCCAGGAGGGACCACGTGGAGGTCGACCCGACAGGGTATATTGCTTGCAATGGGACTAGTAGTCCGCATTACTAATAATCCCTTCCCCTTGAATTCTTAGTATTTTAACAAGTATTAAATAATTAGGTACCTAAGATATCCCTATGGATGTGATAAGATAAATATAGATTTAGGACGACGCCTGCGCGTGCGTCAGCCTGACTGATCACGTCGAAATGATTTGTATCTTGCATCATTTGGATCGCAATGAACAGTTCAAAGTGCTCAAAATAGATCGGCATATGTTTTGATTTTGTTACTGAGTTACGTTTCGACGAATTTTTTGCATTACACTACTATATTTTATATCAAAAAATATAGTGTAGTATCTCCGTCTATAATTGGAGAATTTGATATATACTCTAGATCAGGAAAGTTTCAAAGTAGGCTTAGAAATGAATACTACAAAAACTAAAATAATGACCAACAGCTTAAAAATACCAATTAAAAGAAGGGAAAACAACATAGAATACGTAGATAAGTACATATATTTGGGTAAACAAGTATCATTTAACAAAATAAACAACGAAGAAGAAATAGGAAGAAGATGTAACATAACATGGAAAAAATTTTGGTCCCTTAAAGAAATTTTAAAAGGAGATTATTCTATAAATATGAAAAAAATTGTATTTGACACTTGTCTTTTGCCTTGCTTATTATATGCTAGCCAAACATGGATTTTTACAAAGAAAGTTAAACAAAAAATTACAACAACACAAAGAGCTATGGAAAGAAGTATATTAGGATTAAGAAAAATACATAAAATTAAAAATGAAAAAATCAGACAAAGAACTAAATTAACAGATGCAGTCACACATGCTCTACGTATAAAATGGCAATGGGCGGGTCACATCTCACGATTTACTGATAATAGATGGACGTTTCAAAGTACGAAATGGACAGGACCACGAGGTAAGAGGAACGTTGGTAGACCAATAAGACGGTGGACTGATGATATATTAGAATATACAGGAAAAGACTGGTTTATGATAGGCAGAAACAGAGAGTTGTGGAGAAAGATGGAGGAGGCCTTCACCCAAAGAGGGGTCCATATCCAAGAATCGAAGAAAAAATTACACTAACAATTAGTTATTAAGAAAAAATATAAAATAGATTAGATACTAACAATACTGTATATATATTAGGAATATGGAAATAAATAAAAGGCTTTATTATTATTATTTTTTAAATTTCACTAAAATTCTCATCTCCCCTCTTAAGGAGAGGAGATGGCAACTAACCCCCGGCAGAAGCACAGTCGGCCGGGGTTCAGGGCCCCAGGGAGAGAAACCGGCGTACAATGCGGGCAGAATCTAAGAGCACCGCTTTCTGCATCTTTCCCGGGAGTGAGCCGCCTCGGAATCCCAACCGTCTGAGATGTTGTTCCAGACTGGTTGGGATAAGACCGTTCACCGACATAACGATTGGGATGATTTCGGTAGATGTCACCCCCCACATTTCGGTCACCTCGTGAGCCAGGTCGAGATATTTTCTCTTCTTCTCGGTTTCGGCTTTCACGAGGTTCTCGTCATGCGGTATGGTGACATCCACCAAAAACACCCTCGAGAGTGCCCGATCCATCACCACGATATCAGGTTTGTTCGCAAGAACGGTCCTGTCCGTGATGATGGATCGGTCCCAGTAGAGCCTTACGCTGTCGCTTTCGAGGACCGGCTGGGGCTCGTACTTATAGTACGGCAACCTCTCATTCGCGAGGCCGTACTTCAGAGCTAGCTCTTGATGGAGTATTTTGGCTACCTGGTTGTGTCTGTGCAAGTACTCAGTGTTGGCAAGAGCTGAACAACCCGAAAGCACATGTCTGAGTGACTCTCCGGGATGGCGACATGCCCGACAGATGTCCTCAGTGCCATCCTTCAGAATGTGCTTTCGGTAATTGTTCGTCTTAACCACCTGATCCTGTATTGCACAGACAAAACCCTCGGTCTCTCCGAAGAGATCACCGAACTGTAGCCAGTGCACGGAGGTCTTCGTGTTTACGTACGGCCCGTGAAGGGCTTTGAAGAACCTTCCGTGCAACTCCTTCTCTTTCCATACGGCCTCCCGCTGAGAGGTACCCAAAACTTCGGGTTTTCGCCAGTCCTCTTTAGCCAGAGAAAGAGGGGTGAATCCTTTGTCACATTCTATAACCTCTCTATGCAAACCCTCGTCTATTTTCTCCAGAAAATATGTCCTGAGGCTGTCAACCTCGCGGTTGTGCATGGTCTTAACACTTAACAAGCCTCGACCACCAGCCTTCCGCGGGATATACAGCCTCATGACTGACGATTTCGGGTGATGCATTCTATGGAGGGTCATAGTTGTGCGGACTTTCCGATCCAGGGCTTCGAGATCGGTTTGAGACCATCTGAGCACGCCAAAAGTGTAAAGGAGTACGGGTATGACCCAGCCGTTATAAGCTCGGATTTTATTGGCGCCCGACAAAGAACTTTTCAGTACTCTTGTAAGGCGCGCAAAAAATTCCTCGCGGACTGACTGTTTCATATCCGTCTCCTTCACACCGATGTTTTGTGACATGCCCAGATACCGGTATGTTTCAGCCTCGGAGAGGGTTTTAATATTAGAGGGATCTGTGGCGATCCCTTCAGTTTGAGTGACCCGTCCCCTCTGCACATGGAGGACCGCGCACTTGTCTATTCCGAGCGCCATCCTAATAGAGCTGCTATAATCGTTTACGATATTTAGCAGCTCCGTCAGGCGTTCGACGCTCGGAGCTAGCAGTTTCAAGTCATCCATGTACAGAAGGTGAGACACTCGTGTACCTCCTCTCCGATACTGAAATCCAGTCCCCGAATTCTCCAGTAAAGTACTGAGTGGATTCAGGGACAGGCAAAACCAAAGTGGACTCAAACAATCGCCCTGGAATATTCCCCTCTTTATCTCTATCCGGTCAGCGGTATCCGTCAATCGCTCGCCCTGGATAGTCAGGATCGTCGTCCACTGCCCCATGCATGCCTCCAAGAACACTCGAACTGTACCGTCGATCTTGTACAGCTCGAGTATCCTCCGGAGCCATGAATGGGGCACGGAATCGAACGCCTTTTTATAATCTATCCAGGCGGCGGAGAAATTCCGACGGTTCCGCTTGACCACGTGGCCAGCGACAGCATCAATGAGGAGCAGCTCCTTCGATCCGCGGCTATCGCCCCTGCATCCGTTCTGAGCGCTAGATAGGATCTTATTCTCGTACACATGACGAGAGATCTTAGCGCTCAGAACGGATGTTAACGTCTTATATATTGTCGTAAGACAAGTGATGGGGCGATATTTAGATGGATCCGCGGTATCGTCCGTCTTAGGAGCTAAATGAGTGATCCCGGTTGTAAGGAAGTTCGGGAGCGTCCTGTTTTCGAGGGCACTCTGGAATTGCACGGCTAAGGTCGCATGGCTGGCCGAGAACGCCTTATTATTATTATTATTATTATCTCCGTCTAAAGTATTGATTCACGCTACTGGAGCACCAGTGTGGCATAATGGATTTTCTCACTGGTGAATCTCGCTATTCTGGTGGGTCTCACTTATGGTACAATACTATTGTGGTATCCGTGCATATAATGAGGATGGAAACAGGTCTGTTGGCCTATCGTGACGAATTCACCAAGACCATTTTTGGTTCATACTTCGATAGTTTCTAGAGAGCCCGTTTTGAGGTCATCTTTGATAGGGAATCGTATAAATCTGTTTAGAATTGACATATTACAATTAGTTGAAAATACAACATTATGAATATTACAACAATATAATATAGGTTTTTTTCAAATTCTTCATTATAAGTGTAGTGCCGACTCTTAAATTACGTAGTGATTACTTACTCTGTGATTGTGAACATTTCGAACCGTAGAAGGAGAATGCCGCAGGCACTATCCCTAATCTATGTCTCGAATTATCTACGTATATCCAATTCCATAGACAATCTGTTTATTTTCATTTATCTTTGAAAAAGTTATGTTCTCCGTTTATTTTGCGATTTCCGTCCGCCAGCTGCTCGACATGACGCAGTTATCATAACATTTTCTTATATTTCTCAATATTTCTATGAAAATAATTATTTTTTATGCACATTATGTGTTTATGCAATTTTTTCGAACGGAATTATGAACAGGCACAGTCATGGGAAAAATATTTTTGACAAAAACATGATTACAGTTTTAATAAATATAATTTAAGTGAACATAAGCATCATTAGGTCGTCATTCAACCATTATGCATTGTATAACGGGGTAAACTTTCAAATGCAATGTAAGAATTGCTGAAGAAACACTGTCAGAAATGCTGAGTAACCTGTATACTACGGTATTCCTATTTAAAAAAAGTTTATTTATTTTGGCGAAGTATTTGTATGGAGATGCTCCATCTATATTCTTTTTTTTTTTTCAAGTAAAGTATAAACAAAACGGCTATAAAACACGTAGCCGGGTAGGTGTAAATATCTATTACAATGCAATCAGCTTTCCCTACATTAAGCCGCCCAGTGATCCGTGGCGTTGCGTTTACTTTCACGGTTCTATTTGACCACGTAAAATTTCGCCTGTCAGTACAACTACTGGGGGGGGAGCGTTACTAACGGGCATTAGGAGCTCCACTGCTAGTAATATACCCAGCCAGGGAGGAAAGGGTTTGTTAGTAATGGAGACTAAGGACCCTATTGCTAGCAATATACCCAACCAGGTCGATCTCCTCGTGATCCTCCTGGAAACCATCATGCCCAATTCCAAGTATATTCATCACGACCTTCCTTTTCATCCTCAGCAATCAGCCCTCACTGATGCCCCGCCAACGTATCCCGTTAGCGCAGGAGGGGTTACCATTTCATTATCACCTATTAAAAAAAAGACCCCCTTGGAAATTTTCGTCAGCCAACTGACCTGCTTACATTCTCAGGTATTATAGGGGGAAGGGATTTGCTAGTAATGCAGACTATCGGTTCCGTTGCTAGCAATAGTCAGGTTTTTTTAATGGGTGATAATGGTATGGTAAGTTTGCCTGTGTTAGAAAAGGCAATTTATTATTTATAATATTTAAATTATATATATATATATATATATATATATATATATATATATATATATATATATATATATATATATAAAATGATATGTGGGGTACTATGTAATATTAACTTTACATATATGATATATGTATATATATTCTTTAGCAATATAAAGGTTGTAAGCCTCTTAGTAATAAATAGAAATAAAGCACAAGTTCACTTAGTTCATTTACTTTAGATATCATACTATTAAATCATATATTTACTTATTTTACTTTGTATTTGATATATAACAAATAATATAACATAAATACCCAACTTCTGTTAGTCCACTGACACTTATTTAAATATAGCTTCTTTAGGACTTCCACCAACAATAATTATGATATATTTTATATAATGACCACGTGGTTCACTATACTTGTTCACTCTTGATACGGCAGGGAGCTCCGCTCTGTTCAACGGTTGGACAAGAAGTGTCTCCCCACCCAAATAACAATCTTTTATATCTACACGGCCGAATTCGAGTGAACAAGTCGGCGAGACCACGTGTTCTTACAATTTCATTACTTTTTATTTAAGTATCATGATAATAAATAATAATAAAATTAATTAAAATATAAATTAGTGTTCTATATACATAACAAGAATAATTTATTACCAAATTTGGTATAATAACAATTTTAACGTTTTATTATATTTAAAGTTGTTATGTTGATTTTTATTAATAAATGCAGGTACACATTTTAACACAACATGTTTAATAAAATTAATATAATTTAAAATAAATATCTAACACCTGCGCTATGGGTATACGCTGGCGAGATACCAGTAAGGGATGATATGTGACGATGAAAGCAGGTCAGTTAGTCCATCGTGATAAATTCCCCTAGAACTAACCACGATGGTTTCCAACGGGAACCGCGTGGAGGTCGATAGGTGTTGATAGGGTGTTGCTAGCAATGGGTCAGACCGCACTACTAACAATCCCTTTCCCCCCAGCAATAGTCAGGTATAGCAAGCTAGTCAGGTTGACCTTCACACGGTAAAGGGGGAAACCATCGTACTGATTTCCAGGTGTATTCGTCACGATGGGCTAATTGACCTGCCTATTCATTGGCACTTGGCCAGCGTGTAGCGATATTCACACGGGGTTGCAATTTCATTTTTTATTAATTAAAATCCATTATCCTGTACATACTAAATCCTTCCACCCCATCCTATAGCTAATATTGTCTATAATTAAAAAAAAAGGTAGGCCTAAACAGAGAAAGTAAATAATTACTCTTCATTAATAGCATAGATACAGTATAATTATAAATAACTTCGTATCTCGACAAAAAAAAAAGGTTTAAACAGGAAAAAAAACGAGGCTCAGCCAACATACCGTACAGCCGAAGGCATTGTTGCGATGAACTTCGCAGATTTCTCGATTCTAATATTTATCTTATTTAAATTAACATAATGTATTCCTAACTTGACCCTATTACAGTGATTTATTCGTATGAATGATGATTTAGGCTCGCATCCGGGTTTGGCAAAGCAACTTTGATATTTTTCGATTCCTGTGTTACTAAAAGGGGACCTCCCAATCTTTACGGAACTACAGGAAGGTCATGGAAAAGGGGCATTTACTGTACACACACACATACATACGTATAAAAGAAATAGTTGACGTAACCTTTGTTTTTAAAATCGTAACGAAGTCATTTTTAGATTCTTTTATACCACTGAGGTGGCAAATAAGCATGCGGTCCAACTGATAAGCGGTTACCGTAGCCTATGAACGCGTGTAATACTAGAAGCATTACGTGCATGTTGCCAACCCTGAAGAAGCCTTACTCCTTTCTTGAAGAAGAAATTAAATTTATGGTACATGGGATACCAAACCGAAAAATATAAAAAAAAAAAAATATCGGTTTGTAATGTATTGAAACTGGTTGATGTTGATACAAAAATTTATAAAAAATATTATCACGTTTAATCCAAGTACAGCTCCTAATAGGCACCAAATTGTTTAATTTAATAATCACTATAAATATTTCAACTTTAATTTATGAATTATAAAGTCAAATGCGGACATTTGTCGTATATTACACGCACAGTAATGTAATTTGCTTTTGGTTTCGCATCTTCGTTTGTATTTCCAATCTGTCAACACGTTATACTACATCTACCTGAATTTAAGCCCTCCATAAACGGAGCTTTGCCAGTAGTTTCCACGCTCATCGGGCGCAATCGAAGTTAGGTTTTGGAGATGTTTTAAAGAGGACGCTACTGCGCATCTCTCAAAATGGCAAACAAGCTGACGGCCCCCCTGATAGAAAGTGGTAACCGTCGCCTGTAAACATGAGCAGTACCATGTACATAAGAGAGTATACTGTTTCGTCCATGATACCCTTCATGCGTTGCCATTCCTGCAGATTCAGGTATTATTCCTCTGTACCCTGTAAATTCACGCCATATCCCACCCTTCAAACCGAAACACAGCCATGTAAACACAACTGCTTCACGGTTGATACACGAATGGGACAGAGGTGGCCAAGTAGACGACTTTTGTACAAATTTTACCAAATTCGAGTTTCAATTTATTCGAGTTATTACTTTACAAATACGAGTATGTACTATCACTACTTCCGAGTGAATTTATATTTTGTTTAAGTAACAGAATTTAAATAATTCAAGATACTGCGGGTATGTCTACTAGTTGTATTAATTTTTGTATATTTCTATTTATTTTATCAGAGCGAGACATTGTACAAAACATGTCTGCTTGGCTACCTCTGTCCCGCTCGTGTTACTGACGCCAAGTTGGTGTGCTCGCATGGCTGTTTCGACTTGAAAAGTGGGATAAGGAAATGATATATATAATATAGTACAGAGACATAACACTCAAGTCCTCAGAATTGGTAACGCTTGAGAGTAGAGTTGCTAACTGCACTGTTAAAAACAGTATTAAACTCTTTTTCACTACATTATACTTTTTACTGTTAAATAAATAATAAAGTATACAAAATTCTGTTAGATGCTCACAATTTTTTTTTTTTTTATTAAGTCAAAGGCCGCTCATTGCAGATTAATTTAATAAAAAATTGACTTTTCATTTATTTTTAGTTATAATTGTGGTGAGGCATATAAAGTTTTTAAAAAAGATTGTAATAAGTTTTGCGAGAAACTCTAAAAAAATATGTATGTAAATTAAATATATATTAAATAAATGAAATACTGTTCATTTTTCTAAAATACCGTTTAATATTGTTCTCAGACTTACATATACCTTATTTCTTGTAAAAAAAAACTTGGCAAATCTACTTGAGAGGTACATGGGTATCGGCAAGTATTCTGTGACGTTTATGGGGCTGTTATGTTGCATAGCTTTAGACGACGGTCGTCCTTTGCCTAAGTTGCATTATAATAAAACTTTTACCGAAGTCCCATGAAGGTAGGGAAGGGGCCGGGGCACGCGCCCCTCGCGCCGTCGAGCGCGCCGTTGCCGCTCTGCGCCCGCGCATGTATGTTTGCGAAACGTTGCAACAGTGCACAGGATCGGGTTACGGCGGCCATTGTAAGACTGTAAGAAGATGCCTGCGCTGCGGGTTTTGTTAATTCTCGTTCAACTTGTTGTACACGCACGTTTCCTTTGTTTATAGTGTGTAATGCGATATTTGTAACATTTAGAAATATAGTTAGAAATACATACTTATACTTGTATTTTTAATAAATCTTATTTTCTTTAAAAAAAGGAGGTAACTCCGCTTTTTTTTTATACAACTTAAAATCGCAAACAAGCTGACGGTCCATCTGATGGAAAGTGGTAACCGTCGCCTATAGACATGAGCAGTACCATGGACATAACAGAGTATACTGTTACGCCCATGATACCCCCCATGAGTTGCTATTCCTGAGGACTCGGGTGTTATTCCTCTGTAAATTCGAATTCTGTAAATATTTCGAGTATTAAACTCGAATGTGACTATTAGTTATTCGAGTGCGTGTTACAGGCACGTCACTACTCTAACAACCATTGATCACTTCATTACGTACGCAGTTGTTATTATCAATTAAACCGATTAATAGTGCGTCTCACTTGCACCCGTTATGTACTATATATCTGTCTCTATCGCACGGATTACGTTAAACTCTCCCAAGCGAGAATTTGCTGACGCGAGCAATAAGTTATTTAAAATTGTAATTCGCTTAATTATTTCTCTGCCCAATTATATTATTGCTTATTTGACAATTTTATGATTTACCAATCAATTTTATTGAATATATCTTGGAGTGTGCTCGGAGGAATTGTTCGGATTGATACTTGCTGCAAATTTTTTGATTGCTTGATTTTTCACCATCGTACAACCGGCCACAAACTAAAGTTTAATAACCATCCCAACCATCTGGACGAGTGGCGGTCTTCCACCGTGCGTTTTTCAAGGCACTTTCTTCCACGCACAAACACTCTTTGGAATCAACTTCCAGCAGCAGTATTTCCGAACCGATACGACAACATAACCTTCAAGAAAAGAGTATATTCCTTTTTAAAAGGCCGGCAGCACATAAATAATAAAAAAATCAGAGATAGGAATTCATGAGACATTCATTCATGAATACAACTTTATACCGCTTCAGAACCGGCCATGGTAGATTCAAAGAGCATTTGCATAGAATAAAAATGGTTCCTTCTCATACATGTGACTTCTGTTCAGCTAATACAGTCATTGGACCGTATGTTTTTTGTCTGTCAACATTATCGTGATTCTCCTCTAATCTAAAAGAACCAAGTGGTCTACCAATCTGAGGTGAAACATTTTAGATCTGTTTATATTTAAGCCAAAATTTTAGGTGAGCGTAGCCGAGGCACACATACGTGAGTCCATCAATGCCTAGTTGTGGTCAAGACTTGTATAGTACTTTTCTCAAACAATGCGCGCAAATCAAAAACACAATTTTACTTTTTTAGTTCAATGACGATAACGAACAATAATAATTTTTCACGCGCCATAATGTTCCTTTGCTTTTTTTCAATAAACAGCTTAATTAAATTAAACAAATAAATAAAACGAAATTTAAATAGAACCTTTTACTAGTTACCTCCTTGGTAGCCATGTTTCTAAGTAAAAGGTCATTCCATTTTTAAATTACAGGACAGATATGAGTTTACATAGTAATTTATCTGGCCGCAAAACACGACAGATATGGATTTTCATACAACTTTTGCCGGCCGCTGCCCGCATGTATCTGGCCAGTACGGCAATTTTGATTTATCTCGAAGAAGATTGTCAAAATAATGCTCACATTTCCAAGCATGTTGAAGAAAAATATATAATTGTATATCTACATATACATATAAGTAAAACATGTTCACACGATTTGTTTTAGTACAATATCATTGGTTATTAACAAGATATATTAGACAGAATATATTCACATTTAGAACTTTCCCAATATGTGTGAAGACAGCAAACTTTCTCGTATCTGCGTGTCATCCACCGTCCAACTTCACTATTCAAGGCCAATGATTCCCCGCCGTCAGGTGTCCTTTGTTTTGTATAACATTCATGACAGAACAACGCTCTTTTGAATAAAACTTTTCATTGAAACCGAATCACTTTCGATACATATAATGTTACACTACTCTAGTACCTTCGATCACCGTAGAATTGTCGTGTAGGACCCGGCGTAGAGTAGGCCACCCCTTCCTTTCCTGTAGCTGTCATAAGAGGCGACTATGGGAGAGCAAGGGATAGACAGCAGCGTCCCTTTTGAAACACCACCAAAAGCCAAACTGCGGTTGCCAACCCGCCTGCCAAGCGTGGCAGCTACTGGCAAAATCCTCCTTACAGAGTAAGCTTATGTCTAGCAGAGGCCAGTTAACGGCTGAAATAAAAAATAAATATAATTTATAAATGTAAAATATTAGTATAAATAATACATTTATTTGCTTTAAATAGAGTAGGTATCAGTGCTCTTATATTACATAAAGTCTCGACTCTATTTAATCATTTACAGAGTAGCATGCAAATGTCACATTTTGGCGGGAATTGATTAATCTATGCATCGACAACAACTGTACTAGATATTTATCTATTCTTTTTTTTTTTATTTATCTACAGAGTAAAAGCTTTTGTTAAGTAACCATTTACGTAATCCATATTTTTATTTTTTTAATGGAACTTCCTTTATGTCCACAGGAATATTATTAAAGATTTTTAAAGACATCATAAATAGGAAAAAACGTCTAATAAACGGCTTGTTTTAGGAATTGTATTAGCGAATAGTGTTTGAGTGAAAGAAAGCTTGTTATTTCTTCGCATCTAAACGACTTAACCATTTATAATGAAATTTTTTATACATGTACTGAATGGAATGGAGGAGGATAAAGGCTACATTTTATCCCAGTCAGTGTACATATTCGCGATATATCATATAGACGCGAGTAGAATTTTTTTATATTGCCACTTAGAATGGCAAACAAGCTGATGGTTCACCTGATGGAAAGTGGTAACCGTCGCCTATAGACATGAGCAGTACCGTGGACATAACAGAGTATACTGTTTCGCCCATGATACCCCCCATGCGTTGCCATTCCTGAGGACTCAGGTATTATTCGTCTGTACCCTGTAAATTCACTGCCATATCTCACCTTTCAAACCGAAACAAAGCCATGCTAACACAGTTGCTTTACGGTAAAAATACGAATGGGACAGAGGTGTCCAAGCAATCGACTTTTGTACAAAGTCTCCCTCTGGTTTATTTTTATTAGTTTATTTATATTGCTTAAATTATTTTTGCACTTTAAAATAAGTAATGTCTCACACACACACACACATACAACCGAAACTGCTTGCTCCAGTGAGATGTTTCGCACGGGGATTTATTTTGCATAATTGAAAATTAAGAAGGGATTTTCCGAAATTCCCATAGGAAACGATGGGTTCAAAGCGTTTGTAACCTCTGGAAAATGCCAGGGTTTTTATCATTTTCATTTATTAAAAAAAAAATTAGATAGATAAATATTTTTTGTTTTCTCTAAAAGATTACAATAGTAAACTTATTATAAATATAAACAATTACAAGAAATAATCACAATGAGAAAGCAATGGGCGGCCTTATCGCTGAGAGCGATCTCTTGCAGCCAACCTTTGGATGGAGAGGAGTAATTATAAACAGTTTGATCGGAGGCGCGATGAAGATTCTATTATTTCTAAATATGCAATGAAATATTTAATAATGTATATATAATACAAGTATACAGTTTAAACAATTGTATGTCCATTACATCGGTCAATGTAGTTTATTTAATGTATGATAATGGAATGGGTAACCCCGCCTGCGCTAACGGTATACGCTGGCGAGGTACCAGGGAGGCATGATAGGTGAGGAAGTAAAGGCAGGTCAGTTCAAGCCAATCATGATGTATACGCCTGGAATGCAGCACGTTGGTTTCTAGATGACCACATACCTCCATGTGACTTGACATGGTATATTGCTAGCAATGGGATTGGTAGTCCGCATCTAACAATCCCCTTCCCCTTTTAAGTTGCTGAGATTACTTTTTATATACGTGATCTTTATTTTTAACTTTAACATAAATGAAGGAAACTTACAAAAATTAACAATACTATTGGAAATACCAAGTTTATACTATGTATGTAACATGTAATAAATAAATAAATAAATTACAGTAAGTGTACTAAATTCAGAAAAATGTATACCATGAAATATTTATGTATTTATTCAAACTTTAATACACAGTGTAAATTCTATGTACATTTGGCGGACTTAACACCGGACGGTGTTCTCTACCAGTCGACCATTGGGCGAACAGAGAAATAAATAGGCGGTGCATTATTGAATAGAGGAAAAATAAAGTAATACTTGATAAATTCATATAATATAAACATATAATTAGACTAATACACATAAATAAATATATAAATATTACTATAACAGACAATTAGAAGCGCAAATGAAACAATCCATACCAGAAAAAGAGTGTTTTACCACAGTATTCAAATATTCCGTGTCATTGTTTTGAAGCTTTAAATAAATAAAAAGGAAACAGTCAGAAAACTTTAATAACAAAGAATAATGTCAGTGGAAACGAAACAACATCTACGCAGCGCTCCCTACACAATACACGACAAATAAAAAGTTCAACCAACGATTTAGAACAAGAATGAAAGTGCCCAAGCGAGATCCTTGGGGAACGCCCGCGTTTACGCACTCCGTCTCGCTCGTGCCGCCTTACGGGCCTCGCGTTATAATTACGTAGAGTGAGACGGATAATATTAATTACGTTACGTCCAATTAACTTGGGGAACAATGGTTTGATAAGTACTTACATTGCGTATGTGACGCTATCGAAAGCTTAGCCCAATTTCAAACGTATACGAAGCCGTAGGTGTAATCCAATAAAGTTGTATTGACCTTGATACGTGAACGATTTTCTATAAACATAATGACTACGTAATTTTATGTGGTTATTGTATATTTTTACTCTACAAAAGGACTGTTACGGCGTATTTCCTATTGACGTGTGGATCGTATGATAGTGATTTGGTTACGTCGTAGTAGTGGCGAGCGCCATGACCTTTCAATGCTTACGGCTTCAATTGTTGCACAATGCAGGCATTTGTATTCACGAGGAGGACTGTTTGTATTGGTCTAGTTTTTTTTTATAAACAGCACAATTTTTTTTATATAACTTAGAACGGCAAACAGACGGCCCACCTGATGGAAAGTGATAACCGTCGCCTATAGACATGAGCAGTACCATGGACATAACAGAGTATACTGTTTCGCCCATGATACCCCCCATGCGTTGCCATTCCTGAGGACTCAGGTGTTATTTCTCTGTACCCTGTAAATTTACGCCATATCCCACCCTTTAAACCGAAACACAGCCATGCAAACACAACTGCTTTACGGTTGAAACACGAATGAGACAGAGGTACCCAAGCAAACGACTTTTGTACAAAGTCTCCCTCTGGTTTTAGTGTAGTCCCAGCATGGAATGGGCTACTCCTTCTTTTCCCTTGAGTATCGTAAGAGAACTTAATTATTTTTATTCAAATATACTTGTTTACAACCACTTCTAAATTGTATTTTTTTTTAAATCCGCACCAGGGTTCGGAAAGTTTTTATCTGTGTAGAAGAGCCCGCGAGTAACTCAAAAGTCATTCTTTTAAATTTTTGTTAACATTATGTGTATTTATTTAAATGTACTATATCTAAAATTACATGGTCGTTAAGAAGCCCGTGCACGATCGATTAACACCATGCACGTTTGTCACTCAAGTAATTACAGGGCAAAAGATCTATTAGTACATTGTCCTTGCTATCTAAAGTATTTAAGAAAGAAAGAAATAATTAATTCGAAGAAGCATGCGGCCCACACAGTAGCGCACAAAACGAGAACAAAAGAAATAAAAACAAAACAAACAAAAGAAAATAATAATTGTATACAATGACTGGAAGAGATCTCTGTCAGAGATAAGTCCACCCTTGCTCACAACATTTATAAATAGATTATTTTATATGTAACTTACAAGTGCAATAAAGAATAAAGAATATATATATACAAATAGAAAGCAATTAAATTATAATAATAATCAATAACAAAACAAACAAACAAACAGTAGGATAACTCTTGAATCCAACATCGATCTCAATCCAAATCTATTGCTAATGACAACTTAATACTGCATATTTGGATAAAGCCATACACACTCAGTTACTGGTTACTTCAAATTATCTTTATTCAATCAGACCTGTTTACAAGCAATTTTCTTTAATCTAATGCACGGTTCGGAAAGTGATTATCTGTTGAGAAGAGCTCGCAAGACTCTCAACAGTACTTCTTTTAAATCTCTTACTGATTGTTTACTATTATGGTTAACTATTGTTGAACTCATTACGATGGGCCGTCTGACTTACTTTCACCCATCACCTATCATTCCTGGTGCCCTGGTAGTGAATATCAATAGCGTAGGCGGAGTCTGAATCTTCTTTTTGCTCATTTAAAGAAAGAAAGAAAGAGTTTTTAATGCAAGTAAACTTAGATTTAAACATTTTTGAACCGTCATTTTTTCATTACCGCCCGGTATTCGGAACGCAATTTTAACCGAGAAGATTGGGTTAGAAACTCAGCTGTTGCTCTTTTCAACTTAATACATTTTTTTATTTTATTTTAGGATTCAACTTAGATCCATTTTTGTTAGTAAGTTTACTTTTTATATATTTTTTTTTATACAACTTAGAATGGCAAACAAGGTGACGGCCCACCTGATGGAAAGTGGTAACCGTCGCCTGTAGACATGAGAGACATAACAGAGTATACTGTTTCGCCCATGATACCATGCCCATGCGTTGCCATACCTGAGGACTCAGGTATTATTCGTCTGTACACTGTAAATTTACGCCATATCCCACCCTTCAAACCGAAATACAGCCATGCAAACACAAGTGCTGTACGGTTGAAACACGAATGGGACAGAGGTACTTGGGTACCTCTTTGGAGGCAAAAGACTTTTGTACAAAGTCTCCCTCTAAAAATTATGTCAATACTTAATAATCACTAATAACGAGAGGACTGTCTATTAATAAACATGTCCAGGATACTGTCGCCACTCCCGCGTGTTCTATGTAAGAACGAAGCTGTCTTTACGCCAGACTGCGTCGAAACTATCTGTGCGAGCTTCGGCAATAGAGATGGGCAATCCACCTGGGTGGGTTTAAAGTCTGGTGGGTAAAAACCGGGTGTTTTGGGTTTATTGGGTTTAAACCCCATAAACACCCAAATTTTTGGGTGTTTATGATTTTGTACTTCATCATCGTCATCTCAGCCGCAAGACGTCCACTATACTGGACATAGACAATATTATTATGCAGCCTACAGAATAAAAAACTTTTAATTTGATTTTGAGTTTATTAAGAAAGAGATGAAAGTAAAATGTAAAACTACAGTCAATCACTGTCAGATTCAGAGTTATTACAAGCGATGAATTGTATAGGTTCGATAGGCTCTATTTCGTCTAAACTGTTATGTTCATTTACTTGCTCAATGAAAGCTTCTAAGGTATTTTCTTCATTAAACTGAATGTCCTCGCATTCAGCTTTATGTTTAAGATTCCAGTTATAACAAATGAATGAAATTTTTTCAGTTCTTTCAGTTGTAAGTCGATTTCTTTTGTTATTATGTATGTAGCCTTGGATACTAAAGGAACGCTCAGTGGCTGCCGAAGTACAGGGAGCTGATAGAATACGAATCGCTACTTTGCTTAACTCAGTGGAACCACAAATACCTTTCCACCATATTAGGGGCTCAATGCTATCTAATGAGCTCCATACAAATCCTCTGGCCCAAAAGTTTTCTTTAGCTTTATAACACGCCAAATCTGCCATTACATTTGACAAACTTAAGTGTTGGCTTAAATTGTAGATAAACTCCATACCCTTAAGTTCTTCCTCTTGAGTAAGTTCGACTCCTAGAGTCCTGGGGTCTAGAATATATGCTGCAAAATGTATTGGCCTCATTGCCATATTGCATCTTGAAGATACTGATGTTAGAATCTGCTGTTTGCTTTCTTCGCTCAATGTCGAAATCTCATTTAATGCAAAACGTATCTTAGCTTGTACATCTCTAAATGTAATGTATGTGCGATGCAAACGATTCTGGTCGCTCTCTAAGTAAAATATGCTTTCAGTGACTGGTTCCAAAATACTTATACATTCCCCTGTCTTCGTCCAGAAATCATCACTTAGAATTAAATCTTTAATATCTCTTGAAATTACCACATCTTCTCTAACTGTTAATATTTGCAAAGCTATCTTATTTGCTTTCAAACTTTTTAACGAAGTAACATGACTTCCCCATCTTGTAGCACAAGGCAATTTTAGTGTTTGTGTAGAATCTTCACCCTGCCTTGATTTTATCAACAAGGAACTTAATCGTTGACTCCTTTTAACAGTTTTTATTATATTTATGGCTTGCATAATAAACACAGTTACTTCTTGTATCTTTACAATATCTTGGCACAACAAGTTAAGGATATGTGCACAGCAACCGAGAGGAACAACATGTGGATATTTGAGAGTTTTGTTAATTCGAATGCCTTTTGTATATTTCTAGCGTTATCGCCAATAAGTACAAGAAACTTATTTGCTCCATACACTTTCATTACTTTTTCAACTTCTTGGCTAAGGTATTCACTAGTGTGAGGATTACTTTCTGTATTCAAACTTTTAACGTATGCAGGTTGAGGTTTTGATATAAGAAAGTTTATTATTCCTTCATTTCTTAAATTAGACCAGCCATCGCACTGAAGGTGTAAGTAACTACAAGCATTTAGTTCCTCATTTAACTCAAAACGCATTTCTCTATATATTTTATCTAAGTATTTTGTCGCTAAAGCTTTACGTGAAGGTATTTTAAATTTTGGTTGCAATTTTTCGAAAAATTGTATCCATAAAGGATGTTGCACCATCGATAATGGCGTCCCTGTTACAAATATAGCTCTCGCTAATTCTGTTTTTATATGATCATCGGTGTCTTGAAACTCAGCATTTATTGTAGTGTTAGCAGACGACGAGGGGCTTATAAAAGAATCATTTGTCTCTATCTCTGACAGTCCAGACATTTTGGTTTTGGACGAGCTATCTTTTATAAGTTTCATAGAGTCTTTTAATGTTTCTGGAGATTTTGGACAAGTGATAAGATGTTGAAGCATTTTGGCAGCATTACTGAATTTGTAGACCTTATTACAAAGCTTGCAAGAAACAGACTTGTTTGGTAAAGTACGGTAGTGCTCCCATATGCGTAAATCTTTAGGTCTCCCCATTGAACCTAAAAAAATGAACGATGATTAGTTGGTCTGACGAAAATTCAACAATAGAGTGCCTATTTTTTTACAATGATTATTTCTTGTTATTTACAATAAATTTATTAAAAAAATAATAAAATAAATACAAAAAACCTTTGTAAAATTACATCTCCTCGGAGGATTAAACGCAGACGCTAGTTTATTATCGTATTGTTCTGTATTTTTCTCAGCAACTTCTTTAATTCGATTAGGTACTTACGCATATTATGTTAAAAATAAATATCTAGTACACATCTTAGGCTATCCACCATTATTATCCAATGACGACTCTCAGCTAACTATGCACTATCATCCAAAATAAACGTGTATGGAAAATTTTATCCCAGTCGGTTGAGGATTGAGGATAATTGCATCAACATACGAACATACCTACATACTTTTATTTACATAACGCAAGCTAAATAAAAGCTTGTAATAATACATCTAATTTTAAGTTAAAATTGTTAAGTGATCATGATATAATTGTATCATTCAAAAATCCACTTACCTTTAATTATTTCTTGTTAAGTATAAATATTATTTCAAATCTGCTCCCTTAATATGCACTTTTTTACTGCTTTTCCTACCTAACACGTTACCAGGAAGTCACGTTACCAGAGTCAGAGTAATAGTGAACACGTTTGACAGTGATTGTCGTCGCCTCATATTCAGCGTCGACGAATAGGGGAATCCCCAGTCATAATGTATTGCATGCGTGGCGGTCTTACTTCAAATCCATAAACAAAGAGATAATTACAGAACTCGATACTAGATGGCGCTGTTTTTGTTTGAAGAAAGTTTGCGGGCTAAAATACATAGAATTTCATCAATGACTTCCACAAAGAACAACATTTCTGTTTTTTCTAAGTCCGTATCTCTTCCGTATATTTCATAAGATATAAGCTTGGGCTACATTGTTATGCAACGTGATTTTGTCGCTGTCTTGCTAGCAGGGTTGACAGATATACGATTTAAATCGTACTCATACTATTATTTGTCTATTTTTTAATGTACGATCGTAAAGATTATGATCGTAATTCGCACAAAAACATACGACTTTTTGGTTACCTGGCAACATTTTTATTATGAAACGAACATGCTCACATCATCAGTCACATGCAACAATTTATTGGGGATTTCCCCTTCACATCTGGCAGTCCTGCTTGCTAGAATATAGGTAAGTCAGCCACAGTTACTGACGATCGATATTTAAAGGGTATTGTTTTTGTGCTAAATATTTCATAAAAACGTTATTTAATACTTTGTGGATTATTAATTTAGTTGATAATCACTGGAAGTAAAATGGATGCTAATTTGAGAGATCAAGATCTTCGTATAAAACAGTTAATAAAAGAAAATCTACGTAAGTACTCTTTTTATACCTAGGTAGGTAAGGTATAATAAACACAAAAGGTACTTAGATCGCGTGTGTTCGAAGCATTTATTCTAATAAATTTAATTTAAAATTGTAGAAAGAAAAAAATGTCTGCCAAGCCGTAGCCGAAGCCGATCTCCAAATATATTTGGCGATAGTGAGACCCAGTGTCCAGATGATTTACCCAGCGTCGTCGCAACAAAGAAAAAAACGAGGATAAAGTAAAAGAAAATTTACTGAAAGAAGAAACAAACTGTTCTAAATGCTTAATTTATGGAGAAGAGGATAAAAGAAATGAGTATTTCGGACTGTTAGTGGCTCAAGAATTTAAATATATACGGCCATGTGTGCGAACGAGGTGTTATGAAGAAATTTTAAAGTATCTACGGGAAGCAAAAGGCCAACATGTTGATCAACTGCAACATGAAAACACTGAAAATTAATTACTTTCATTTTATTATATATAGATTTTTAAAATTTCCTGAAATATTATTAGTTAACGTTTTATTTAATATTGTAGAATTGATCAATACAATTTATAAAAATAATTTATTGGTATTACTTACATATTTTCAAAAAAATACGTAAAAACCTATTTTTTTGGGTGATTATGGGAGTTTATGGGTGTTTATTGGGTTTTTACCAAAGCACCGGGTTTAAACCCGGTGCTTTGCCCATCTGTATTCGGCAAACATTACTGAGACGCTATAGAAGCGCGTGAGCCGCAATGATGTATTTGTGTGAATACAAACTACTGGCGGCGTGACCTCCACGTGGTTCCCCCTGGATACCATCGTGAACAATTCTTGTTGAATTCGTCACAATGGGCTAACTGGCCTACTTCATCCTCACCTATCATCCTTCACTGGTGCCCCGCCGGTGTATACCGATAGCGCGGGTGGGGTTACCATTCCATTATCATCCATTAAGAATATAAACTACTAAGCAGTATCCAGATCATTAGTTCCACTATTAATCACTTTGATTTTCCTCTCGAGAATGATTTCGATCGAACAAACACATTAGTGCGTGCAACAGAACGTGGCTACTCGGCGTAAAAAACCTATAATGGTCTGAGTCGCGTAGTTCTTGTCGTTTTAAATCGGCAACTCCGTTGCCGCCAAGGTCACGAACAATGACAGTGGATTTTCAATCGACTTCCAAAACACGGAGGTTCTGAATTCGGTTGCTTTTTTTATGTTTGTTACCTCATAACTTCGTCAGTTGTAGACGGATTTGAAAAATTCTTTTTTGTATCTGAAAGGATGTACTTACAGATCGGTCTCGGAGGAATTTTCACTAAATCGGTTTTTTAGTTTAGTTTTTAAATTAAAGTATATATAGGTTATGTCATAATTAAAGACGGTTTTTTTTTTAAATGAAAATTTAAATTATTTCAATTTAATATTATGAGTTTTTTTTTTTTTGGTGGATGAAAATGGTATGGTAACCCCGCCTGCGCTAACGGTATACGCTTGCGGAGCACCAGTGAAGGGTGATAGATGAGAATGAAAACAGGCCAGTTAGCCCATCATGATGAATTCATCAGGAATTAACTATGATAGTTTCCAGGGGGAACCGCGAGGAGGTCGACCTGGTTAGGTATATTGCTAGCAATGGGATTTTTAGTCTCCATTACTAACAATCCCTTTCCCCCCTAATATTATGAGTTGTAGCGAAGCTCTGCGAAGTGGAGTCATTATGTAAAAACATTAGATTATATTTAGATAGAGCATCGAACTTCAAAAACGGGTTAACTTTTTGACAGCTAATTGTCCAATTAGCTGACTCGTTTTTTTTTATCGGTGTTCTATATACTTACGCATACAATGTATCTTGACGTATCTATATTTAATTGTTTAATAAATAAAATGAGTATTGACGCATTAAAAAGATGCAGAAATTATAAGACAAAATAAATATAGAAGTTATAAAGGAAAAACTTATATTTATTACGCAAAATTGTATGAAATAGTTGACCCGTGTTTAGAAGAAGCATTTGTATGAAGACACTCTATCTAATAAACAATAAGCAAATAGTCACGAGATGTGTACTAACAGAGGGAGACTTTGTACAAAAGTCGATTGCTTGGGTACCTCTGTCCCATTCGTGTTTCAACCGTGAAGCGGTTGTGTTTGCATGGCTGTGTTTCGGTTTGAAGGGTGGGATATGGCAGTGAATTTACAGTGTACAGAGGAATAACACCTGAGTCCTCAGGAATGGCAACGCATGGGGGGTATCATGGGCGAAACAGTATACTCTGTTATGTCCATGGTACTGCTCATGTCTATATGCGACGGTTACCACTTTTCATCAGGTGGGCCGTCAGCATGTTTGCCATTCTAAGTAGTATAAGAAAAAAAAAATAACAAAGTGTGACAGAAAAAGCATGACCATGAAAAATGAAGTTTTTATTAAATTCTATATCCCGCTTATCTCTACAGCATGAAATTAAGAAGGTAAAAGCCCTGAACATATAAAAAAAAAAATGAAAATAAAAAAAAGATAAAATTTCTTTACTTTGTAATACAACAGCGCCCCTAGCGGATTAAATTGGCAGTAAGCTTACCTTATAAAATGTTGTACTTTTTATATTAATTCACGCGGCCAAATTCGCGGTATACAGCTAGTATTATAAAAATTACAAATTGTAAAGTTATTTCACTCAAACATATTTAAACGGATTTTAATATTTCTTTTTTAATTTACTAGTCCGTACTTTGATTTTTCCCGATATTTTTGTATGGAGTCGAGTCATGGACAATAAGAGCGAAGGAGCGGAAAAAGATTGATGCTCTCGAGACGCGGTGCTGGCGAAGGATGCTGCGAATTCCCTGGACAGCAAAACCTACGAATATATCCCTCCTGGCGCAAATCCCCATAAAAGATCGACTCTCAACAGTCTGTTATCAGAAGATTCTTGGATACTTCGGTCATATTGCCCATCGACAGTCCGACAATCTGGACAAGCTAATCGTTGTAGGCAATATAGAGAGGAAAAGACCACGCGGACGATCGCCCAGTCGATGGTCGGACCATGTAACCGCCGTTACGGGACTGTCAATTGCAGCAGCCCTGTGAGAGGCTGAAGACCGCGCGAAACAGGAGTAACATCATAAGAGAGGCAACAGACACGTTTCAAGGACACGACCTTCAGTAATGAAGAGGTCGAAGAGAGATAATGAAATTTTGTACGCAGACATATCGAACTTTGATTAACATATTATAAGGTACTTGTATACGGCCCTGTGGTCTTAGCGTAGGATAGAGTACCTCTTTCTCGTGGGCATCGTAATAGGCGACTAAGGGAACTCAAGGTCGAGGGATGGGCAGTAGCGGCCCTCTTAAAACACTAAAGCCTGACTGCGGTTGCCAATCCGATTTTTTTGATGGGTGAAAATGGTATGGTAACTCCACCTGCGCTAACGGGATACGCTGGCGGAGCACCAGTGAAGGGTGATAGATGAGAATGAAAACAGGCCAGTTAGCCCATCATGATGAATTCATAAGGAATTAACCATGATAGTTTCCAGGGAGAACCGCGAGGAGGTCGGGTATATTGCTAGCAATGGGATTCTCAGTCTCCATTACTAACAATCCCTTTCCCCCCTGCCAATCTGCTTTCCAAGCGAGGCAACTACTGGCAATACCTCCAAATATGGGGAGCCTCTATGTTCAGTAGTGGACAGTTAAAGGCTGGTATCGCACAAGTACTTTTATACTAATTTACAAGTAAAACTGCGAGATACAAATAGAAATATAAAACTCTCTCTGTTTATAGTAACGGTCGATTGGTAGTGAATGCCATCAGGCATTAATAATAATAATAATAAATTTTATTTCAGACTTTTTGGTCCATTAAATATTTATTAGTAAACAATATTCTTAAAAACTAATGTTAGTAAATTTACATACACAATACACATACACACATACAATATATTAAGCAGTATACAGAATATATATCACCGCTGCACAATTCCATTGGAAATTGCACAGCAGCGACTAACGTACACACAGTGCAGCCTGCTCGCCATCATACTCAGGATGCTGTTGGCGTTGGTACGTACTCTGTGCACCAGGGATGCACACCTTTTTCGCATCGTGGCATAAAAACAATCTACACGATGCTCTGCGAACATTCCTGACGCGCTGCAGAATCGCGGCAGCCAAATCAACACCCTGAACGCGTTATTATATTGGATACGAATTAAGCCCGCCCTGTACACATATTCTAATGTGTGCAAAAATATAAATCTGTATATATACTTATAATAAATCTGTAGAGAGGTCAATTCTGTACATGAAATATATTTGCAAAACAACTATCAGGCGGTGATTAGTGATCGATACTGATGCCAAAAATGCAATCAGTAAAATTTTTGTCTGCCCGTCTGTATGTCCGTTATAGAAACAAAAACTACTCGACGGATTTTAACGAAACTTGGTACAATTATTCTTCATACTCCTGGCCAGGTTATAGTATACTATTCATCACGCTACGATCAATAGGATCAGAGCAGTGAAAGTAAATGTTGGGAAAACGGGAGAAGTTACTCCATTTTTAAGCTTCCGTCGCGTGTGCAGCCTTAATGGCCACTTTTTAAAATGTAAAAATGTCCACCCGCGCGACGCCGGGTCGGGCCGCTAGTAAATAAATAAAATACAACCAGTTAATATTGAGTAAATTATAAACACAAATAAAGAGGAAAACTCGAGGCCGCGAGCACAAGTTCGCCGACATTATATTAAGGCGCAGTGCGAGGGAAATAAAAACTGAAAAATGTGAAGCTTCCAATAAAAGTTGTACCGAATCCTGAATCCAACTTGTGGGCAGGGCTGCCCCAGATGAGAATTTCGATTATTACCCAAACTACAAATGTTATACTTCAAATCATTAACCAGGCATAGTACGATTTATCGACCACCTAGGTAATTGGAGTTTTATAGTAAACTTTGTCTTTGTTTTTAATTCATAAAACCTTTATTTGATTACCAATATTTGTATCTTTCGTATGAAGCTAAACATTTTTTACTAAACAATTCATTTTGGAAAAAATCGTTATTAAAAAAAAGTGGTCATTATATGCCCTGTACCCGTCTGGTGGTAGTATGACATGGACACTGTTACCATTATACAAGAGATGATATTGAAATGAAAATATAATTGGAAATTATTAGGTTTTTTTATAACAAAAATAACATTCTATTTTTTTAAAATGAATTAATTTAATCGTTGATTAAAAACTAGGGATAATGGAAACAAATTCTAAAACGACAGAGAGCTCCTTAACAGGCATAGTGCATAATACGACCACTTTTTTTTTTCTTTTAATTTTAATATAAGAAACAGATCTTAGGTATACATTGCACAGGTAAATATACCATATTTACAAATATGTTTTAATGCCAGTGCACATGAGGCCTGATTATGGGTTAAGGTTTCTAGCACTTTTACTCTATTAGAAACACTTATATCGTATTTTTGCCATGACAAAACTGTTCATGTGTATGAAAAGATTGATGGATGTGGAGGAAGCGAAAGAGGTTTGTTTGAATCGAAGCATTTGGCGTTCCATTGTTTCTGCCTACCCTAATGGGAGACAGGCGTGACAGATATGTATGTATGTATGTATGTAAAACTGTTCAATAACTAAATTAGGTTTATGAGAGGTGTGACAGGCGGGTTGGCAACCACAGTTGGGTTTTGGTAATCTTTTAAGAGGTAGGTAGTAGCGTCTACTACCTCTTGATTATTAACTTTCTTAGTCGCCTCATACGATACCCACCGGAAAGGAGGAGTGGCCCATTTTATACCGGATCCCCACAGCATTACATACTTTACAAGTACCAGAGGGACACTTTGTACAAAAGTCGATTGCTTAGGAACCTCTGTCCCATTCGTGTTTCAACCGTGAAGCAGTTGTGTTTGCATGGCTGTGTTTCGGTTTGAAGGGTGGCATATGGCGTGAAATTACTGGGTACAGAGGAATAACACCTGAGTCCTCAGGAATGGCAACGCATGGGGGGTATCATGGGCGAAACAGTATACTCTGTTATGTCCACGGTACTGTTCATTTCTATAGGCGACGGTTACCACTTTCCATCAGGTGGGCCGTCGGCTTGTTTGCCATTCTAAGTTGTATTAAAAAAAAGTACTAAAACCGTTTAATAAACTACTCAATTTTCTCCAAACCCATTTTACTTTATTCTAAAAATTTTTAAATCAATGTAACGTCTTCAAAACGTCGCGAAGAATTTTTACCAACAATTGGGGGAAAATAACCAATCTGGCAATACCGCTTGTAAGGAATACAAGGGAATTTTATAACAGTCAGGGCTGCCGCTTGTTACGGAATACTGGAATCGCTTTTTTATTGGAATTATTTAAAACTAGCGTTCACCCGCGTCTTCGGTCGCCGTCTCATCCTGCTACACGTACTTTTAGAGTTCCGTAAAAAATGGTACAAAGGAATCCTTATGGTGTTGCCTTATCTGTCCGTTTGACTCAGTGCTGTATCTTTGGAATAGTTTTCCATATTACTGGCCCCATACATATTGTAATGGAAATAAATGAAAAATGTTTTTATTATTTTTTTTTAGTATAATTCTTTAGGGGAAAATTCTGAAGAATGAATCACTTACCCCTATTACAGGCGGTTTTTTTTTAAAGTGATAATGGAATATGTATTGCCACTCTATTTTCACCCTTTCGCCTGCGCTATTGGTTTCTATTCTTTGGGGGGAAGGGGTTGTTTTTAATGGGGATTTTTTTTGATAGGTGAAAATGGTATGGTAACCCGGCCTGCGCTAACGGGATACGCTGGCGGGGCACCAGTGAAGGGTGATAGATGAGAATGAAAACAGGCCAGTTAGCCCATCATGATAAATTCATCAGGAATTAACCATTATAGTTTCCAGGGGGAACCGCGAGGAGGTCTACCTGGTTGGGTATATTGCTAGCAATGGGATTCTCAGTCTCCATTATTAACAATCCCTTTCCCCCCTTTTAATGGGGATTAGCGAACCCATTATTAGGGTGGGGGTGGAATTGTTAGTAATACAGGCTTTTAGTTCCTTTCTTTTTAGGACTGTCAGGTCGATCTCCACGTGTTCCCCCTGGAAACCATAATGTTAAATTCCTGGTGTATTCATTAGTGCCTTTTCATTTTCTAATGGATTAATAACCCCGCCTGCGTTATCGGTATATGCTGGCGGGGACCAGGGAGGGATGATAGGTGAGAATGACAAGGCACCAGGAATTTAGCACGATGGTTTCCAGGGGAGGCCACGTGGAGGTCAACCTGACAGGGCATATTGCTAGCAATGGGATTGGTAGTCCGCATTACTAAGAATACCTTACCCTCAACTGACGGAGTTTTTTTACGGGTGATAATGGTATGGTAACCCCGCCTGCGCTAACGGGATACGCTGGCGGAGCACTAGTGGAGGGTGATATATGAGAATGAAAATAGGCCAGTTAGCACATCATGATGAATTCATCGGGAATTAACCATGATAGTTTCCAGGGAGAACCACGTTGAGGTCGATCTAATAGGGCATATTGCTAGCAATGGGGCTGTCAAACTCCATTGCTAACAATCCCTCCCCCCACCCCCAACTGACGGAGTTATGTAGTAGCAAACATAAAAAAATACAACCGATTTGAGAACTTGTTTCCTTTTGAAGTCACTTCAAAACACATTCGTTGGTTAAATAAATGAGGTGATGAACACATATTATGTAATATCACCTCAACAGCGCGTCCTCGAGTGTCCTACATTCGACAAGTACGTACGTACTACATAAAGCTCGGAGTGGGCGCGCCGCCGGATGTTCCGGAAATTTCTAACGCAGTTGTCACACTCACGACGAAGGGCGAATCGTGCCGAGGGGCGAACCGCGCCGAGGGACGAATCGTACCCATCAATGTATGTGTATTGATTGGTGAACCGCTGATTGTGACTTTAACTTAATGCTTATTGTATCCCCCGGCATTGCCTTTCTTTTTAACATCTGGAAAATGCTTTATGCAGACCCATACACCTTGTGGGAGGTGAATAGGTACTGTGGGAATCCCCCGTAAGGTGGGGGTGTACCCACCAAAAACCAGACGATATACCCTCGAGGTGCCATATGTCGGAGATATGGGTTCACTTGCACTCACCACATCTCCGACGGCAGCGACCCGCCCCCAGATGGTAAGAGCAGGTCTCCTCTCTCAAGATAGGGTGGATGGCGTGCTCACCCTACCACTCGGGGGATGCGCCGGTATATTACAACATCCCCCAGGATCCCCCGGCATTGCCTGCTTTATATCTGCCATTAAACTGCTGGACATAGGCTTCACCCGTAAGGCGGATTGTGCCAATAGTAGTCACGCCTTACAGACGTGTTGGCAACCGCAGTTTGGCTTTTGGTGATGTTTAAATGTTGTGATCTTCTGTTGTAATTGTTTATGCTCTGTCTCTTTTTTATCCTGATAAAAAAAAAATATACCCAGTACTTACCTTTTTTTGAACATGGGGAAATCCATTATGTAGATCTATACGTCCCGAGGGAGGCGTATGGGTAAAGCCGACTTCTACCTGCTAAAATAATCACTAAGTTGTATAAAAAAAAAAAAAAATAGTAGTAGAATGAAGTGTTTTGTATTTCATTAATATGATATTGTTATTCTTGTTACAGGTAATAATTGTTTTTATACTCAAAACAAGCCGTCGCTACGTTGAAGTAATATGGTGGTATGTACTGTTATTCAATATCTTCAAAGTAAATTAATTTATTAAATAATAGTAATTATCATGTACACACACACACACACACACACACACACACACATAAAATTTACAGAAAAGTAAAACATGTCGAATATAAAAGGTCACAATTGGCTAATACATCGTATATACTGTTATTTTACACTAAGTAAAAAAAATATTAAATTACGGCGAGTGATGGGCAGCAACGTCCCTCTTAAAACATCTCTAAAGCCTGACTGCTGTTGCTAATCCGCGTGCCAAGCGTGACAACTACGGGCAAGCCCCCCCCCCCCCCCCCCCCCCCCCCCCCAAGGAGAGGCTTATGTTCAGCAGTGGACGGTTAAAGGCTGGTATGATGAAAAAAAATATAAATAAAATATTAATGAGAAGTAATACAAAGACCAGCCTTATAGGTAAGCAATCTTTGCATTTCTAGGTATTAAATGCGTGGCATTACACATAACAACTTTGAACTGTTCCATTGAATCCGTAACACCTGTTTCATTCCACAACCGACCGCATCGACCTTACTAAACACGGGACATGCTCCTCTCCTTTCTAGTATACAGAGTTACCCTGTGTTAGAAAGAGATAGCAACTTATCTCTACCTGTTATGTTACACAGAATGTGCTCTTCTTGCATCTAGCATATGGAGTTAACCTATGTTTTTTTTGATGGGTGAAAATGGTACGGTAACCCCGCTTGCGCTAACGGGATACGCTGGCGGAGCACCAGTGAAGGGTGATAGATGAGAATGAAAACAGGCCAGTTAGCCCATCATCATGAATTCATCAGGAATTAACCATGATAATTTCCAGGGAGAACCGCGAGGAGGTCGACCTGTTTGGGTATATATAATAGCTAGCAATGGGATTCTCAGTCTCCATTACTAACAATACCTTTCCCCCCAGTTAACCTATGTTAGAAAGAGATAGCAGTCTCTGCTCTAGAAAAGTCTTTTATCTTGAAACGATATAACATAATGTTATTTTGGAAAAGGTGCAATTATTATTTCAGCCATTAACCGTCCATTGCTGAAAATAGGCCATTCCCAAAAGGGGAATTTCCTAAGTAGTTGCTATGCTTGTAGCTATGCTAACCCACCTGGGGGTTTAGCATACCATTTTCACCCATCAAAAAAAAAACACCTGGGGTTGGAAACCGCAGTTGGCATTTAGTGATGTTTTTTAAGAGAGACGCTGCTACCCATCCTTCAAACATTAGGTTCACTTAATCGTCTCTTACTATACCCACGGGAAAGGAATGGGCGGTCCATTCTACGCCGGACCACACGGCCACGGTGTTCCAATATTGTTATTTGTTTATACTGAAAAAAAAAAACATGTATAATAAATCCCTTATTTTACCAGTTTTAAACCACTTCTGGTAGGGGGAAGGGATTGTCAGTAATGCGGACTACCAGTCCCATTGCTAGTAACTTATCCCGTCAGGTCGACCTCCACGTGGTCCCCCTTGGAAATCACCGTGCTGAAGTCCAGGTGTATTTATCACGATGGGCTAAATGACCTTCTCTTTCATATTCACTTATCATCTCTCGCTGGAGTCTCACCAGTGTATACCGAGAGCGCAGGCGAGGTTACCATTCCATTATCATCCATTAAAAAAAATTACTTCTGTTAAGTATAATAATAAAAAAAAGTCGTTTATAAAATGATATAGCGCTGTTTAATCGATAGATTCGACTACAAATGTCACGTGTCTGCGATATCCGGTGCGGGGCGACGGATCGACGCGGCCGCGCCGCGCTCCGCGGTGAGACGGGTGCCTCACTTCCGCGACCTGTATGATAGGCGGGCATAGGAATAAATAGGCTTTTTGATACACACACACACTCACACACATATATATATATATATATATATATCGACATCGAAATCTATTTCAATCATATACATTTATACAACTTAGAATAGCAAACAAGCTGACGGCCCACCTGATGGAAAGTGGTAACCGACGCCTATAAATATGAGCAGTACCATGGACGTAACAGAGTATACTGTTACGCCCATGATACCCCCCATGCGTTGTCATTCCTGAGGACTCAGGTGTTATTCCTCTGTACCTAGTAAATTCACGCCATATCCCACCCTTCAAACCGAAACACAGCCATGCAAACACAACTGCTTCACGGTAGAAACACGAATGGGACAGAGGTGGCCAAGCAGACGACTTTTGTACAAAGTCTACCTCTGGTCCCTATATATTACCGATCTCTAGTCTGTATTCTCGACAGTGGCTGCTTTTTTTACCTTTTACAAAAAGTACCAATAAACCCTGAGCTCTCGGACGCGAAGATAGTAGTGAAATATTTTAAAAACTAAAACAATGGGGACAGAAATATAGACAAAGGTGTACAGAAGTGAACTGGCGACCTGCATTCAAATAAGTGCACTGTAGTATAGATAGATAGATAGATACTCTTTATTGTTTCCTACAAAAGATTACAATAATAAACTTACGTATTAACACGAAGGAAAGAGAAGAATTCATGCGCCACTTTAACTTAAATAAATTGAATGTTGGTCTTATTCAAACTATGTTAGCTGAACTTAAACCAGACATTTTTGAACATCTGTGTAAATTATTGAAGCCCATTAATTCTTTTCTTTCCGCGTCTAGGGAAGGTAGATAAAGTTTTGTTGGAGAAATCAGTTCAGGGTACAATAGGACTGATATACCTGAAGAAGGTAAAAGCCCTTAAAATATTTAAAAAAAAAAAAAAAGAAATAATCACAATGAGAAAACAATAGGCTAAGAGTCTATTTGTAGGTTTTTTTTTTTATGGGTGAAAATGGTATGGTAACCCCGCCTGTGCTAACGGGATACGCTGGCGGAGCACCAGTGAAGGGTGATAGATGAGAATGAAAACAGGCCAGTTAGCCCATCATGATGAATTCATCAGGAATTAACTATGACAGTTTCCAGGTGGAACCGCGAAGAGGTCGACCTGGTTGGGTATATTGCTAGCAATGGGATTCTCAGTCTCCATTACTAACGATCCCTTTCCCCCCAACAAAACATATATTTGTAGGTTGGTGCATGAGCTATATTCAGATCACTGGAAGGATTAACTCGTTTCTTTTCACGGCTTTAAAACACGAGGAGATTTTTAATTCGGCTATATTTTTCTATGTTTACCATTTACCATGCTATTATAGACGACAATTGTCCACTGCTGAAGGTAGGCTTCGCCCTATTGGAGGGGGGGGGGAGGGGGGGGGTTCCCAGTAGTAGCCACGCTTGGCAGATGGATTGGCAACCGCAGTTAGCCCTTAGTGGTGTTTCAAACGGGACGCTGCTGCCCGTTCCTCGAACATTTTTTTTTGATCGCTGAAAATGGTATGGTAACCCCTGCCTGCGCTAACGGGATACACTGGCGGAGCACCAGTGAAGGGTGATAGATGAGAATGAAAACAGGCCAGTTGGCCCATCATGATGAATTCATCAGGAATCAACCATGATAGTTTCCAGGGGGGTCCACGTGGAGGTCGACCTGGTTGAGTATATTGCTAGCAATGGGGCCCTTAGTCTCCATTATTAACAGCCCCCCCCCTGCGTATACCTATATATATACTGGAATTCATTAACAGTTAACCGCAGAGTGGTTTTCGAAGGGGACGTAGTTGGGTATAGAATCCCCCCCCCCCTCTTCCCTCCAAGGTTGTGCTATATATTAGTAGTAAAGTAATTATAAATCCAATTAATATTCCATCAAATATACCATATTCGAACTCGTTTCCGGATATTAAATGCCACATCAAACGAACTCACAAACAAAACTGGGCCAAAACACAACAAAACTCGAACCAATATTCAATGGACAGGCGCCTCTCTACCAATGGAAAGCTCACCTCTCTACCATGAAATCACTTTCAATTTTAAAGACAGACAGAGGAATATATATATACATATATATACGCCTTGTTTTAATACTCAAAGCTATGCCATGTCATTTACTGTACATGCTGCACGTCTCTGGAATTCACTTCCTAATAACTTAAAGATGGCACAGTCGCTGAAATCTTTTAAAGCAGGTATCATAAAATTTTATTTTGAAAATCCCTCTTCATTGAGCCAATTGTGAATATATGTATTTATTATGTATACATGTATGTGTATGTAGGAGTGTATATATGTATGTGTATGTATGTATATATATATGTATATATATATGTATATGTATGTGTGTATATGTGTATATATGTATGTGTATGTGTATAAGTTTTTATTTATTAATGTTATATTATTATTAATTTACTTTTATTATTTACATATGTAGGTATATAGAGCTGTTTTTATTGTGTTATATATTCAATTTTTTTTTTTTACTGGGTATTATTTAGTTTATCTTTAATTGTACGGTTATTACCCTTATACATTCTACAGTTTTCTTTCAGCTTCTCAAAGGGTGACTGTAAGAGATCCCTTTATGGGATAAGTCCGCCAATGTATACTAAATCATTTACTAGTATTTAATCTGACTTATGTACAATAAAGATTTTTACAATTACAATACAATATATTCCTCTGAATATATTATACATTTATACCCAGTCCAGCCATATTGGGGGAAAGAGATTGTTAGCAACAGAATTTGATAGCTCCATTGCTAACAATATGCGCTATCAGGTCGACTTCCTCGTGGTTCCCCCTGGAAACCATCCTGATTAATTTATTGTTAGTTTCGTCACGATGGGCTAACTGACTTGCTTCATCCTCTGTCATCCCTCACTGGTATCTCGCCAGTGTATACCGATAGCGCAGGCGGGGTTACCATTGCATTATCATTCATTTAAAAAAAATACGCTCACTTAGGAGTTATTATAGTAGTTCTTTGGAACACAGAGGGAGACTTTGTACAAAAGTCGATTGCTTGGGTACCTCTGTCCCATTAGTGTTTCAACTGTGAAGCAGTTGTGTTTGCATGGCTGTGTTTCGGTTTGAAGGGTGGGATATGGCGTGAATTTACTGGGTACGGAGGAATAACACATGAGTCCTCAGGAATGGCATCGCATGGGGGGTATCATGTGCGAAACAGTATACTCTGTTATGTCTATGGTACTGCTCATGTCTATAGGCGACGGTTACCACTTTCCATCAGGTGGGCCGTCAGCTTGTTTGCCATTCTAAGTTGTATAAAAAAAAATACAGACAGAAACGCGTGTCCTGAGGGATGTCACGTGTCCATCGCAGCGGTAAACATACCGTCAAATACGTAATTACGCAGAAACCGCAGTTAATACGTTTAGTTAATAAAAATAAAAAAAAAACTTCATACAAAACAATGGTGAGTCGAATTAAAAACTACCTTAATATTTCTAAGCCTAAAGTCTATAACACCTTACAACTGGTTCTCTTATTACAGTCACGAATAAAATTCAGCGTGTGAGATGGAAATCCGATCTTAACACGTGGTGTTAAAGTGTAATTATGCATGTTAGAGAGATGGTTTTTATTAGCAAAACAGTTTATACTGGTGTTTGATCAACAAATACTGGAATGAATGGTGTTTACACGAGGCTGTCTGTAGTGCACGCCATAAACAATCGATTCAGGGGGGGAAAGGGATTGTTAGTAATGGAGACTGAGAATCCCATTGTTAGCAATATACCCAAGCAGGTCGACCTCCTCGCGGTCCTCCCTGAAAACTATCATGGTTAATTCCTGATGAATTCATCATGATGGGCTAACTGGCCTGTTTTCATTCTCATCTATCACCCTTCACTGGTGCTCCGCCAGCGTATCCCGTTAGCGCAGGCGGGGTTACCGTACCATTTTCATCCATCAAAAAAAAACAATCTATTCACGCTTGCCCGCCGCTCCAGTGTATGATATTAATTCAATAATGCTACGTTTAGGGGGAAAAGGATTGTTAGCAATGGCGTTTGACAGCCCCATTGCTAGCAATATACCTTATTAGGTCGACCTCCACGTGGTTCCCCCTGGAAACCATCCTGAACAATTCTTGTTGAATTCGTCACGATGGTGTAACTGGCCTACTTCATCCTTACCTATCATCCTTCACTGGTGCACCGCCGGTGTATAGCAATAGCGCGGGTGGGGTTTACTATTCCATTATCATCCATTAAAAAAGTGCTATGTCTGGGGGGAAAGGGATAGCTATTAATGGGATCTAGTTGACCCATTGGCAGCAATACACAGGTCTCAACGCGACTCCCCCTAGAAACCATCGTGGTTAATTCTAATGGAATTCGTTGCGGGTTGGATTGAGACGACGACAGGTTTGTTGAAATGTATATTACCAATGGCTCGGTTATAACTGACAAAATGAACATTCTTTATTTATTCATAGGAAAACCAGGGCTACAACTACAGCAAATCGAGTTTCTTGCCAGTTCTTCTCAATTGGATCTATATACCGAACTGGACGGTAGGGAAAAAAATAAAATTATAATGTAAAAATTTGACGTTCATAAGCGGCTAAAATGTCCTACATGAATAAATGATTTTTGAATTTGAATTTGAATTTGAAATAGATACAGATAATGTACTATGGGTCTAGTATTTTTTTCTATGGATAAAAATGCAATGGTAACCCCGCCCGTGCTATCAGTATACACGTCATTCAGTCGATCAGTCGGTCAGTCAGTCAGTCAGTTGGTCAGTCGGTCAGCCAGTCGATCAGTCGATCAGTCAGTCAGTCAGTCGGTCAGTCAGTCAGTCAATCAGTCGATCAGTCGATCAGTCGGTCAGTCAGTCAGTTGGTCAGTCAGTCAGTTGGTCGGTCAGTCAGTCATTCAGTCAGTCAGTCAGTCAGTCGATCAGTCGGTCAGTCAGTCAGTTGGTCGGTCAGTCAGTCGGTCAGTCAGTCAGTCAGTCAGTCAGTCAGTCAGTCAGTCAGTCAGTCAGTCACACAGCATTCTCTTTTGTGTATATATATATACGAGTAATGTTAAATGTAAATAACATGTCCCTCCCGGGCGGGTGTAATCCAAAAATTGATAAAAGTGCGCGCGTACCGGCAAGTTGCGGAGTTCTACGTAACTCCCGTAAGAGTTCGATGAAAACTGGCATTATTTGCATTGTATACGTACATATCTGAGTAATGCGATTAATTTTTACTTTTTGAGTGAATTCGCCTAAAGTCACCGCTCGAAAAGGGCGCTTTTTCTTTACGTTTGCCCACTGATCACATGGTATAATTAAAGATTATGTGTTCCACGATAAAAACCGACTACATTTTTGATATACCTAATCAGTTATTTTGACATAAAAACTAAATTTTTTAATCGATTTTGATATGGGGGGGGGGGAAGGGATTGTTAGCAATGGAGTTTGGCAGCCCCATTGCTAGCAATATGCCCTATTAGGTCGACCTCCGCGTGGTTCCCCCTGGAAACCATCGTGAACAATTCTTGTTGAATTCGTCACGGTGGGCTAACTGATCTACTTCATCCTCACCTATCATTCTTCACTGGTGCTCCGCCAGCGTATCCCGATAGCGCAGGTGGGTTTACCATTCCATTATCACCCATTAAAAAAAAGAAATCGATTTTGATAAAATTTCTACGCGACTAATCTATAAGTTAATCCTTTCAGATGAAAAAAAGAGTTTTCCAAATCGGTCTACAACTGACGGAGTTATGAAGTGACAAATGTCAACCAAAAAGGTATATAACCGAATTTCATTAGCAAGCGTCCACGGTGGGAGAAGCTCACGTATCTAATAGCGGATCATCAGCGATCATCACCTCCCGCGACATCAGCGTAAACACATAGATGAGCAATTAGCGATCATCACCGCATATGTTAGCACATCATACCACCGCGAACCAATGAAAATAGGAAAAAAAAAATCGAATTGAGAACGTACTAATCGATTGTTCAGTTCAGATAAGGTAACCAACTATTTCTCGTTCAAACGTCATTTTGTTCATAGGTGAAAAAAAAAGAAGTAAAAACGATAAAAACTTTATTTTCTTTTAAAAACATATTTCCCTTCGGAGTGGATTTCTTTTTTGCTAAACGAGGATGTTCGTCTAATAATGTAGCCACGTCCGAACAACTTTCATTTTGCATATTAAACTTGACTGTTAAGACGGCGGATAATGTTTTTACAGACAGCTGCGGCTTCTCACTGCTCCGATAATCATTCCCAGTGGAAATACCCTTTCAACAGCAGCGTCAGTGCCCAGTGGACAACATAAGGAAATATCTATTAAAACTTCTAAGTTTTCATGTGGCATATGTTCTGCACTAAAATGGCGGAAGATTTTTACCTTCTTTACATCTTTTGTCAAGTTCTATTTTCTCGTCGTTTCATTTTTTCAATTTTATGAAATTATACAAATAGAGTACTTGCAGAGTACTGAAATTTCAGATTTGAAATGAGTATAGTTTTGCGAAAAAAGAGTACAAAACTCAATAAATGAGTATAGTTCAGAGGAACCCATGGCGATCGAAATACCGGGTGCCGACAGCAGAATAAGAAACGACGGCGACCCTATTGTCGGGTCGCTAAGTTGGGCCCCGATAATGGAGAGATGTTTAAACAATAACTCATAGTGTTCCTTCTACGTATTTGTTACCATTCGTTTGTACTACACTAATATTATAAAGAGGAAAGATTGCATTTTTGTGTATATGTATGTTTGTAATGAATAAATACAAAAACTAACCATTTTGTGTTACTATGGCACACGCATGAAGGAATGTTAACAAAGGAGATTGTTAGATTATGTATTTTGTTTTTGTATTTTTTTTTTTATTTGTGCTTTTTTTTATTTTTATTCTTTTATCTCTTTTACTGTGTATTACGTGTATGTTTTTTTTTTATTGTAATTTGTGTGCTGTAAGTAATGTAAATAAATTGTCTATCTATCTATCTAACGACTTCGCCGATTTCAAAAATTCTTTCACCATTACAAAGCTACATTCATCCTGAGTAACATAGGCTATATTTATTGATAGAAAAGAATAGGGATCTTTACTAAAATTTTAGTAACGTACCCAATGTATAGATATTGGGGGAAAGGGATTGTTAGTAATGGAGACTGAGAATCCCATTGCTAGCAATATACCCAACCAGGTCGACCTCCTCGCGGTTCCCCCTGGAAACTATCATGGTTAATTCCTGATGAATTCATCATGATGGGCTAACTGGCCTGTTTTCATTCTCATCTATCACCCTTCACTGGTGCTCCGCCAGCGTATCCCGTTAGCGCAGGCGGGGTTACCATACCATTATCACCCATAAAAAAAATAGATATTAGGTTGGTATCTATACGACCCATGGCTTATAAAAATTGTAAAGTGCTCTTAAATATTGGAACAAGTTATATTTTTAAGCAAACACTTAATATAACGCGTTAGATATCAACCGAAGTACGTCACCGCAGTTACTCTGATTACGTAGCAGCTAAAAGCCTTCTATAGGGTCTGCATTTTTAATCGCGGCCGTGACCGCCCCCCCCCCCCACCCCCTTCTCCTCGCCGCTTTATATTCTCAGCGACTCTGGTAGCAAAACGTAGGCGAAAATGTTGATACGCGGACGGATTCAAACGTGCATGGTTTTGGGAAGTTTTATATATATATATATATATATATATATATATATATATATATATATATATATATATATATATATATATATATATATATATATATATATATATATATATATATATATATATAGTATTTCAAGAATACTGTATTTGATTGTAATGTTGTAGCTTATTTCCTTTCTTCTATCAATACGAAGTTTGTGATAGTCATTTTATCCGATCGTATTTTATTTCTTTTTTGTTGTAAACTTAACTCTCATTTGAGAAAAGCAACAGCTGTGTTCCTCACCCGTTTTTCTCAACTGAAATCGCATTCCGAACTGGGCGGTAGATTCATAAAAAAATTGCTTTTCAAAAATACTTATTATTTTTTTTAATACCACTGTGGTGGCAAACAAGCATACGGCCTACCTGATGGTAAGTGGTTACCGTAGCCTATGAACACCTGCAATATCAGAGGTATTACGCGCGCGTTGCCGACCCTGAAGAAACCTCTTTACCGCCCTTTTGAAGAACCCAATGCTGCAGTCTCTTGCGTAAACCTCGGCAGGGTGTTCATTCCACAACCTGAGTGTTCGCGGGAGGCAACATCTCTGAAACCGCGCAGTACGCGACCATTGAGGCTGTAGGACATGAGGGTGAACTCCCTGTCGACGGCGAGCTGTACGATGGTAGAAAGTGGCTGTGGGCATCATATTGAACAATTCCTCTGAGCACAATCTGTAGGTAGAACACGCAGAGCGAGGCAAAATCTCTCCTAAGACTTAAGGGTTCAATACCGCTTGTGAGCCTGGGATCATCGACAATTCTCATAGCTCGTCGTTGCAACGAGTCGAAAGGTTCAAGCTGATATTTATTAATTTATTAAGTTTACTCGCAAATGTGAAAACGATTCATGGCTTAACATAGATATAAATTTGATTATGTATTGACTGTAATTCAGCTGTACGTTTTCCAAAAAATAAATAAATAAATAAATACTGAAATAAAAATTATTTTTATTTTAACACTTCAGTAGATTCATGAAAATGACGATTTAAAAATGTTTATAAACAACAATGATAATTTGAATTTAATGAATTTATTTTATTTATTTACTTATTATGGTAAATTCCATAATATAATTGGTAAATATTGAAAGAAACAATCTCTAAAATCGTCGGTGGTCACAACAAACGGATTATGTCTTTAAATACAGACAGACGGACAGATTACAGAGCCGGAGACGATATATTTTAACACGCCATCACGACACGCTCCCATGGAGGACATCAAACAGCTCGTGCCCGTGGAGAATGCATGGGATGTTTCAAAATTAAACCATATCTAATTAAACCACATTAAACCACGCCTATTATCAGCCATGCAGCTCTCGGTAAAGAATAATCCCTCTTCCTATCCGTGGTGTCGTAAGAGGCGACTAAAGATAGATGGATAGATAGACAGATAATAATAATCCTTCCTAGGATTGCACCAACCTCTGGCCAGGATTTGTACGTCATACAATGAAATTAATGCCAAATTACCTGAAATGGATATAGTGCATGATAGTTCGAATTCCTACAGGAATAAATTGCTGAAGCATTTTGTACAATACTCTAATAATAAGTAAATCTAATATATATATATATATATATATATATATATATATATATATATATATATATATATATATATATATATATATATATATATATATATATATATATATATATATATATATATATATATATATTTTTTTATACAACTTAGAATGTCAAACAAGCTGACGGTCCACCTGACGGAAAGTGGTAACCGTCGCCTATAGACATGAGCAGTACCATGCACATAACAGAGTATACTGTTTCGCTCATGATACCTCCCATGCGTTGCCATTCCTGAGGACTCGGGTGTTATTCCTCTGTACCCTGTAAATTCACTGCCATATCCCACCTTTCAAACCGAAACACAGCCATGCAAACACAACTGCTTCACGGTAGAAACACGAATGGGATCGAGGTACCCAAGCAAACCACTTTTGTACAAAGTCTCCCTCTGGTAAATCAGTGTTTATCTATCTATCTATTCATCTAGTGTATCGCAAATTCTCCGCTCCCGCCTCGGAGACATCGATGCGTGTAGTATTTCCAAACCGATACGACAACATAACCTTCAAGAAAAGAGCATATTCCTTTTTAAAAGGCCGGCAGCACACCTGCAATGCCGCTGGTGTTGCGGGTGATCATGGGCGGCGGTAGTCACTTGCCATCAGGTGAGCCGCATGCTCGTTTGCCCCCTGTGTTGTAAAAAAAAAAACATAGTTGTGTTGCGTGCGAGTCACCGACTCACACTTGACCTTACGTATTTCTTGTTATTGTCTATAATCTATTGTTCGCAGTTACTGGCATGTAATTCCGCACGGTTGTACACGGGGTTTTTTTTTTTAATGGATGATAATGGAATGGTAACTCCGCCTTTTTTTTATACAACTTAGAATCGCAAACAAGCTGACGGCCCACCTGATGGAAAGTGGTAACCGTCGCCATAGACATGAGCAGTACCATGGACATAACAGAGTATATATATATATTCCTGAGGACTCAGGTGTTATTCCTGTGTACCCTGTAAATTCACGCCATATCGCACCCTTCAAACCGAAACACAGCCATGCAAACACAATTCACGGTTTAAACACGAATGGGACAGAGGTACCCAAGCAATCGACATTTGTACAAAGTCTCCGCCTGTGCTATCACTATATGCTGGCGGGGCACCAGTGAGGGATGATAGGTGAGGATGAAGCAGGTCAGTTATAACCCATCCTGACGAATTCAACGATAAATCAATCACGATGGTTTCCAGTGGGAACCACGTGGAGGTCGAACTGACAGGGTATATTGCTAGCAACGGGACTGGTAGTCCCCCAATTTACTAACAATCCCTTCCCCCCGCTGTACACGGGTTGCGAACTGATTAATACATTAGGTATATTATTTATTTATTTGTGTTGAAGGGAGCTTACCGTGTGGTCCCGGCATAGAATGGGCCGCCCCTTCCTCCCCCGTATGTGTGTAAGAAGCGACTATGGGAAGGCGAGAAATGAGCGACAGCATCCCTTTTTAAACATCTCTAAAACCTGATTGCGGTTACCAATCTGCCTGCCAAGTAACCAATACAATATACGAAATATGACAAAATTAATACAGAGACAAAAAAAAAAAAACAAATTGAGTATTTCCGCTTCGAAACACGTATAGAAATAAATATTGTGTCCTCTGTGAACTAGTAAGACAAAATGATATAAACATTCGTCTGTCACGTCTCCGTCACAATAAAACACGGCGGTGACGTCACGCGGCGTCTGTCTGCGCGCGCGCGCCGCCGCGCTGCATCTGGCGGACGCTGATCAACCATACATCATCGCGCTCTGTTTATAATTAACGCACTTTTGCGTTCGAAATTTGAATAAAGAATATTATATATTTTTACGACGATGGCGTTTTATTTTGCATTCGAAATTCGAATTACGGAAATTAAATGTGTTTACGACGATTTCGTATTAGTTCGGTGCGTTCGAAATTTGAATTAGGTAAGTAAATTAAGTATTTTATGCCCGCCTGATGGAAAACGGTAACCGTCGCCTATAGACATGAGCTGGACATGACTTGTTGAGTTGGTCACGGTGGGCCAACTGACCTGCATTCATTCTCTACCTATCATCTTGGATTGTTAGTAACGCGGACTAACATTGCTATTGCTAGCAATATACTATGTCAGATCGACCTCCACGTGGTCCCTCCTGTAAACTATCGTGCTGAATTCCTGGTATATTCATCACGATGGGCTAACTGACCTGTCTTTTAATTCTCACCTGTCTTCCCTCACTGGTGCCCCGCCAGCGTATACCAATAGCGCAGGCGGGGTTACCATACCAATAAAAGACCTTTACTCAAACATATATAAATACTATGTGGTCCCGGCATAGAATAAACCACCGCTTCCTTTTCCATAAATGTCGTAAGAGGCGACTAAGGGAGGGCGAGGTATGGGCAGGGTCCCTCTTAAAACATCTCTAAAGCTTAACTGTGGTTGCCAATCCGCCTGCCAAGATTGGCAACTACTGGCAAAAACCGCAAGAGGGAGGCTCACGTCCAGCAGTGGACAGATTATGATGATGATCAAATAAATACTAAATTCCTCGGTAGCTACTTGATTAACCCAGCCGGGAATCGAACCTAGCAATAACCCATTACGTGAATGCGTGCCAGAGCAGGAGATGCGAGTGTAACAATGTCATTGCTGCTCGACCTCGCCGTGCCGTCGACCTCTCTCAATACAATACCGTGTTCCCATACAATGTCATCGTTTGCACGGATCGGGTGAGCGCTTTCATGCATTTACCATTTGTAAATACCTAAACAATTTAAATACACTAGTGTTATTTATCGGCGGGAAGGGATTGTTGGCAATGGAGTTTGACAGCCCCATTGCTAGCAATATGCCCTATCAGGTCGACGTCCACGTGGTTCCCCCTGGAAACCGTCGTGAACAATTCTTGTCGAATTCGTCACGATGGGCTAACTGACCTGCTTCATCCTCACCTATCATCCGTCACTGGTGCCCCGCCGGTGTATACCGATAGCGCGGGTGGGGTTACTATTTCATTATTACCCATAAAAAAATACACTAGTATTTTTTTTAGTGGATGGTAATGGAATGGTAACCCCGCCTGCGCCAACGGTATACGCAGGCGAGGCACCAGGGAAGCATAATAAGGGAGGATGAAAAGGCAGGTCAGTTAGCACATCTTGATGAATAGATATGGAATTTATGACGATGGTTCCCAGGGGGAACCGTGTAGAGGTCGACCTGACAAGGTATATTGCTAGCAATGGGACTGGAAGCCCGCATTACTAACAGTCCCTTCCCCCAATACACTAGTATTGTTCTCATCGTAATTTCTTATTATAAATAAAAATCCAGATATAAATTCCGGTCCCTCGTGGAATACTGCTCGCTTCTTTGAGCCAGAACATCTGAATACCAGCTGCTAGAACTGTCGATGATCCCACACTCACACGCTGTATCGAGCCCTTAAGTCTAAAGCGAGAATTTGTCTTCCTTTGTTTTGTTATACAACTTAGAATGGCAAAAAAACTGACGGCCCACCTGATGGAAAGTGTTAACCGTCGCCTATAGACATGAGCAGTACCATGGACATAACAGAGTGTACTGTTTCGCCCATGATACCCCCCATGCGTTGACATTCCTGAGGACTCAGGTGTTATTCCTCTGTACCCTGTAAATTCACGCCATATCTCACCCTTCAAACCGGAACACAGCCATGCAAACACAACTGCTTCACGGTTGAAACACGAATGGGACAGAGGTACTCAAGCAAACGACTTTTGTACAAAGTCTCCCTCCAGTAAAATGATGCTTAAAGTCACCTTTTATCGTCGCACCGCTCGCCATCGACAGGGAACTCATCTTTACACATTTGAACCTAAATGGTCGCGCACAGTGCGGTTTCAAAGGAATCCTCTCCCGCGAGCACTCAGGCTGTGGAACGAGCTTCCTGCCGAGGTACTCCCTACAGACTACAGTATGGGGTTCTTTAAAAAGGACGTATTAAGGTCTCTTCAAAGTCTGCAACGCGCACGTAACACCTCCAGTGTTGCAAGCGTCCATAGGCTACAGTGACCGTTTACAATCGGACGAGCTTAATGCTTGTTTGCTACTTTAGAGGTATAAAAATAAAGCTTTAAATTGTTTCGTATGCGTGGACTTTAGAAATAGAAAAATCAAGCAATCGGCCATTTCTACATGGCATACGATATAAAACATACACCGGGTTTTGAGTTTTTTTTTCTTGGATGAAAATGGTATGGTAACCCCGCCTGCGCTAACGGGATACGCTGGCGGGGCACCAGTGAAGGGTGATAGATGAGAATGAAAACAGGCCAGTTAGCCCATCATGATGAATTCATCAGGAATTAACCATGATAGTTTCCAGGGGGAAACGCGAGGTCGACCTGGTTGGATATATTGGTAGCAATGGGATTCTCAGTCTCCATTACTAACAATCCCTTTTCTCCCTCCGGGTTTTGAGTTAGACCTTTAGGAATGCAACTGTGAGAATCTAATCCAAATTCGTACAGTAGTTTTTGGGTAATGTCAGAACTAACATACAGACAGAAGAAGAATTCTAAAAATTGTTGTTTTGCCATCTATTTGCTGTTATCGAGTCCTCTCGCATCAATTTTTCTTAATATTCTTCCATTGTACATGGCATCGTCAAGAGACAAAGTTGTTTTAGATAGATAGATAGATAGATACTCTTTTTTGTTTCCTCCATAAGGTTACTATAGTAAACTTATTATAGATACAAACAATTACAAGAAAATATTACACTGAGAGAAGAATGATTAACTTAAATATCTTCCCATGTACATTGGAAGAAGACATTGTCGTTTGCTTGGGTCGTGTTTTTATGACTATGTTTCGGTTTGAAAGGAATCCACGTGTACGAAGGAGCGGGCAAAAAGCCAGTGTAAAATAAAAAAAAAAATAGCATTATATGTAACATCATTATTTTTGACAATTAGCAATTGATCTTGAATGAACGTGCAGCACTTGCTAATTGCTAGTTTACAGGTAATTAGCCTGCCAGTCACGCAGCTCAGGTCGTGGGTGAATTAGCTACTAGAGCATGAATATTGGTTTAATGGGATGCCAATGGGATGTACTGGATTTTATTTATATTACCTTCCACTGTTGAACATAAGCCTCCCCCATGGGGGATCGACAACCGCAGTTAGGCTTTAGAGATGTTTTAAGAGGGACGCTGTTGCCCATCCTTCGCCCTCCATTAGTCACCTCTTATGACACCCACGGGAAAGGTAGGGGTGGCCTATTCTATGCTGGGACCAGACACCAGTGAGGGATGATAGGTGAGGATGAAAGCAGGTCAGTTGGCAAATTGTGATGAATTCACCCAGAATTAACCACGATTGTTTCCAGGGAGACCACGTGGAGGCCAACCTTATGGGGCTTATTGCTAGCAATTGCTAGAATTTCCATTATTTTTTTAAATTTTCTTGTTCTTGACACATAAACTTTTACTAGGAGATAATAACCTTTTAGAATGAGTTTAAGACTTTGCTGAGATTATTTCATTCTAATTTCAAAAATGCATATCCGTATAGTGTTGTGGCAAAAATCACAAACAGCATTGAGTGGCCGGTACGCGGTAACTATAGCAACGGGTCGGCATTGAACCCGCGGCCATCGACCTCACGCTCACGGCCGCCCGGTCTCTGTGCGGTCATGCTGCCCTGGTACTTGATTCTCGATTTGCGAAAAGAAAGTCAAGCGTGTGTGTGGTGTGTATTTTAACCGACATCAATAAAATAAGGTTCTATTTCTGTGCAAGTGTGCAATCGGTACACCAATAAAGTAAAAAATCTCGACACTAGAGGGCGCACCCTCGCGAGAGTAGTGTAATAAAGAGAGAGAGAGTTTTCAGATGTTTATTGGAGTTGCTAGAATTATGTTTGATGGAGAGGGAGACTTTATACAAAAGTCGTTTGCTTGGGTACATCTGTCCCATTCGTGTTTCTGCCATAAAGCAGTTACGTTTTTTTTTTTCTATGGGTGAAAATGCAATGGTAACCTCGTCCGCGCTATTGATTTACACCGACGGGGCACCAGTTGAAGATGGTAGGTGAGAATGAATGCAGGTCAGTTGGCCTACCGTGATGAATTCGACAAGAATTAACCATGATGGTTTCCAGGGGGAACCGAGTGGAGGTCGACCTGATAGGGTGTATATAAGTACTAAGATGTAATGAGTGTTTTTCTTTTTTTTTTTATTAGTTACACTTGTTCGTCAAATAGCTAGCCTCTTTTTTTCTTTTCTACCCAAAGGTTGTCTGGAAGAGATTGCTTTAGCGATAAGATCGCCTTTTGCACTTCATAAGTGTAACATGTTTATTTATTTATTTATTTATTAAATTTTAATACACCAAAAAGTGTAAATGGCGGACTTAACACCGTATGGCGTTATCTACCAGTCGACCGTAGGCAGGAATAATAGAAAATATAATTGACAGGGCGAAGTAATGAACAAATATTAAATTAAAACAATAATTTAAAAATAACGTACATGTAATACCTTAGATTCACCCCGTGCCACTATGGAGAGAACTAAGAACAAGTCTGGACACATTACAATATAATATCATTATAAATTTTCTAATAAATTCTAAATATAGAATTGTAAATGTTATTCAAGTATTTTTTTGTTGTACAATATTTCTATGAAAATTCTAAACCTTTGGAGTCAGATTTAAATAAAACAATGATAACTAAACATTGATGACTGAATCAATAAATATTATACTTAGATTATATACAGTGTCTCCATACAAATGCTTCGAGAAAAACGGGTCAACTTTTTCATACAATATTGCGTGCTAAATACGTGTAGTTACGAGTGATTCCTTTATAACTTCTATATTTATTTTGTCTTATAATTTCTACATGTTTTTAATGCGTAAACACTTAATTTATTTATTAAACAATACGTCAAGATACATTTTATGCGTGAGTATATAGAACAAGGATAAGAAAAATGAGTCATCTAATTTGCCAATTAGCTGACAAAAAGTTGACCCGTTTTTGAGGCTCGATGCTCTATCTAAAGTAATGATAAAATAAAAACTGTAAATCATATCATTGCCTCCTTTCTTCTTATACAAATGTAATTAGTAAAAACAGGATGGAAGATACACCCATCAGTGCTATTTTTGTCAATTCATAGCAGGCTAGTGTATAAAAAATGTTATACGGCCTTATAACCCTACCAAATTCAGATACAACCTACTCGCATACTTTCTACGTAAACTGTGTCGAATATACAATCTAGTAATGTAAAATTTGTCATTGACTAATAAATAATTGACATATCAAATATTTTCTATACACTAGCCTGCTATGAATTGAGAAGAATAGCAACTGATGGTGTATCTTTCGTCCTTTTTTTACTAATTATATTTGCATAAGAAGAAAGGAGGCAACCATACGATTTACAGTTTTTATTTTATAATTAGAAATTGCTTGTTGAACAGTGTTGCTATGTGTAGAATATTATTAACTTCCTATTTGCGTAGATACTTACGTTGCCAACATTAAATAATAAATTTACATCTTTGTACTGTTCTTTAAGTGGTGTAATAAAAAGTAAATAAATATAAAATAAAAATAAAAACAGCATAAAACTGCAAGTAGCGTGTAATCCTGGCATCGCCTCTTTGTTGTCACAGATACAAAACCGTTTCGACATCCTAATTTGCAATTCCGACCGCACACAACTTAAATTTACTTTAAAACTTGAGTATTGCTCAAATAAAGCGAGGATTAAGCAATCCTATCACGTTATAGTGAGCTATATACCTTTGTTTTGCACTATTGATTCACAATTCAAGGAAGTTGGTTGGTTTTTTGACGATATAATAGAAAGATCCAGTTAATTGTTGTATTTTTCCATACACACAATGTGTGCAGTGTATTTTCAAATGTTTAAAACGTTCATTTGGTTTTATTGACGTCGTAAATTTTAATTTAATCTATATACTTACTTCCTTAACAATTATTATGTATATATTCCTTAAAAATTACCAGAGGGAGACTTTGTACAAAAGTCGATTGCTTGAGTACCTCTGTCCCATTCGTGTTTCAACCGTGAAGTAGTTGTGTTTGCATGGCTGTGTTTCGGTTTGAAGGGTGGGATATGGCGTGAATTTACTGGGTACAGAGGAATAACACCTGAGTCCTCAGGAATGGCAACGCATGGGGAGTATCACGGGCGAAACAGTATACTCTGTTATGTGCATGGTACTGCTCATGTCTATAGGCGACGGTTACCACTTTCCATCAGGTGGGCCGTCAGCTTGTTTGCCATTCTAAGTTGTATAAAAAAAAAATTAGAGTTAATTTTTTTGGCTTATTTAGTAAAAATCTATGTTATGTCCTAACACTAGCCTTTAATCGTCAACTGCGAAACATAAGTCCATTGGGGTTTGCCAGTATTTGCCACGCTCGGCAAGCGGATTGGCAACTGCAGTTAGGCTTTGAAGATGTTTTAAAAGGGACGCTATTGCGCATCCCTCGCTCTCCCTTATTTGCCTCTTACGACATTCACGGGAAAGTAAGGGGTGGCTTGTTTTATGCTGGGACTACACATGACGGGGGGAAAGGGATCGTTAGTAATGAGACTTAATAGGCTCATTGCTAGCAATACATCCTATCATGTGATCACCACGCGGTTCTCCCTGGAGACCATAGTGGACAATTCTTGTTCAATTGGTCACTAGGGCCAACTGACCTATTTTTTTAACGTCTTTCTGCCTTTCCGCCGCCTCCTTCTGCGACATGACGGCATCGCAGAAGGCGAGCATTGCTTCCCACGATCTCTCACTGCTCACCATCCGCCGAACCACGGCGGGCAGCGAAAGATCGCTCCCCACTACCGCGGACAAGACGCGACGCTCATCGGCATACGCTGGGCACTCCTCCAGCGTATGCTCCGCCATGTCCTGGTCCGCTCCACAAGCATGGCACTCCTCCGTCGGCTCCCTGCGCGCGACATAACACAGATATCGCCCAAAGCACCCATGCCCCGACAGTATCTATGTCATCCTGAAGGTCAGCGGCCATCGCCGCCTGTCCATCTACTTCTAAAGAAGTATACGGATAGCCTCGACGGTCCGGCCCATGGATCAGCCAGCCGCTGTTCCCACTCCCGCTGCAGGACCCGTCGAGCGTGGGACTTCCGCAGCGCAACTTCCAGGCTGGAAGGCTCGGCACCTTGGCGCCTCCGCTCCGCACGCCACTCATAGACCGACGCACAGGCATTGGCCTCCAACTCCCAGGGCATGGGCCAACTAACCTGCCTTCATCCTCACCTGTCACCCTTCACTGGTGCCCCGCCAGCGTATGCCGATAGCACAGGAGGGGTTACAATTTGTTATGTATGTCTTTAAAATAAATAAATAAATTTAGTACCTCGTCTTTCTTTGAAATTGCTTGGAAGACTTAGATGAGCTTCTAAATACAAACTTGTTATACCGAATGTGATGTAATTTAGCGGATTATTACACTAACAGATGTGGCATCGTATCGTTATGGCAGCCGTATACATAAGTCACGGTCTGCTTGATAAGTATAACATAACAAACATATGTTTGGATCCGTACACTGTATAATAATGAGAAGCGAAAGTGTTTACAAATTAATAGCTTTTCAGTTAAGTTTATATAAAGTTTTTTTTACTTTTTTATATGCAGCTAACTGGTCAAGGTTACCTTTGATGCGCTCCCGTGAATGTGACAGGTCAGATGTAAGAATTGTTAACAGCTATCAGATTTAACAACCCATATGACGGTCCACCTGATGGTAAGTGGTAACCGTCGCCTATAGACATGAGCAGTACTGTGGACATAACAGAGTATTTTGTTTCGCACATGATACCCGCCATGCGTTGCCATTCCTGAGGACTCTTTAGTGGGGGGAAGGGATTGTTAGTAATGAAATTTAACAATCTCATTGCTAGCAATACACCCTATCGGGGGGAAATTGTTAGCAATGGAGTTTAACAGCCCCATTGCTAGCAATATGCCTTATTAGGTCGACTTCCACGTGGTTTCCCCTGGAAACCATCGTGAACAATTCTTGTTGAATTCGTCACGATGGGCTAACTGACCTATATCATCCTCACCTATCATCTCTCACTGATGCCCCGCCGGTGTATACCGATAGCGCGGGTGGGGCTACCATTCCATTATCATCCATAAAAAAAAATACATCCTATCAGGTCGACCTCCACGCGGTTCCCCCTAGAAACCATAGTGGTTAATTTTTGTTCAATTGATCACTATGGGCCAACCTGCCTTCATCCTCACCTATCATCCCTCACTGGTGCCCCGCTGGTGTATACCAATAGCGCGGGCGGGGTTACCATTCCATTATCACCCAATAAACCTCATTCCTACAGACCACGGTGCTATGTGCCTCTACCGTATAATTTCACGAGGAAAAACGTTGTTTCTCTGCTGTAACGTAAATATGCGTGCAAAGTGATGGGACGTCATTTTATTAAATAGGTTAAAACACCACTTGCCCATCAAGATTTTTACCTGTTATTTCTCGTGGAAAGTGCCTGTCTGCGTTCGTACTCAGGTCTTGTTTAGTGTGTAACTTTATTGATAAGCGGCCGCGGGCAGTGTTATCTAGTTATTTAATACTAGCGACCCGCTCCGGCTTCGCACGGGTGCAATACAGTACCGCCGCACCGCTATGTCCCTGCATTTTAAATCTGTAATATCTTTGGAAATATTCATTTAAATTACATGCTGTAAAGGGTCATATTGATCTATATTAAATGGACAATGTATTTAAGGTACTTAATTGGATAAAAATTAATGCTATATTGCTAAATCACTTCGTAATTAAGCCATTTTTCCTCGTAAAATGTAAAGGATAAAAAATGGTTATTGTGGGTTATCCTTAAGAGATAGACATATACCATCGCGGAGTTTTTTTGTTGACCTTTTTAAGGTGTACAATACAAGTACATTATTTTGATTTATCTCGTGGGGTTCAGCCAGCGTTTGTAATGTAAGCGCAAAAAATGTGTTTATTTACGACATCACATTAGAAACCTCTAAATTTGCCAGTGTTCCTCTACAATATTATGCATGTATTATACATCTAAACCTTCCTCTTGAATCGCTCTATTTATTAAAAGAAAAAGTTTCAAAATCCGTTACGTAGTTTTAAAGATTTAAGCATACATAAGGACGAACAGACAGCGTCAGCGACTTTGTTTCATACTATGTAATGACTAGATGCATCTCTCGGTTTCGCCCGTGGTCGTGTTGTGATGTTATACAACCTTCTACATGAAATGAGCTATCAAATACAAAAATAATTTAGCAAATTCGATTAATAGTTCCAGAGATTATTTAGAGAAACAGTCTTTTTTATACAAATAAAAAATACCATCTGGCAACCCTGGTTTAAGACAGTTTTTTTTTTACAACACAGAGGGCAAACGAGCATGCGGCTCACCTGATGGTAAGTGACTACCGCCGCCCATGATCACCCACAACACTAGCGGCATTGCAGGTGTGCTGCCGGCCTTTTAAAAAGGAATTTCTTTTCTTGAAGGTTATGTTGTCGTATCGGTTCGGAAATACTGCTGCTGGAAGTTGATTATGCTCGTATTAATACAAATAGATAAAAGCTTATCAATCAATCAGTCTGTCAATCAATCATTCATCTTTACGAATTATAATAAAATTGTATCAAGTATCGATGTATGCATATATATTTGTTTATACAACTTGGTACGGCAAACAAACTGACGGTCCACCAGTGACGGAAAGTGATAACCGTCGCCTATAGACATGAGCAGTACCATGGACATAACAGAGTATACTGTTACCATTCCATTGTCATCCATTATAAAAAAAAAAAAAAAAACTTAACACATAGGATTCTTAATATATTGATTCACACGGATCAAGTCAAGGGATACGACTAGTTTCTAAGTCGAAGTTATTATAAATTTAGTTAATAATGGATCATAAAAGAGTAATTCCACGAGACTAACAAATTAGGTTATTCCTTAAATTTCTTTATAAATATGACGTCTCTGAATCGACCTCGATGCTTACATTCCCGCTCCCGCTTCCGCGTCCGCTAACGCCCATCAATAAATATGAACCCAGCCCTGTTAAGATCTCTACGCTTTCACCACTTTGACCATAGCCTGTGCACGCTGTATTTTAAACTAGATTTAATCACGTTCAGTCTAGATTTCCAAGCGTCTCTAAGGGTGTAATTACATAGTAGGAATGAAATAAAATAAAAACTGTAAATCATATGGTTGCCTCCTTTCTTCTTATGCAAATATAATTAGTAAAAAGAGGACGAAAGATACACCATCAGTTGCTATTATTCTCAATTCATAGCAGGCTAGTGTATAGAAAATGTTTGATATGTCAATTATTTGTCAATGACAAATGTTACATTACTAGATTATATACTGGACACAGTTTATGTAGAAAGTATGCAAGCGGGTTGTATCTGAATTTGGTAGGGTTATACGGCCGTATCTTTTATACACTAGTCAATTATGAATTGTCAATTTTATCACTCCTTCTGAATAACTCCTTGTTCTTAGTAATTGCAATATGCCAGTGGTCGATCCGTGGTCGAAATACGACCATAACATATACTGTAATAAATGAATTCATTATTCACATCATTATGTTTGACATTCATTAAGACTATAGACAAAAAATATTAAAAACAATATTAATCTATTCCCAATTTGACCACAGATTAAGAATAAACAAAAGAGTATAGATGCGTGTGTGCGTCAAATTCATGGTAGTGTGTGTAATGTTTTTTTTTTATCGATTTAATGTATTTATTATGTATAATTTGAAAAAAAAATTTTTTTCACTCCTTTGTATAAACTATAAGTGTGCCAAATTTCATAGTCCTCCGTCCGCGCAATTTTCGTGAAAAGGTGTACAAAGTTTTTGCTTCACATATTAATATATTCCGTTTCAAATATTCAAAATTTCAACATAAAAAAATACAACCAAATCGAACGGTATTGGAATGGTAACCCCGCCTGCGCTATCATCGGTATACACTAACGGAGCACCAGTGAGAGATGATAGGTGAGGATGAAAGCAGGTCAGTTAGCCCATCGTGACGAATGCTACAAGTATTAATCACAGTGGTTTCCAGGGGGAACCACGCGGTCGACCTGACAGAGCTTGCTAAGCAATGGGGTCATTAGTCCCTATTACTAACAATCCCTTTCCTCCATTTGAAGTCGACTGACAAATCGAAATAGTCAATCGATTGGTCGACATTCGATTTGTACTGCTGTTGGACATCGGCGCATTATCTTGTGGGCGGCTCGATTATTAATCGGTTTACATTTTCGTTAAGTTTTCATTGAAACAAATCATAATATTTAATATCTAAAATATATTTTAGAATTTTAAATACGAACTAAAGATGATAAGAAAGTTTGTTCCCCTATAAACAGAGCAAGTAGTTTATTTTTCATTGGCAAAATTGGATAATATTTCTATGCAACCATCTAGAAGCATCAACTTAAAATAATTACTATTCGTAGTGTTTTACAATTATTTTATTTATAAAGTGTCTCTGTTCAAAATAGGACATAGACAAATACTTGTAATAAAAGATTAGATACATACATACATATCTGTCACGCCTGTCTCCCATTAGGGTAGGCAGAAACAATGGAACGCCAAATGCTTCGATTCAAACAAACCTCTTTCGCTTAGAAAGATTAGATATTTTGTAATATTTTAAAAATGGTTGACGACTAAACTTATTATTTTTTAAGTTTGCAAAAATAACTTGTTAAGTAAGAATGTTTAATTTTTAATTAAAATTTATTTCAATTTAAAATAGATATTACACTTCACGTTCTTTTAAAACAATTTAATTTATGAACTGGCAACACAGCGGCGAGATACCGCGAGCGGAGACAGTCGGCGAGCGCAGTTTCCTGGCACCAAACAACTGCAATATTTATTGCTTTAGTTTTAAGTTATATGTTTGTTGCATTAAATAGTTTAGAACGGGGAAAGGATGCAGTTTTATATACACTTTGATACTTGGCAACTGACTCGGCTGTACAGACATCGTTTTTTACTTGTTACGATACGTAATAAAAAAAATTGTGGTATAAATTTATCACTGATTGATTTAAATTTCGAATACTAAATGTTATAATATCATAAAATCTCATCGGCTTCGAAATTTAAGAAATTTGAACTCGTTCCTCCTTTAACATTCCAGGGACAATACTATCACTCAGTCACCAAAAATCCAGTACCTAATTATTTGCCCATATGACGAAATAGCTAAATGAATATGCAACCACTTATAAGTATCATCACAATTTAATAAATAGATGTTCACAGTAATGTACAACTATTTATATTATGATTTTAAAGAGGAAAGATTTGATTGTTTGTTCGTTTCTTTTTCATGGATAAATTGAAAAAGTTCTCAAACTATTTTAATAATTCTTTCGCGTATGAAACTAACATTATCATGGAGTAACACAGGCTATATATTATTGATTATTTGATTTGAATTATTTTGTTTAATTCCGCTACCATTAGTATGTGTGCGACTGGCAACACTCGAAGATTGATCACCACTATTAACTACCAGAAATGCTACAATACACCTAGTAATCAATTTTTAATGTCATTCTGTTTGCTCACGTTTTTGTTGATCACGCATTCATTTTGCGAATTTCTGGTAGTAACAGTGGTCGCCAATCTTCGAGTGTTGGCAGTCTCACACATACTAATGGTGGCGGAATTAAACAAAATAATACTAAACTAGTTACTTGTGATATGGACTCCCGTAAGAGAACACCTAGTTCTAGTATCACCAGAGGGAGACTTGGTACAAAAGTCGATTGCTTGGGTACCTCTGTCCCATTCGTGTTTCAACCGTGAAGCAGTTGTGTTCGCATGGCTGTGTTTCGGTTTGAAGGGTGCGATATAGCAGTGAATTTGCACGGTACAGAGGAATAACACATGAGTCCTCAGGAATGGCAACGCATGGGGGGTATCAAGGCGAAACAGTATACTCTGTTATGTCCACGGTACTGCTCATGTCTATAGGCGACGGTTACCACTTTCCATCAGGTGGGCCGTCAGCTTGTATGCCATTCTAAGTTGTATAAAAAAAGAATATAATTGTTATTAATAAAATAAAACAATTAACATATAAAATAACTAAATAAAATTATTTGTTTCAGGTAATTTTTGTCTTTGGTTCAGTCTGTTCCACAAATCCTGACCGGAGCGCGGCGTTCAGTTTTTAAATACGTAAGCCCTTTAGACTTCAATAGAAAAAAAAAAAACTTTTTTATCGTCACAAAATAATAATGGAGACTAAGGGCCCCATTGCTAGCAATATACTCAACCAGGTCGACCTCTTCTCTTCAGGCGGTCTTCCTGGAAACCATCGTGCTGAATTCCAAATGTATTCATCACGATGGGCTAACTGACCTGTCTTTTCATCCTCACCTATCATCACTCACTGGTGCCCCGCCAGCGTATACCGTTAATGCAGGCAGGGTTACCATTCCATTATCACCCATTAAAAAATACGGTATACGCAGGCGAGGTACCAGGGAGGCATGATAGGTGAGGATGAAAAGGCAGGTCAGTTAACCCATCGTGATGAATACACCTGGAATTCAGCACGACGGTTTTCAGGGGTGACCACGTAGAGGTCTACCTGATTACTAACTACTAACAATCGCTTTCCGAGGGGGAAAGGGATTGTTAGTAATAGAGACTGAGAATCCTATTGCTAGCAATATACCCAACCAGGTCGACCTCCTCGCGGTTCCCTGGAAACTATCATGGTTAATTCCTGATGAATTCATCGTGATGCGCTAACTGGCCTGTTTTCATTCTCATCTATCACCCTTCACTGGTTCTCCGCCAGCGTATCCCGTTAGCGCAGGCGGGGTTACCATACAATTTACACCCATCAAAAGAAAAAACAATCCCTTTCCCCCCGGCAGCATTATACATTCTTTAATATTTCATTCAAATGAAGTTTCATTAAAAAGTTTATTTTTTTACGTAAACAATTCAGCAGCGGGATCTTAGACTAAATAAATAAATAAATAATAAATTGCCGGCTATTCAACCAGATTGTACACAGTGTACACAAATCGGCCTATGAATAACTGAAACTATTAGTTTAGCCGTCCGTCATCGCGAGAGCGGCGCCCGTCCTTGTCTGGCGCACGAGGATACGCATTAGCGCAACAAAGACGGCGGCTGGAGATAAAAGCTTATAAAAACAAGGATCAGGCACGCTCGATGTTAGCTTGCACGTACACGGCGGATGCTACGCTATGCTATAACGGAGATATGAATTGAGTGGGAGAAAGGGATTGTTAATAATGGAGTCTAATAATATTATTGCTGGCAATATAGCCTACCAGGTCGACCTCCACGCAGTTCTCCTTGGACATGATTAGATATTATCGAATTTGCCACTATGGTTCAATTTCAAATAAGCTTGTTTTTTTTAAACATAGTTTTATTTTATAATGCATCCGATAGGGGAGGGAGGGATTGTTAGTAACGGAGACTGAGAATCCCATTGCTAGCAATATGCCCAACCAGGTCGACCTCGCGATTCTCCCTGGAAACTATCATGGTTAATTCCTGATGAATTCATCATGATGGGCTAACTGGGCTGTTTTCATTCTCATCTATCACCGTTTAGTGGTGCTCCGCCGGCGTATCTCGTTAATGCAGGCGAGGTTACCATTTCATTTTCACCCATAAAAAAAAATGCATCCGATAAGTAAAGATTTTTTAACATTTCATTTTCAAGGGAAAATAAGACACTACACGTTCAAAACCGCGGACATTACCTAGTCAGTAATGTAATAGAAACATGTATTTCTATTAAAATGACTAGACTTTTTCCCGCTTCTTTGGAAAAATGATGAAATAGAATAGTTCTAGAAAGCGCATCAAGATAAAACATACACTAGTTTTTTTGGCAGTCGAAGTTATGGTCTAAGTCGAACATTTAGGAATTCAGGAACAGTGAAAACTGCATTCAGTGTGATGCAGTAGTCTTTTTATGATGTCGGAACAAACGTACACGTAAACAATATTTTTAAAAATTATCGGTTTTGCGTCTGTTTTTCCTATTAAAAGTCCTTATATAAATTTTTCTTCAATATCTCCCATGCTAGGCCACCTTATACTTTTTAAAGAGCGTTGTAGAAGAAAAAATAGAGGGCAAAAGAGGAAGGGACCGAGGAATAACTACATGGGACAGATAAAGGCAACACTAGGAATCATGTCGTATAGGGAGGTCAAGGATAGAGCTGGCTGGAAGAGAATGCATGATTCGGTTGCACCGACAAGAAGAAACACTTTTTCATTATTACACATTTACATACGACATTTTATTGTATTAAGATTGTCGTAAGATTGTCGTCGCCTTTTTTAAGTCGGTTAATAATATTTAGTGTGCCGAATGTTTAGCTGGTAGAGAATGGCCGTGATGCCGTACGGCATTAAGCTCGCCACTTGTACAAAGTTTTATTGTGCAATAAATAAATAAAACAAATAAATAAATATATAATTGAATTAATATAATTTCACTGGACGCGTGACCTTAACGAGCGAGCGAGATAATCACACGCGCACTGTTCTAATAATAGTAGCCATCTTGCAAAATTAATAGCCGATCGAGACATTGAAAAATACACTCTACGCCCTTGCAATATGAACCTTTAAAGTGGATATAATTTTGTGCAATAACAATTACAGTAATCGTAGTTTGCTATTGTAATATGTACTCTATTCGTTTGTAATAAGGTCGATCGTTATATGAATATAGCGTTCTGAGATGAAGATCAATGATCTATTAAATGTATAGTAAGTTTATGGCGCGTTTGATCGGGAGCTCTGGAAGGCGTAGGGTTGTTACAATTAGTAAATTTTGATTTATTTTTTTGCAACAGAGCTGACAAGCATACGACCTGACTGATAAATATAGATAGATAGATACTCTTCATTGTTTCCTCCATAAGATTACAATAGTAAACTTATTATAGATACAAACAATTACAAGAAATGATCGCAGTGAGACAACAACGGGCGGCCTTATCGCTGAGAGCGATCTCTTGCAGCCAACCTTTGGATGGAGAGGAGTAGTTGAATTGATAATGTAGTAGTTATATGAAAAACGTATCTCAAATAATCTTATGTAGTGTGAACATAACATAAAATAAAGCTAAACACTTTAAGCTTAGTATTAAGTCCACTTTTTGTATTAGTATTTTTTTTTATGTAAAGTGGTCGATAAAGAATAAATAAGTAATTGCAAAATATTCCAGCTGCGGTCGACGTTAGTAGAAAAGTTCCTATTTTTTTTTTTGTATATACGACCATGCACATATAAAAAAATTACTTGTGGCCCGGGCATAGAATGAGCCACTCCATCCTTACTCGTGGGTGTCGAAAGCAGCTAAGGGAATGACATAGTGACCCCATTATTTCATTATCATTCAATAAAAAAAAAATACAAGACGAAAATAGACATGTTGTAATAAAGTAAATAAGTGTTTGTTAAAATTTGCTTAATTGAAAAGGCTTTTGCCTTCTTTCAAAGCAACAGACACCTTTTAAGGACACGTCCTTCAGTAATGAATTGGACGAAGAGAGCCATCTTTTAAAAACGCAATGTCGCCAATTGGCAACCCTACGCGAACGGAAACAAAATGGCGTATGACTATTTCGGGAGCGCGTTAATTTACGGGACGGATTACATCACTGTCGGCGCGTCCGTCGCGCCTGTCAAGTAGATCGGCTATTTTTGATGCGCTCCCGTCAATGTGACAGATCAGATGCAAGAATTGTTGACAGCGATCGAATTCAGCGACCCTGGTCTGATACGAATCCTAGCCCTAAACTCTAAATTTTCAATTTTTTTAAGTAACTTTAGAACGGATGGAAAGTGGTAACCGTCGCCTATAGACATGAGCAGTACCGTGGACATAACAGAGTATACTGTTTCGCCCATGATACCCCCCATGCGTTGCCATTCACAACATATAATATTAAATTAGCGGTCCGACTTCTATCTGGTCATTATCCATCAAAAAAATTTGCACATATGATGGGAATGTCCTGGTCACGCCATTGTCATACTTGTGATACCATCGATGACGTGCATCATATTCTATTAGAGTGTCGTATTAACACGAAGGAAAGAGAAGAATTCACGCGCCATTTTAACTTGAATAAATTTAATATTGGTCTTATTCAATCTATGTTAGCTTAACCCAAAACAGAGATTTTTTAAAATCTGTGTAAATTATTAATGCCCATTAATTCCTCTCTTGCGGTGACTAGGGAAAGTAGATAAAACTGTATTTAAGAAATCAGTTCAGGGTACGATAGGACAGATATACCTGAATAAGGTAAAAGCCCTTATAAAAAAAAAAAGTAAAGTATCTTATTATTTTATAATGACAAACATTTTTCTAATATAAAACCGCGCTAAAAATGTGCAAAAAAAAAAAAAACAAATCACGCCATTTTTTAACAACGAACATGTAAATAGTCTGTTGACATATTTTTTTTTTTTTGTAATACCGCGTCGTGAATCTAAAGCCACCGTTCATACGTCTATCCGCTCGTAAAGTTACCAACAATGGCGGCCGTTCTTAGAATAGTGCACTTTGCTTGAGTGGTCGACTGTGGGCACACTAGCACAGAGTACTGATCGGCTGAGAGGCTGGCGACGCTTCAAGATGCATTGGTTTTAGTCTTCAGTCTCGAGTACACTTGAAAATAACTTGTACAGATGAATGTTTTTTTTTTTTTTGTAACTCAAAACGGCGAACTAATTTTTGATTAAACCTGATAGAGGGCGGTAATTGTCGCCTTTAATACATAGACGTAGTATAACGTACTGTGTATTGACAGACTGTAGAATGTAATCACGAAAACGAGACAAGTAATTACACTAGTGTGCGTGTTTTGTAAATATTTATACGTGACGGATCTGTATTTGTAATTGAACTTTTTTTTTATGTAACTTAGAACGGCAAACAAACTGACGGTTCACCTGATGGAAAGTGGTAACCGTCGCCTATAGACATGAGCAGTACCGTGGATATAACAGAGTATACTGTTTCGCCCATGATAACCCCCATTCTTTGCCATCCCTGAGGACTCAGATGTTATTCCTCTGTACCCTGTAAATTCACGCCATGTCCCACCCTTCAAACCGAAACACAGTCATGCAAACACAACTGCTTCACGGTAGAAACACGAATGGGACAGTGGTACCCAAGCAATCGACTTTTGTATAAAGTCTCCATCTGGAAAAATAGCAATAATTCAAGTATTATTTATAATTTTAATTTCGATTCGGCGACGTTCATAACTTTATTTGGAATAAGTTAGGTTTTTTTTTTTCTACCAAATGTTGTACAAAATATTTTCTGATTGTTCTATAATATTGCGTTTAAGGGTATAAATGTTTACAGTGTAAATACATGAAAAATGTACAATTTCGTGATTTATTTTCCTGATTCATGTTATATTCAGATACAGCACACTTAATTCTAACAAACTATATTTACTTAAACTAATTCTACTTCAAATCGTAAAAATAATTACAAAAATATTTTATTGGCGGGAGTATGTCCCGCCAAATCAACTTCGAGCATATATTGTGCAAATTGTTGTTCCGTTGTCTATCTCTCTCTAACATATAGGTTATTATATTTTCTCTTTTTTACATTGCCAATCTTCAATTATCTTTCCCCTCTCACCGTACTGGTTACGCGGCCACTCGTCCAGATGATTGGGATGAAACTTGGGATATGATGTTACCCTGTCTTACACCTTTCTGCACTAGAATGGGTTTCGTAGTTAGATTTACGGAATGGAACTTATTTATTTAATTCTTTATTGTACCAGTTATAAGAATATGACGGAGGTAATCGAATGTAAAAAGGCGAGCTTAACTCTAATAGAGTTCTCTTGCAGCAACACCCAATGTATATGGTATACAAATTTACATATGTAAATAGAAAACATGATTTTAATGTATACAAAATATATTATATATTATAAATAACTACATTAGCGAATGATGGATATAGAGATATATTTTGGAAATTAGGTTAATGCGTATTTACAGTGAATTAATATAACGATCCGTTGATATCATTCCACATGTATTTGTAGTATTTAGCTGGGCGGTCGCGGCGCGCCGTGTAAATTATTTTAATTTAAAAAACACGCACGTATGTATGTACGTACATTTTATTAAGATATATATATACAATCTTGGTGACGTAATGATTTTACTACAGAAAAAAGCAGGTCAAGTGCGAGTCGGACTCGCGCAACGAAGGTTCCGTACAAAGTCTAAAAAAAAATTGTGCAAGAACTACAAATTTAGGGTTTTCGATTTTTTTTCTTTACATAATTTTGTTTATATAACTTAGAATGGTAAACAAGCTGACGGCCCACCTGATGGAAAGTGGTAACCGTTGTCTATAGACATGAGCAGTCCCGTGGACATAACAGAGTATACTGTTTCGCTCATGATACCCCCCATGCGTTGCCATTCCCGAGGACTCAGGTGTTATTCCTCTGTACCCAGTAAATTCACGCCATATCCCACCCTTCAAACGGAAACACAGCCATGATACATATGACGTTGCTTCTTGCCAAACTTCACGATTATAGGTCATCGGACCGTGGCTATGTAACAGTACTTCGACATACAAATATAAAACAGCTGAACTGCATTTCCGATACAGTCAACGGTTAACAATAATGCATCCATTTCCAGCGATTTTTCATTATATTTTAATACAGACCGGATTTGAACCTCAGACGGACAAGACGCTTTGCTAATTTTATAATAATAAAGACTCGTGTTAATTAAAATCAATTTTCTTTTAAAAAAAGTCTCATCTGACCTACCCCGTAACAGTAGGGGGGAATGGGATTGTTAGTAATGGAGACTGAGAATCCCATTGCTAGCAATATACCCAACCAGGTCGACCTCCTCGCGGTTCCCCTTGGAAACTATCGTGGTTAATTCCTGATGAATTCATCGTGATGGGCTAACTGGCCTGTTTTCATTCTCATCTATCACCCTTCACTGGTGCTCCGCCAGCGTATACCGTTAGCGCAGGCGGGGTTACCATACCATTTTCACCCATCATAACCCCGTAACAGCACCCTATAGATGTTGATGCGACATAACTGGAACATAAACAGCCGTATTTTTTTTTGAGGTTTTGATTTGGAAGCTTGCTCTTTTCACTTTCCTATTTATAATTTTACAGTCGTCTTGGTTTCACTTCATTTTCAGGTTCTACCTATATATATGTCAAATTGTCCTTATAACGGTTCATATGAGGGGTTTAATGCGGAAGAGTCCAAATTACAATTTACAAATCTATTTCAAATTAGTGTTGCCATTATGTAAAATTAAAACAACATCAATTTACCTCTTACTTTAAGATATACCAACGTATAGAGGCTGCGGAGAGGCAGCGTGACACGGCTCGCACCTGCGGCTCATGATAAACGACCACTGCCCACCGCCGTAATGACGCGCCGTAATGATACGTGTGCGCTTACAGCCGCGCAGAGCACTGCCCTGCAGCGCTGGGACATGTGTGTTTAGTTTACATTTAATAATAATAAATGCCGTGTGGTCCCGGCATAGAATGGACCACGGCTTCCTTTTCTGTGGGCGTCGTAAGAGGCGACTGACTTAATTTATTTATTTATTTATTTACAAGAAACATGGTAAGTGTATAGATGTTACAATAAGTATAAGTCCTTATATTTCGCCATAATTAGGCATGAAAATTATGCACTTAAAAAGAATAAATGTTAAATAAGTCATTAAAATTCGAAATGTTATAAAAAAAAATACATCAAAAATGTCAGACACTTGTCAACAATAAAAAAGAAAGAAACGTCACTGTCAAATCATGGAGTATTGATGACAGCTGCATTGTAACACGACAGGTAATTCAAGTAGGTTTTTTACCTTTTAACGGTCCAGGGACCTGGAGGGAACGGCAGCGTCTCTCTTAAAACATCACCAAAACCTAACTGCTGTTGGCAACTTGCCTAAAAGCGTGGCAACTACTGGCAAAACTCTCCTTCATGAGGGAGGCCTATGATCAGTATTGGGTAGTGAACGACTGGTATGATAATTGGATCCTGCCAAGCCTGACATGTGCATGCCGAACATGGACCTATACTGAAAAAATAAAGAACAAAATCCTATCATGTCAGCATGCGATGGAAAGAAGTATCTTAAAGTTAAGAAAAATACAGAAAATAAGAAACACTGATATTAGGAAGAAAACCAAAATAACAGATGCTCTTCAGTATAGTATGAAATAGAAGTGGAGATGGGCAGGTCATATAGTGAGGTACAAAGATAAAAGGTGGACTCTCCAAACAACAAAATGGCGAGGTCCAGCAGGAAAAAGAAATGTTGGTAGGCAAAGAAGGAGATGGGCAGATGGCATAATAAAGACAGCGGGAAAAATCTGGACAAGTATTGCTACAGATAAGGAGAAGTGGAAAAAGATGGAGGAGGCTTTTACCCTTGGGGACCACGGAAGTGGATAAAAAGCTATAATAATAATAAATGATAATGGGGGAGGAAGGGATCGTTAGTAATTCGGACTTCAAGTCCCATTGCTAGCAATATACCCAAGCAATCGACTTTTGTACAAAGTCTCCCTCTGGTCTTGCATCTTACATCCTCACCTATCATCCCTCACTGGTGCCCCGCCAGCATTATATATCGATAACGTAGGCGGAGTTACCATTCCAATACTATCCATATAAAAAAATATATGATATTTTAAATATGATAAAATAAAAGACAAAATATTAAATAATAGCGAATATAATGAACACACACAATGTATTTTTTCTATATTTCTTATTTCCTTTTTTAATTTTTTTTTGTCTATGGTATTTCGCGGCTCACCTTTGGCCACAACAGAATATCAGTGTTTTGCTCTTTTTAGGGCAAAGCAATAAGTTGTGACCATTTTCTGTTACTATGGCACACGTACGAAGCGAAATTTTTTTACAAATTTTATGCATTTTGTTTTTTTTTTTTATTATTTGTACGCGTATCTTTTTTATCTTTTTTCACTGTGCATTTATGTCTATTGTTGTTTGTGTGTTGTAAGTAATGCAAATAAATTATCTATCTATCTATCTATCTATAATGTCATTCCGACAGATACTTACGACGTTGCTACATAAGGTCTGGATCCTGTTAACCTAAATTTTTAATTGGAAGCACCATGAACGGTCTCTACGCGACCATATAAAGTGTTCACCTCACGAGTGCAACTTAACAATTTGAAATATAGTCCATATTTTTAGTAAATTAATATCGAACAATAATCCCGAACCGGGAGTGGAGCTCGCGGCTCGTAAACGCCAGTTATTTACGGCTTGGCTCGAGGCCTTCTGCGTAGTCTCGGGGACGGGCCGCAAATTTTTATAAAACAAGCTGATTTGCTCATATGGAATTCATCGTTACACGCTTGAACCTAAATGGTCGCGTACAGTGCGGTTTTAAAGGAGTTTTCTTTCGCGAACGCTCAGGCTACTGAATGAGCTCCCTGCCGAGATTTTGGTTAGAGACTACAGTATGGGGTTGTTCAAAAATGGTATATTAAGGTTAATTCAGGGTCGGCAACGCGCACGTGAGAACCCTGGTATTGTAGGCGTTCATAGACTACAGTGACCGTTTACCGTCAGATGGGCTGTATGCTTGTCAGCATACAGCCTTCCGTGATATAAAAACATTGCATCATAAATCGTTTTTTTTTTTATATGACTGTAGTTTTCTGAGAGATTAGAGTAGGCTGTAGTAGTCTGATGGTAAACTGTTATCGTAGCCTATGGACGACTGTAACATCAGAGGTGTGACATCCCTGTAGCCTCATAAATTTAAATTAAGAAATCATATTACGCCCTTTTTGAAGAGCCTTTTACTGTATTTTCTAGGTAAAATTAGAAAACCACAATCCACAAGTGACTACAGCATGAGATGCTTCAAAAAAGGAGAAAAGAAATTTCTTCAGGGTCGGCAACGCGCACATAATACCCCTGGTATTGCAGGCGTTTATACGCTACGGTAATCACTTACCATCAAGTGGGCTATATCCTTGTTTGCCACCTCAGTGGTATAAAAAATAATTTCGTAAACAATTTCTGTAGTGGCACACAGCCCTCGGTGTGAAGGCTCGCCTGGCGCCCGCCGCCCGTCGCTGGCACATCGCCAACTCGCGTCACACGAAACATAGAGGGTGCTCGTGCCGGCTTGAAGACGTTAGCAGGGCTGGGACTCACGCTTGCACCATTTTATACTTAGTATAGACCGATGTTTCCCAACGTGGGGTCCACGCCTCACATCGAGGCAATTTGACAGTTAAGGGGGGCACACAAAAAATGAACTCGAAGCGTTTTTAACCCTCTTGCTCTGGGCCAAATTATATATATATATATATATATATATATATATATATATATATATATATATATATATATATATATATATATATATATATATATATATATATATATATATATATATACTCTGTTATGTCCATGGTACTGCTCATGTCTATAAGCGACAGTTACCACTTTCCATCAGGTGGGCCGTCAGCTTGTTTGCCATTCTAAGTTGTATAAAAAAAACATTTATTAGAAAAACCACATCGAAACCGGTCCACGGCTCCTAAATCTACAACCCTGTATGAGAAGTGCATATGAATTAATATAACGCCAACACTAAAATGCAGTTACGTTAGTTGCAGCGTCTCGGCAACTCGAATATTAAGTTATTGTAACTCGTCAGTCGTATACTCGGAACAATTAAAACGCGCCGAGTTCATTAATTTCTCGTTATACTCGTACATACATACATATATATATATATATGTATGTATGTATGTATGTATACATACATATATCGCTGTAGACATCGAGTCACCTATCTTTGGCAAATTCCTTTATTTTGTTTTTTTAATTTAAGAGCACTCATGACGAAGTGTAACCGCGCAGAGATTGTCAGTCAATTAAAAAAAAACAATTTGATATTTTCAAAGTTACCGATCGATTATTAAAAGCATGCTGCTGTTTAAACAGATCTTCTTCCCCTCCCCCCTCCCCCCACCTCCTTAGAAAGTAATATATATATCAATGAGACTGTGATATCCGTGGTACCCCCCATACATTGCCATTCCTGAGGAATATAGCGTTATTCCTCTGTACCCTGTAATTTCACTGCCATATCCCACCATTCAAACCTTTTGTTTGTAATGTGGACTACCAGTCCCATTGCCAGCAGTACAGCAATGCTATTCACTAAAAATCTACCGCAACGCTGCGCCCGCCGACGAGCTCTAGACTGATCAGCCTTGCGAACGACCGTGGCTACAGCGCTGCGGTAATTGGTATTCACTAACGTGTCAAACCTCATCGACGAACTGTAGGCTGTGATAACTCGAGGCTGTGCGCACGGACGAGATAGGGCTTGCAACAAAAACCGTAAAATGAAACCGATAACTGTAGAAATATAATATTTTATTGACAAATGGAATGTTTTATTCAGTTTAGAATGTTATTTAAATAAATATTATATAAAATAAACATAAATTTATACATCAAACATTTGATTTTGTTTTTTAAAGTTAAGATTTGTTTGAATACCCTTGCTTCCATTGCCGTAAAATAAACAAATAACACTTATACGTAGGTACGTAGAAATTATCTTTTTGAAGACTAGGCAGCATGGTCTCCGACCTTAGCCTGTTCCAAACGGAACAAACGTACTAAAAAAAAAAAAAGTAGGTACGTAGAGAGTATTATATTCCTTGTACTTAACATTCCAGAGGCGCACTTTTTGTATTTGTTTATTCTCTTTTAAAAATAATTAATAAAATTAACGTAACTTTACCAACGTTTTATAAGTTTGGATGTATCTATCAAATACGTAAGTAAAATGTGCTTTTTATTTACTTGTACTGTTTTTAAGGTTATATTTTTAGTAACTAAAATAAATGCATATCTCGTAACATGCCATGAAATGAGGTCCCTTCGCAAAGTAGTCGGAGATGCTGATGGATTATATAAAGAATCAGACATGGCTTGTGACAGGACATACACGAACAGAAAAAAGGATTAATTATATTTTTGTGGAGTATCTTAAATAAATAACTAATTTATAATTTTAGAATTATGTGTCTAATTGGTCTTATTGTTATTTTTAGGTCCACGCCGTCATTTGACTGACAGTATCCCGATGACACTTATCTCCTTCACAATAGCAGCCTCAACTAGAAAGAGAGTAGTCTCGCAAAGATTTGTTGCCACTGAAGAGCACCGAGTAGAGACAGAACAAATTTTGATAGAGAATCAGACAACACTAGTTCATATCTTATAGCTAATGAATGAGATATGACTAAATTAAAGTCAGCCATTGTACGATTTAATTAAAAATTTTTTAAAAAAATGTCAAATAATTTTTATTCAATTAAATTTAAAATATTATAAATGGTAATTCTTTATGATTCTACCATCCATTGTGAAGAAGGGGAGAAACCTCAATTTTGGTTTTTAAAATACTAATAGATTTTACAATAATACATTTCTAAAAATATACACTGCCAAACATAACAAGAGTTATTGGAATTATTAGTTAAATCAAGTTCATTATTGAAAATATAAGATTAAATTATGTCATTTAATAGTCATTAGTAATTTTGAAATATAAGTTTCATCTTATATAATTTTCAAATAAAAACACAATTACAATAAAATTTTATAATTATAAACTTGTTTCAATTTCAAATAAATAATTTTTAATGAATATTTTTTTTAATTTCTTACTCCATACTAGTTATAATATGAATTAATTATAATAATTTTAAATTAAAATATACATTTACAACATAATATAATATTAATTTTAATTCACAGGTAGACAAAAATGTAACAATAAAAAAGTATTTGAAAATAGTTTTAAGATATAAGTACAAAAAGTATAGCTAGCTTATTTTCAGACTACAAAATTTTCTTTTGTGCTTCTTCATTTTGTATAGATGATGTAACTGCATCATATTATCAGCATATCACAAACAATACAGCAATACACTACTATTATTGTGGCTGTCCAAGGGTTTGTGTCATGCTACTAAATGAGTTTCAAAATCACCTGAAAAAAAACAAGTAATGTTAATTATTTTTAATTAGCCACATAGCCAATCCTGAATTTATGTGTGTCATGTTTTTTAAAACTATGATTTTGAAACAATTTTTTATAATAGTTTCAACCTGAATGCTAAATTTAGTGGTCTAATTTAACAAAAATTAATTGACATGAATTAATAATTTACTACATGTTTAACTAAGTTGGTTTCTTTCTAACATATTAGACATAGTTATTTTTATACAAAACCAGAGGCCACTAAGCTTATGGATCACCTAATGGGAAACGGTTACCATGATCCATGAATATTTGTAACACCAGAAGTATTATTATGCATACTAGAATACTTGTTACACACCATTATTAACTAGCTAGTTGTTCCCTACACAAACATCTGCTGACACAATTAAGCTTGTCTCAATAAAATAAACAAGTGCACACAATCACTGCAAAGTATTCTTTTTCCTGCTTTAAATTTATTTATGTACCTAATACCATCAATTAATAAAATTTAAGTTACAAACCTTTAGCTTTAACAACTCTCTGGAACAGGCATACATGGTGACAATTCTTTTTCTAACATATTGATTAATTCTTCAGAAAGTCGGTAATGATGAATATAATCCACATCACATAAAGTTGTTGATTGTCGGCATTTCTTACAATCATTTTCTATTTTAGCTTCTTTCAACAAATGGGTCATTACACATAAACGGGCAGCAATCGTTTTTAAACACAAATTGATAATTTCAATACATTTAATAATCACAGAATTCAAGAAACAAATAAATATATTAGATGAATACTATGCAAACAGCGTAGAAAACAAAGCTTTTGAGTTTGACATAAGAAATCGAGGCTGTAGGCTAGGCTGTCGGCGAAGGCGAGGCTGATTTTTGTTAGTGAATACCAAATACTATGGCAAAATGTCAAATCGCACAGCCTTGAGTAGTTCCCGTTTATGCCGCTCGTCTTTGAGCTCGTCTTTGGGCGCTAGTGTCGCGTCTTAAGAATTAGTGAATACCATTTCAATATTTCATCGCTGCGTCAAGGCTGATGTCTAGGCTGTTTGCTTAGAGAATAGCACTACAGGACTAAGTGGAGGTCGACCTGACTGGGTTCTGCTTGCTGCTTGCGTGCTGAATTCCAGGTGTATTCACCACGATGGGCTAAATGACCTGCCTTTTCATCCTCACCTATCATCCCTCACTGGTGCCCCGCCAGCGTATATCGTTAGCGCGGGGTTACCATTCCATTATTATTCCATAAAAAAAACAACGCACAACCGAAACTACTAGCTCTAGAACCTTAAAATTTTGCAGGTAGATTCTTTATATTTTTTTTTATACTACTTACATTGGCAAACAAGCTGACGGCCCACCTGATGGAAAGTGGTAACCGTCGCCTATAGACATGAGCAGTACCATGGACATAACAGAGTATACTGTTTTGCCCATGATACCCCCCATGCGTTGCCATTCCTGAGGACTCAGGTGTTATTCCTCTGTACCCAGTAAATTCACGCCGTATCCCACCCCTCGAACCGAAACACAGCCATGCAAACACAACTGCTTCACGGTAGAAACACGAATGGGACAGAGGTACCCAAGCAATCGACTTTATATAGCGTAAGTGAACAATAAGAAAGGTATTTTCACCATTCCATTATCATTCATTAGTACCATAAATCGTCAAACCGTAACACAGCCACGCCGTAACACGACAGCTTCACGGCTGTAACACGAATGACAGAGCTATCATCAATTATTCTACAATTAAAAATTGTTCGATCACGCGCGTGTTGTGACGTCACATCGGATACACGTGTGCTCTTTGATGGATGAGCATAATCGAGCTATGCTGTAATTAAATTAATGTACATTGTGAACTTTAATCCATCTGTTTAAGGTTCATATTTAAACGTCCAGTGTTAAGTATTGACAACACCCCCGCCTTAAAAAAATTATGAATGTGTGTGTTAATTAGCTATTTCCCGCGGCTCTGCTTATGTAAATTAGTACATAAAGTGTCCCATACGCTACGTTAGGATATAACCTACCCGTGCACCAAATTTCACTCGAATCCATTTAATAGCTTTCCCGTGAAAGAGTAACTAATTATGTTACTCCTTTTATATATATATATTTTTTTTGTTATAGTATTCTTTTATCTCTTTTCTTTTGTATATGTCTATCTTTGTCTGTTGTTATTTGTGTTCTGTAAGTAATGTAATATCTATCTATCTATCCGTCTACCTACCCATATCTATCCATCGTTACAAACTTTCGCATCGTCATAACAGCCTTTAACTGTCCACTGCTGGACATAAGCCTCCTCTATTGGGGGAGGGAGATTTGACAGTAGTTGCCACGCTTGGCTGGCGGGTTGGCAACCGCAGTTTGGCTTTAGAGATGTTTTAAGAAATACGTTGCTGCCCATCCCTCGCTCTCCAATAGTCGGCTCTTACGACACTCACGGGAAAGGAAGGGGTGGACTTCTATGCTGGGACCATACGGCAACATATAAATATACATTATATTTATAGTTTATTAAAAAAAATCTATTAAAATAAAGGTTTGATACATCAAAATACGATTTTATGATCATAGGCAGGTACCGATAATGTATTTGGACATAAAACTTTCCAATTTCCAAGCGAAATAATCATAAAACAATATAATATCAATTGATAAGCGGCCAACAGCTCAGAATATGTTGTTGCATTTTATATTTGTCGTCTCTTGCTTGCTTTTGTTTATTTATTTTAATGCATTCATATTTATAATCCTCTAGAAGCCTAAATGGTCACGTACAATGCGGTTTCAGAGGAATTTTCTTCCGCAAACGCTCAGGTATACCAGAGAGAGACTTTGTACAAAAGTCGATTGCTTGGGTACCTCTGTCGCATTCGTGTTTCTACCGTGAAGCAGTTGTGTTTGCATGGCTGTGTTTCGGTTTGAAGGGTGGGATATGACGTGAATTTACAGGGTACAGAGGAATAACATATGAGTCCTCAGGAATGGCAACGTATGGGGTGTATCATGGGCGAAACATTATACTCTGTTATGTCCATGGTACTGCTCATGTCTATAGGCGACGGTTACCACTTTCCATCAGGTGGGCCGCCAGCTTGTTTGCCATTCTAAGTTGTAAAAAAAAAAAGGTTGTGAAATGAGCTCCCTGCCGAGGTTTTCCCTACAGACTACAGTATGGGGTTCTTCAAAAAGAGCATATTAAGGTCTCTTCAGGGTCGCCAACGCGCTCGTGACACCCCTAGTGTTGCAGGCGTCCATAGACTACAGTGGCCCGGCATAGAATAGGCTCTTCCTTTCCTTTCCCTTGAATGTATTCAACGGCGACTAAAGGAGCTTATGATGGAGAGATAGGCAGCAGCGACTCTGTGGTTGCCTATCCGCCTGCCAAGCGTGGCAACTACTTGCAAAACCCCCCAAGGGGAGGCTTATGTTCAGCAGTGGACAGTTAATGGGTGGTATGACGTTGGTAAATATTTTTAAATTTTGTCGTTGTACATCTGTATGTTTATTCCGGCATCACGCAAAAACAACTACACCAAATTGGATGCGGTTTACACAGTTGTTTTTCCGAAGGTTCAACTTTAAATCTGGTGTAAGTTTCATCTAGATACGCTGTCTAGAAGTGGTCTTGTTTCTTTGGTTTTCCTGCTTCTGAAATGCACATGTACGAAGTGGCCGGCATAAATTTAATATCTTATAATTAAATGAGATACTGTTACATTCTTTTCACTAATTGCACTAAACTATCCAAGTCTACGGCACTTTAAAAACGATAACAATAAACCTACGAATCGCCGTCATTCAGCGCCGCCATTTTGTCGCAGCTGTCAAATAATTTCCCGCCAAATTAAATAATTCCAAGTGTGAGATAAAAATCATGAACTCACATGGTGTAGGTACGTTTTATTACTCTGTTTAATTAAAATCCGACTCGACGTGTCGTTGACTGCAAATATTGTGTAGTGGTGCGACACATATTCACTTCATGTTATGGCAAAGTTCATTTTTAATTAACTTTTAATTTACAACGATCTGCTTGTTAGTAGCCATAATTATGTCTTGATTTTAGATTAAAAATTGCTTTCTGTTTACTGTAATAAGTTATGTATGTATTATATGATTAATGGAAGGAAATACAATGTAAAATATATGTAAATTTTTCATCTTGTTAAAAATTTGCACGCCGACATAGACACAGAATGTATATGGGAAATGTAAATCTATTTCATCTAAAATTACTTACATTCTAGCAAAATAAATTCATTTCATTTCATTAGATCAGGGGTGGCCGACATGACTAGACCCAAGATCTACTGTTTACTGACGAAATTCTGTGTAATCTACCAATTACATACTTCTTGAAATCACAAATGAAACGACATAGTTCAGTACACGACTGTGTAGTGTTGTAGTATTGTTTATTGTATTAAGAGGGAGAACATAAAACTGCAAATTATTCTTAGTAACTACTTATTTATATTAGTGTGAGCATTGCGTCTGAGCATCTTCCGCTGGATTAGCAAAATATTATATTTTTTATCTTGCCACGATAGAATGGACTAATAAAGTCGCGATCGACCGGTTGGCCAGCCTGGTTTATAGGTTGTAGGAGACATGAATTAACGCGAACATTTAGATAAAATATGATTATTGATCTAGGATTTTCTCGACATTTCGGCAAATAAAATTCTGTAAAGACAAACTTGATCCGCTACTGATTTACTTTTAGTATTTTGTGAAGTAGTAATATCGATGACAGCGCCATTCCGTTAAGGCGGTGGCGTGGGGAACTTCGTTAAGTATACAACTATCTTTAGGAACTCGAAATAGTTTTTAAAACTCATACTTCATTTTCCATTCCCAAAGCTAAGAGAATATTAAAATTCTATGAAGTGAAAATTCATTTGAAGTGGAACTGAAGTTCCCTGCGAAATACAATGCAAACCTTTACAGAGTAGTATCATAGGTTGTTTTTTTTATTTCATTATGTATGCACAATGAGTTACAATCATTAAAATTGACTATCGTAAAATAACATAGAACACTTATTTGAGAATAGGCCAACTAAGGACATATTACTTAACTTTGCAAAGTCTTCGCTGAGGATCGTGGCAAGGGAGAAAGGCACAATAAGAGTGGACTAAATACCGGACACGATAAGGTTCACATTTATATATATAGTTTTTACAAATTTATATAAAAAAAAACCCACAGCTCTACACACAGCTATATTAACACATATCAGAAGGTTGTCGCATAAAACATATCGACAGAAAATATTAAAGCGAAAAAAGAATCATTACAATTGAAAACATTTGTAGAAAAACAATAGTATGAACTAGATCGAGACCCAGACAGTTGTGCACGCAGCATGGTTAAAGCAGTTGGTAAATTGTGTTAAATTATTAATTATATATAAAGGTTACAGAACTACTGTCTTTATATCATTCAAATCGTGACCACGGCCGGTGGAACTTGGTGCTGTTCGTGTCTTTAGGTGACAGTTACCACGTCCTATCAGATGAGCTCTAGGCTTGTTTGCAGTTCTAAGTAGCATATAAAAAAAAATCCAATTTCGATAGATTGTAATTTATCATCGATATAATCGATACAGTATGCGCACTGCACATCCCTAGCCGTGTCGCGATTCGCGCCTTGTGATTACACGTTAGTTCACAAACTCATGTGAATTTAAACTTGGAAAGAAAACGTTTAGAATGGCGCCATTTTGTCGTTGAATTTAATCTATGTTATAAATAGTTACAGATACAAACAATTTATTCATAATTTTACATAAATTGTATGTTAACGTTCCTTAATATAATATTAATTGTCTTTATTGCATAATAAATGTATTAGATAATAATGAAATTAAAATTAAATTAGTTTCGTAAAATTAAAAAAAGTATATTGTGCTCTGTAAAGAAAAAAAAAAACCGATCATAATAGTTATAAATACGCCGATCAATGTTCCTACCTAAGAACAAGGAATTACATAGAAGAAATGATAAAATAAAAACTGTCAATCATATGGTTGCCTCCTTTCTTTTTATGCAAATATAATTAGTGAAGAGAGGACGAAAGATACACCATCAGTTGCTTGTTTGTCAATTCATCGTAGGCTGGTATATAGAAAATGTTATACGGCCGTATAACCCTACCAAATTCAGATACAACCTGCTCGCATACTTGCTACATAAACTGTGTCCAATATATAATCTAGTAATGTAACATTGGATATTGACAAATAATTGACGTATCAAATATTTTCTATATATGTTCACCACCTCTGCTCTTCATACGCCTTCTGTTTTCACGTACTGGTTAGCTGGTAGAGAATGCCATACGGCATTAGGCTCGCCATTTGTACAAAGTTTTATTGTACGATAAAGAATAAATAAATAAATGTACGTTATACTATATCTATGATTTTCTAGAGACATAAATTGAGAAGATTTGAATTTAGAACGCAATGTCGCGTTCTACATTATTTTGCGTAGCGCAGACACTATCCTTAATCTGTTATTTTATTCGCCAACGAGCAAATTCTTTTTCAAAGAAAAATGCCCGCTTTATTTATTACAAAATAATACGGGATCAGCATGAAAGTAAACTCTATTTATTTTTAAAAAAGAATTATCGAAATCTGAGGGTTTTCCATGAAATGTTTTCTGAAAATTTAGGGTCGAATAAAAGACAAATTAATATGAAAATAATATGATATGAATGATATTTACAATATTATGCGTTTTATTTGGTTATTTTTTTTGTATTTACTGTGTCTGACTTGCGTCATCTACCTTACTCTGTGTATATTAATACACAGAGTAAGGTAGATGACTTACCACTATTATTTTTTTGGTTGATTAAAATGGTATGATAACCCCGCCCGCGCTAACGGGATACGCTGGCGGAGCACCAGTGAAGGGTGATAGATGAGAATGAAAACAGGCCAGTTAGCCCATCATGATGAATTTATCAGGAACTAATCATGATAGTTTCCAGGGGGAACCGCGAGGAGGTCGACCTGGTTGGGTATATTGCTAGCAATGGGATTCTCAGTCTCCATTACTAACAATCCCTTTCCCACCTAATCCACTATTTATACCAAGTTGTCTGTAGGAGATTGCTTGTAGCGATAAGGCCGCCTTTTGTATATGCACATTCTGTACAAATACTCCTTGTATACATCTCTACTGTGCGCAATAGATAGTTTGTTATTATTATTAAATATTTTGAAAGAAAAGTGGTATATGAATGAATATGTATTTACAAGAAACATGGTAAGTATATAGATGTTAACAAGAAGTATATAGGTTTACATAATTCGCTGTAATAAGTCATGCAAAAATTAAACTTTTAAAGTACAATTGTTGATTGAATGAATTATTTAAACAAACAATAATGTTTTGAAAAATATATAATTCTAATATATAAAATTCTCGTGTCGCGGTGTTTGTTACCAAACTCCTCCGAAACGGCTTTACCGATTTCATGAAATTTTGTGTGCATATCGGATAGGTCTGAGAATCGGCCAACATCTATTTTTCATACCCCTCAATGATAAGGGTGACCCTCCCCGAATTTTTTTTTTTGACAAATTTTTACATTTGTATATTATTATGATTTAGCATTGAAAAATACATACAAATCCAAATTTTCACGTTTTTATGATCAACCCCTGTTTTTTAATCGCGATTTTTATAAGGTAAGGTTTATATGTTGCAAGATGGCAATCCAATATAATAATTGTAGTACGATAAATTTTCATGTATAGTTCTAGAAATAATGTATATGGTAAAACAACGTTTGCCGAGTCAGCTAGTTATATATATATAATTCTGGACTACATTATGAAGTACTCTGTCTGCTTAATTTTAAAATAAAACTTAAATATTTTTATTTGAGCAAGTTGTCGTCTTCTTATTTTGTTCATTTGTCTGGTTAGCATTCTTATTTCTTCAGATATCTTAAAAAAAATATAACTTTATGTTTTACGTATACATGTGAGCAATAGTTATATATTTTTTACTAGCTGACCCCGTAAACGTTGTTTTACCACTTATTGCGAAATATAAATATCGCGATTAAAATACAGCGGTTGATCGTAGAACGATGAAAATTTAAAGTTGTGTGTATTTTTAATGCTAAATCATATTTAAAACACAATTAATAATGTTGTCAAAAAAATGTAAAAAAAATTTTTAAGTGTGGGTCACCCTTATCATTGAGGGGTATTAAAAATAAATGTTGGCCGATTTTCAGACCTACCCAATACGCACACAAAATTTCATGAAAATCGGTAAAGCCGTTTCGGAGGAGTTCGGTAACAAACACCGCGACACGGGAATTTTATATATTAGATGTATTTGCGTAGGTGTTTGTATGCATGTGTGTATGTATGTATATGTGTTTATATATAATAGTATATAAGTATATATAAGAAGTAGGTATATATATTTACATTATTACATGTATCCCATCTCTATATTTTAGAAATAACAAAATTTCATCGCGCCTCCGATCAAACTGTTTATAATTACTCCTCTCCATCCAAAGGTTGGCTGCAAGAGATCGCTCTCAGCGATAAGGCCGCCCATTGTTCTCTCACTGTGATCATTTCTTGTAATTGTTTATATTTATAATAAGTTTACTATTGTAATCTTATGGAGGAAACAATAGAGAGTATCTATCTATCTATCTATCTATTCTAATAGTAATATTCGTAGACTAATTAATAATATAAATTCATTATACATAACAATATTTTAACACCGGAATGGGGCGTATATCATCGGTTGGGGGCGAGTAGGCACAATGGCGGGCCAGCACTGCATCCACAATGGAATAATTGCTTCTTGTTCGCGCACATATTTCAGGATCTCCAAGAATTTGATTTACTGTTTAAAATATTATATGTAATAATTAATATGAGAGTGTCGTGGACGGCTTAAACCATTAAGTAACTACCCGCACGTTGTCTGTAAAGGTCGTGAGTTCGTATCTCGGTTGTTACATTATTAATTTATATTTTCGACTAGTAACCAAATTGTCAAACCAAAATATGGTCCCGGCGTGATAGGCCACCCCTTCCTTTACCTTAAATGTTGTAAGGAACGACAAAGGGAACTTAGTGGTCAAAGGATGAGATGCAGCCTCCTTTTTAAAACATTACCAAAGCTTAACTACAGTTGCCAACCCCGCTGCCAAGCATGGCAATTGCTGGCTTTACCAGAGGGAGACTTTGTATAAAAGTCGTTTGCTTGGCCACCTCTGTCCCATTCGTGTTTCTACCGCGAAGCTGATGTGTTTGCATGGCTGTGTTTCGGTTTGAAGGGTGGGATATGGCGTGTATTCACTGGGTACAGAGGAATAACACCTGCAACGCATGAGGGGTATCATGGGCGAAACAGTATACTCTGTTATGTCCACGGTACTGCTCATGTCTATAGGCGACGGGTTCCACTTTGCATCAGGTGGGGCGGCCGCGTGTTTGCCCTTGTAAGTTGTATAAAAAAAAGTCCCATTTTAATATCTTTGACTGCTCATAGGTGGCAGTGGTCATTTACCATTAGGTGCGCCACAAGCTCGTTTGCTCCCTGTGTTATAAAAAAAAAACACACAAACTGACAAACAAGCTCACGGTCCACCTGATTGAAAGTGATAACCGTCGCCTATAGACAACATTATATTGTGTCGCCCACAATATCCTTCATACGTTGTCATTCCTGAGGACTCAAGTGTTATTCCTCTGTACCCTGTAAACTCACTGCCATAACCCACCCTTCAAACCGAAACACAGCCATGCAAACACAACTGCTTCACAATTGAAACACGAATGGGACAGAGGTGGCCAAGCAAACGACTTTTGTACAAAGACTTCCTTTAGTTAAATCTGTTTACAAAACTAAACCATTTTCGTATACATATCATTATTCACAGATAAACTACGTTCCAACAATATAACATGTTATATAGGAAGCTATTTACATGTACATATACACAAGAAAATAAGCCGCTCGTCTCATTTATCAACCAGTGGGGCGGGCATAGACAATACGCTGCATACTTGTGGCGCGCGTTTCAAACGATAAATTCACCATTCAATTGTCTATGGTTATTGTTTGGGCTGCACATAATATTTGTTGGGGTCAATAGGATTTCATCCTATTGTGAATAATTAGAGATTTCGTCCCAAAAAAAAGCCAATTTCAATTGTGACATAACCAATCATTTTGATTTTTAGGTTTTCCCAAGAGACTACAGCGTGGGGTTCTTCAAAAGGGGGATAAAGAGGTTTCTTCAGGGTCGGCAATGCGCGCGTAATACCTCTGGTATTGCAGGCGTTCATAGGCTACGGTAACCGCTTGCCATCAGGTGGGCCGTATGCTTGTTTGCCACCTCAGTGGTATAAAAAAAATTTTAAAACTAAAGTAATTATTAATTAGATTAAAATAAAATAAGGAACAAATGACGGACTGGAATGCTAGTAGCATTCTCTACCAGTCAACCTTTGGGGTGAACAGTGAATCACGAACGCGGTTTGCTACTTACCTTGTTATTTTACGCGGTTTACTTTGTTATTCAAATAAAAAAAGATTTTTCCAAATTGGTTTACAATTGACGGAGTTTTTTTTTTTTAATAGGTAATAATGGTATGGTAACCCCGTCTGCGCTATCGGTATACACCGGCGAGGCACCAGCGATAGATGACTGATGAGGATGAAAGTAGGTCAGTTGGCCCATCCTGACGAATTAAACTAGAATTATTCACGACGGTTTCCAGGGGGAACCACGTGGAGTTCGACCTGACAGGGTAGATTGCTAGTAATAGAGCTATTTGGCCCCATTACTAACAATCCCTTCGCCCCCACAATTGACGGAGTTAGTTATACGGTAATAAATATAAAAAAAAAATACGCACACACATGCAAACGGGTAATAGTGTAGACAGTAGGTAAATATGGTAGAAATATCACGATAGTTTCTAGAAGGAACCTCGTGGAGGTCGACCTGAGGGTATATTGATAACAATGGGGACTAATCTTCCCATTACTTACAATCCCTTCCCCCTGAATGATTCTATTGTTTCTACTATTGAGAGCAATATATCCCTTTAGGTCCCGATGGAAATCATCACAGTAAATTCACGGTGAATTCATCACTATGGGATGGGACAGAGGGAGACTTTGTACAAAAGTCGTTTGTTTGGGCACCTCTGTCCCATTCGTGTTTCAACCGTGAAGCAGTTGTGTTTGCATGGCTGTGTTTCGGTTTGAAGGGTGGGATATGGCGTGAATTTACTGGGCACAGAGGGATACGCCGGCGGAGCACCAGTGAAGGGTGACAGATGAGAATGAAAACAGGCCAGTTAGCGCATCATGATGAATTCATCAGGAATTAACCATGATAGTTTCCAGGGGGAACCGCGAGGAGGTCGACCTGGTTAGGTATATTGCTAGCAATAGGATTCTCAGTCTCCATTACTAACAATCCCTTTCCCCCCTTGTTTATGTATTAATAATAGTAACACTTCAGCTGTCATGCTTTCTCATGCAGGCTTTCTCACTGTATCGGGTTGACTGGAAGAGATCTCCGTCAGAGATAAGTCCACCCTTGCTCGCAACATTTATAAATGCATTATTTTATATGTAACTTACAAGTGCAGTAAAGAATATATAAATTTAATTTAGTATTGCGTTCTATTATATATATTTTTAGTGGCGTGCCACTCGCGCTTTGCTATAACGGACGGAGTGTAATCGCTGATCTTGGTTTAATTAGTTACTTCCATAAATCATTTCGCCGGCCACCTGCGCACGCGCCGCACGCACGGGACGCTCTGGCGCAGACTTATCTGATGTCTATTAATGAGATGCACAGTTTATACATATATTAGTTATTTTTGTCCAACTGTCGCAGAAAGGTGGGTACTTGTTTCGGGTACTCAGGTCATTGGAAACAGTATACTCTGTTATGTCCACGGTACTGCTCATGTCTATAGGCGACGGTTACCACTCTCCATCAGGTGAACCGCCAGCTTGTTTGCCATTCTAAGTTGTATAAAAAAAAACATTTAGAAAAGAAATTGATGTACCAATGTACCCGTGCGGAGCCGGGGCGGGGCACTAGTGATTCATAATCATGGAGCCCGGCGCGGCGCTTCCTGTGCGTGGGACTGCACCTAGTTCCAGGTGGACCGTTACTGATCTATGACCGTGTGCCGTGGTCATTGTTCCAGCCATAATCACCATTGTATTGTCATTCAAATAAGTCAGTTATGTGCTCTAATTTACTGAGGAATGACGGAGCAAGCATGTACTATGTATAATATATGTATGACCTTTTTCAATCTACAGATTTTTTTACTTAATTTAGAATAGCGAGGTTTTCCCAAGAGACTACAGCATGGGGTTCTTTAAAAGGGGGGTAAAGAGGTTTCTTCAGGGTCGGCAACGCGTGCGTAATGCCTCTGGTATTGCAGGCGTTCATAGGCTACGGTAACCGCTTACCATCAGGTGGGCTGTATGCTTGTTTGCCACCTCAGTGGTAAAAAAAAAAAATAGCAAATAAAATATTTGACTGAAGTTGAACAAGCTGACGGTTCACCTGATGGAAAGTGGTAACCGTCGCCTATAGACATGAGCAGTACTATGGACATAACAGAGTATACTGTTTCGCCCATGATAGCCCTCATGCGTGACTGTGTTTCGGTTTGAACGGTGGGATATGGCGTGAATTTACTGGGTACAGAGGAATAACACCTGAGTCCTCAGGAATGGCAACGCATGGGGGGTGTCATGGGCGAAACGGTATACTCTGTTACGTCCACGGTACTGCTCATGTGTATAGGCGACGGTTACCGCTTTCCATTAGGTGGGCCGTCAGCTTGTTTGCCATTCTAAGTTGTACAAAAAAAAATAATGACGGGGCCGTAAGTCCCCGTTACTAATGATCCACTCCCCTCTCTACTACAGTACCTTTGCACGCCGTATATCGAGTCACTTCATTCACTGTACAATTTATTATCATTTGGATTGCGTGGGGCGATGGAATTTATCGGTGGCGCGACTTATTGGTGGGGTGGCACTGTATAGACTCGTCCTGGTACTCTCGTCCCATCTATTTTCGCCGCCATTCAGCTAGACAGCTGTGTCCTGATTAGAAAGTCTTCAACCGACAGCAAATACAAGGAGGTTCTCGATTCGATCGTTTTTTTTTTATGTTCATTACCTCATAACTTTGTCGGTTGTAAACCGAGTTGGAAAATTGTTTTTTTATCTGTATGGGTTATACTTAGAGATTGGTGACGTCGACGATTTTGTCAAAATGGATTCAGTAATTTAGCTACAATTGATGTCGGTTATATACATACATACATACATACATATATATATATATATATATATATATATATATATATATACATATATATATATATATATATACTAGCGACCCACCCCAGCTTCGTGCGGGAACACATTACATCACGTCACATTAGAAACCTCTAAATTTATCAGTGTTCTTCTACAATATTATGCATGTATTATACATATAAACCTTCCTCTTGAATCGCTCTATCTATTAAAAAAACCGCCTAAATCTTTAGAGCCATATTTATTTGTATAGTATTCCTAATTTGTTCCACCTCTTTGTTCCAGGTACTGATTATGGAAGAATTCCAAAGAACCGCGGCCCTGTTCGGCGCTAACTGGGATTACGTTATCCAAGGAAACACTCAACAAAACATTTGTAATATATCACCTATTTATGATTTGTTTTGAAATTCGGAGACAAAAGTGGAACAATTTCGAGTTAAAAAATAAAAATAATTAAAGAGAATCGAAGTTCAATCACCAGAGGGAGACTTTGTATAAAAGTCGATTGCTTGGGTACCTGTCCCATTCGTGTTTCAACCGTGAAGCAGTTGTGTTTGCGTGGCTGTGTTTCGGTTTGAAGGGTGGGATATGGCGTGAATTTACTGGGTACAGAGGAATAACACCTGAGTCCTCAGGAATGGTAACGCATGGGGGGTATCATGGGCGAAACAGTACACGGGATTACCTATCCACAAATAGATAGATAGATACTCTTTATTGTTTCCTCCATAAGATTACAATAGTAAACTTATTATAGATACAAACAATTACAAGAAATGATCACAGTGAGACAACAATGGGCGGCCTTATCGCTAAGAGCGATCTCTTGCAGCCAACCTTTGGATGGAGAGGAGTAATTATAAACAGTTTGATCGGAGGCGCGATGAAATTCTGTTATTTCTAAAATATAGAGATGTGATACATGTCTATCATCATTCACAGAACTGTTGACAATTTTGAAAAAGCACAAAATATCGATATTGTGAATCGACTTTAAAATTGAGGTTTTTGTTTTTTTTTTTTTATACAACTTAGAATGGCAAACAAGTTTAGGGCCCACTTGATGGAAAGTGGTAACCGTCGCCTATAGACATGAGCAGTGCCATGGACATAACAGAGTATACTGTTTCACCTATGATACCCCCCATGCGTTGCCATTCCTAAGGACTCAGCCATATCGCACCCTTCAAACGGAAACACAGCCATGCAAACACAACTGCTTCACGGTTGAAACACAAATGGGACTAGAGATGGGCAATCCACCTGGGTGGGTTTAAAGTCTGGTGGGTAAAAACCGGGTGTTTTGGGTTTATTGGGTTTAAACCCCATAAACACCCAAATTTTTGGGTGTTTATGATTTTGTACTTCATCATCGTCATCTCAGCCGCAAGACGTCCACTATACTGGACATAGACAATATTATTATGCAGCCTACAGAATAAAAAACTTTTAATTTGATTTTGAGTTTATTAAGAAAGAGATGAAAGTAAAATGTAAAACTACAGTCAATCACTGTCAGATTCAGAGTTATTACAAGCGATGAATTGTATAGGTTCGATAGGCTCTATTTCGTCTAAACTGTTATGTTCATTTACTTGCTCAATGAAAGCTTCTAAGGTATTTTCTTCATTAAACTGAATGTCCTCGCATTCAGCTTTATGTTTAAGATTCCAGTTATAACAAATGAATGAAATTTTTTCAGTTCTTTCAGTTGTAAGTCGATTTCTTTTGTTATTATGTATGTAGCCTTGGATACTAAAGGAACGCTCAGTGGCTGCCGAAGTACAGGGAGCTGATAGAATACGAATCGCTACTTAACTCAGTGGAACCACAAATACCTTTCCACCATATTAGGGGCTCAATGCTATCTAATGAGCTCCATACAAATCCTCTGGCCCAAAAGTTTTCTTTAGCTTTATAACACGCCAAATCTGCCATTACATTTGACAAACTTAAGTGTTGGCTTAAATTGTAGATAAACTCCATACCCTTAAGTTCTTCCTCTTGAGTAAGTTCTACTCCTAGAGTCCTGGGGTCTAGAATATATGCTGCAAAATGTATTGGCCTCATTGCCATATTGCATCTTGAAGATACTGATGTTAGAATCTGCTGTTTGCTTTCTTCGCTCAATGTCGAAATCTCATTTAATGCAAAACGTATCTTAGCTTGTACATCTCTAAATGTAATGTATGTGCGATGCAAACGATTCTGGTCGCTCTCTAAGTAAAATATGCTTTCAGTGACTGGTTCCAAAATACTTATACATTCCCCTGTCTTCGTCCAGAAATCATCACTTAGAATTAAATCTTTAATATCTCTTGAAATTACCACATCTTCTCTAACTGTTAATATTTGCAAAGCTAATCGTTGACTCCTTTTAACAGTTTTTATTATATTTATGGCTTGCATAATAAACACAGTTACTTCTTGTATCTTTACAATATCTTGGCACAACAAGTTAAGGATATGTGCACAGCAACCGAGAGGAACAACATGTGGATATTTGAGTTTTGTTAATTCGAATGCCTTTTGTATATTTCTAGCGTTATCGCCAATAAGTACAAGAAACTTATTTGCTCCATACACTTTCATTACTTTTTCAACTTCTTGGCTAAGGTATTCACTAGTGTGAGGATTACTTTCTGTATTCAAACTTTTAACGTATGCAGGTTGAGGTTTTGATATAAGAAAGTTTATTATTCCTTCATTTCTTAAATTAGACCAGCCATCGCACTGAAGGTGTAAGTAACTACAAGCATTTAGTTCCTCATTTAACTCAAAACGCATTTCTCTATATATTTTATCTAAGTATTTTGTCGCTAAAGCTTTACGTGAAGGTATTTTAAATTTTGGTTGCAATTTTTCGAAAAATTGTATCCATAAAGGATGTTGCACCATCGATAATGGCGTCCCTGTTACAAATATAGCTCTCGCTAATTCTGTTTTTATATGATCATCGGTGTCTTGAAACTCAGCATTTATTGTAGTGTTAGCAGACGACGAGGGGCTTATAAAAGAATCATTTGTCTCTATCTCTGACAGTCCAGACATTTTGGTTTTGGACGAGCTATCTTTTATAAGTTTCATAGAGTCTTTTAATGTTTCTGGAGATTTTGGACAAGTGATAAGATGTTGAAGCATTTTGGCAGCATTACTGAATTTGTAGACCTTATTACAAAGCTTGCAAGAAACAGACTTGTTTGGTAAAGTACGGTAGTGCTCCCATATGCGTAAATCTTTAGGTCTCCCCATTGAACCTAAAAAAATGAACGATGATTAGTTGGTCTGACGAAAATTCAACAATAGAGTGCCTATTTTTTTACAATGATTATTTCTTGTTATTTACAATAAATTTATTAAAAAAATAATAAAATAAATACAAAAAACCTTTGTAAAATTACATCTCCTCGGAGGATTAAACGCAGACGCTAGTTTATTATCGTATTGTTCTGTATTTTTCTCAGCAACTTCTTTAATTCGATTAGGTACTTACGCATATTATGTTAAAAATAAATATCTAGTACACATCTTAGGCTATCCACCATTATTATCCAATGACGACTCTCAGCTAACTATGCACTATCATCCAAAATAAACGTGTATGGAAAATTTTATCCCAGTCGGTTGAGGATTGAGGATAATTGCATCAACATACGAACATACCTACATACTTTTATTTACATAACGCAAGCTAAATAAAAGCTTGTAATAATACATCTAATTTTAAGTTAAAATTGTTAAGTGATCATGATATAATTGTATCATTCAAAAATCCACTTACCTTTAATTATTTCTTGTTAAGTATAAATATTATTTCAAATCTGCTCCCTTAATATGCACTTTTTTACTGCTTTTCCTACCTAACACGTTACCAGGAAGTCACGTTACCAGAGTCAGAGTAATAGTGAACACGTTTGACAGTGATTGTCGTCGCCTCATATTCAGCGTCGACGAATAGGGGAATCCCCAGTCATAATGTATTGCATGCGTGGCGGTCTTACTTCAAATCCATAAACAAAGAGATAATTACAGAACTCGATACTAGATGGCGCTGTTTTTGTTTGAAGAAAGTTTGCGGGCTAAAATACATAGAATTTCATCAATGACTTCCACAAAGAACAACATTTCTGTTTTTTCTAAGTCCGTATCTCTTCCGTATATTTCATAAGATATAAGCTTGGGCTACATTGTTATGCAACGTGATTTTGTCGCTGTCTTGCTAGCAGGGTTGACAGATATACGATTTAAATCGTACTCATACTATTATTTGTCTATTTTTTAATGTACGATCGTAAAGATTATGATCGTAATTCGCACAAAAACATACGACTTTTTGGTTACCTGGCAACATTTTTATTATGAAACGAACATGCTCACATCATCAGTCACATGCAACAATTTATTGGGGTTTTCCCCTTCACATCTGGCAGTCCTGCTTGCTAGAATATAGGTAAGTCAGCCACAGTTACTGACGATCGATATTTAAAGGGTATTGTTTTTGTGCTAAATATTTCATAAAAACGTTATTTAATACTTTGTGGATTATTAATTTAGTTGATAATCACTGGAAGTAAAATGGATGCTAATTTGAGAGATCAAGATCTTCGTATAAAACAGTTAATAAAAGAAAATCTACGTAAGTACTCTTTTTATACCTAGGTAGGTAAGGTATAATAAACACAAAAGGTACTTAGATCGCGTGTGTTCGAAGCATTTATTCTAATAAATTTAATTTAAAATTGTAGAAAGAAAAAAATGTCTGCCAAGCCGTAGCCGAAGCCGATCTCCAAATATATTTGGCGATAGTGAGACCCAGTGTCCAGATGATTTACCCAGCGTCGTCGCAACAAAGAAAAAAACGAGGATAAAGTAAAAGAAAATTTACTGAAAGAAGAAACAAACTGTTCTAAATGCTTAATTTATGGAGAAGAGGATAAAAGAAATGAGTATTTCGGACTGTTAGTGGCTCAAGAATTTAAATATATACGGCCATGTGTGCGAACGAGGTGTTATGAAGAAATTTTAAAGTATCTACGGGAAGCAAAAGGCCAACATGTTGATCAACTGCAACATGAAAACACTGAAAATTAATTACTTTCATTTTATTATATATAGATTTTTAAAATTTCCTGAAATATTATTAGTTAACGTTTTATTTAATATTGTAGAATTGATCAATACAATTTATAAAAATAATTTATTGGTATTACTTACATATTTTCAAAAAAATACGTAAAAACCTATTTTTTTGGGTGATTATGGGAGTTTATGGGTGTTTATTGGGTTTTTACCAAAGCACCGGGTTTAAACCCGGTGCTTTGCCCATCTGTAAATGGGACAGAGGTACCCAAGCAATCGAGTTTTGTACAAAGTCTCCCTTTTTGTCTGGAGGTTTGTGTCTGGTTTTTTTGGTATGTTTGTCACCTTATAACTCCGTCAGTTGTGAGCCGATCTGAATAATACTTTTTTTTATTTAAAAGGATATACTTACAGTTGGTCAGTTGTTTAACTTTTAGATCAAAATGGCTTGATTTTTTAAATAAAAATATTTGATTTTGCCGCGATGGAAGTCGCTTTTTTTGTGCAGCACAATCCTAAATTATTTCAAAGCCATATACTCTCAAGTGTTGACTCTATTTGTCAATAGATGGCGTTAAAACATAAAAGCATGAAAAAAGGAGAGTAATACAGTACTCGGGAATAAATTCGACGGTATAGATAATATTCAATGCGACCCTTAGAGCCCTAGCGTAAACGTCACATCCGCAATTTAATAAAAGATAAAACACGTAGTCAAATTCATCTAAATTCGCCGAAGCAGCCTCTCGAGTCGACGGTTCCGATCGAGATAGGTGGCGCTGGAGTGCCGAACAATGGGGATTAAAATGCAAGAGTCCACGGTTTTGTGTGAAAGGCAAAGGGAGTTATAGCACACAGCTATGGTTGGTACTTGACGGGGATAAAATAAAGGGTATAGAGACAGCGCTGAGGTTTGAAATCTTGGGTATTAAAATTCAAGTGGCCGCCTTTTTTTATGAAAGGCAAAGAAACTATAAGTATAAAGCGAAGGGTTAACATTGTTTGGCGTCAATAAATTAAAGGTACATACATATATGAAAATTGACAACTTTATAAAACTTCTATTCGGATGACTAGGCACGCGCTAATAAAAAAAATCGTATGTATGAATTCTGTGCAACCAGTTCATTGAATTTGAAAAAATAACACTAGAAAGCACTGTGGTCTTTTGTGTTATTTATCAATATTTTGTTTATTTTGATTCCCCTATCTCTTATTCACAGTTACACACGTCACAGTATGGATATTAATTTACTGTAATGTATTAATATTGACATATGATTAAATAGATGTATTTTGTTTTTTGATGGGTGACAATAGTATGGTAACCCCGCCTGCGCTAACGAGATACGCTGGCGGAGCACCAGTGAAGGGTGATAGATGAGAATGGAAACAGGCCAGTTAGCCCATCATGATGAATTCATCAGGAATTAACCATGATAGTTTCCAGGGAGAACCGCGAGGAGGTGGACCTGGTTGGGTATATTGCTAGCAATGGGATTCTCAGTCTCCATTACTAACAATCCCTTTCCCCCCAATTAGATGTATTTTCATATTTGTTAATACAAGATAAGTGCCGACTCTTAAATAACGTAAGTTTTTTTTTTTTTTATTTTAAGGTCTTTTGCCATAGACTAAGTATTTCATATTAAATCTATGTATTTTATCTTCTTCCGGTATATCAGCCCTATAATAGTTTTTCTTAAATACCTTCCATGTACAGGCAGCGACCAGTTTCGGTTTTATTATTATGTGTCGATAGAATCAATTTTTTTTTAATAATTTGTTTTAAAAAAGTTTGTCCGAGAGCAAGATACGACCTTCACCTCTCGCCAATGTCAAACGCGAACACAAAGTTACGCGCGTGAAGCAACAACTAGAAAAACGCCGAACAAACATTAATATAATATCACTTTACAGGGTACACAGTGTGCGCCAGCGGTTCCCAAAGTTATAAGAGACGTGACCCCTTTTTTAGAAAGTTAGCTTGGTCCTCGTGACCGGATTATATTCATCGACTGCGAGAAAAAGAAATATATGTCATTTTCTGTACGATGTAGTACGTGTATACTAAATTTGATAGCGATTGGTTAAAAAAAGGAACCCACTTTCAACACATTTAGATTTTTTTCTTATACAACTTAGAATGGCAAACAAACTGATAGCCCACCTGATGGAGAGTGGTAACCGTCGCCTACAGACACGAGCAGTACCGCGGACATAACAGAGTATACTATTTCGCCCGTGATACCGCCCATGCGTTGCCATTCCTGAGGACTCAGGTGTTATTCCTCTGTACCCTGTAAATTCACTGCCATATCCCACCCTTCAAACCGAAACACAACCATGCAAACACAACTGCTTCACGGTTGAAACACGAATGGGACAGAGGTGGCCAAGCAAACGACTTTTGTACAAAGTCTCCCTCTGGTAAACTGAACATAGTTTACCAGATCTCAGGTTTTTTAATACACATTTTTTTATACATCACTAGTCTTGCCATGATTCGACATTTCTAGTGAAGGACTCATTTTAGGCCTTTAAAGAAGAACTTACACTGCTGCCAATCCCTCGCCCAGCTTCAGTAGCCTCTCACGACACCCACGGGAAAGGTACGGATGGCCTATTCTATGCCGAAACCACAGGGCAAGTATGCCCAAATGACCACGCGAACTCTCGTCTCTTGCATACCGTGTTTTAACTCTATTTCAGGCCGGTGCCTCGTCAGATCTGATAGGTTTGGTTCTATAATAAAACCGTCGAGTTTATCTTTAAAACGGCTAGTTTCTATCGAGCCGCCGGCGGAGTAACGTGACCCAGATACAGGCAGCACTTGCGGCGCGAACTAGTGGTGGGCCTTTGACGATATTATTCTACGATTTTACAGTTCAACCATCTTCCTACCCTAATCCCAATTATTATTTGGGGCCGACGTAATACGTTTATCTCTTCCATTCTTCTCGCATCCATATTGCAGAAAGATTTTACTCTTTTTTTACAACACGGGGCAAACGAGCATGCGGCTCACCTGATGATAAGTGACTACCGCCGCCCATGATCACCCGCAACACCAGCGGCATTGCAGGTGCGCTGCCGGCCTTTTAAATGTTGGTTCAATAAACAGATAAATTAAAAATAAGCTTTTTCATTAACAACATTAGGCCTATTTCCTTAGTCGCCTCATACAACACCCACAGAAAAGGAAGCCGTGGTCCATTCTATGCCGGGACCACACGGCATTATTATTATTATTATTAAATGTAAACTAAACACACATGTCCCAGCGCTGCAGTGCAGTGCAGTGCTCTGCGCGGCTAAGCGCACACGTATCATTACGGCGCGTCATTACGGCGGTGGGCAGTGGTCGTTTATCATGAGCCGCAGGTGCGAGCCGTGTCACGCTGCCTCTCCGCAGCCTCTACACGTTGGTATATTGGTTGGTTGGTACGTCTTTTAAGGGCAAAGCAATAAACTGAGCTGTGACCATTTTGTGTTACTATGGCACACGCGTGAAGGAATGGTAACAAAGGAGATTGTTAGATTATGTATTTTGTTTTTGTATTTTTTTTTTATTTGTGCTTTTTTATTTTTATTCTTTTGTCTCTTTTGTTGTGTATTACGTGTATGTTTTTTTTATTGTAATTTGTGTGCTGTAAGTAATGTAAATAAATTGTCTATCTATCTATCTATCTATATCTTAAAGCAAGAGGTAAATTGGTGTTGGTATATTTTTACATAATGGCAACACTAATTTTATATAGATATTAGTTGTAAAAATTAAATGGAGTTATTTATTTATTTAAATTTTAATGCACAGTCAAATTCTAAATACCTTTGACGGACTAAACACCGGACGGTGTTCTCTAGCAGTCGACCATTGGGCGAACAGAGAAATAAGTAGACGGTGCATTATTGAATAGAGGAAAATAAAGTAATATTTAATTTTTTTTATGGGTGAAAATGGTATGGTGACCCCGCCTGCGCTAACGGGATACGCTGGCGGAGCACCAGTGAAGGGTGGCAGGTGAGAATGAAAACAGGCCAGTTAGCCCATCATGATGAATTCATCAGGAATTAACCATGATAGTTTCCAGGGGGAATCGCGAGGAGGTGGACCTGGTTGGGTATATTGCTAGCAATAGGATTCTCAGTCTCCATTACTAACAATCCCTTTAAACACACACATATATGTCTTCTTTTCGTTTAAGAGTTTCCTCTTGTCGGTGCAACTAATTCATGCATATTCCTCCAGCCAGCTCCATCTCAGGCCATATCTTTGACCTCTCTATACGACATGACACTCAGTGTCTCCTTTATCTGTCCCATGTAGTTAATCCTCGGTCTTCCTCTTCCTCTTTTGCCCTCTATCTTTCCTTCTACTATGCTGTTAAAAAAATCGTCATGTCGTATAAGGTGGCCCAGCATTTTGCCTCTTCTATTCTATTATTTAGTTATTCATTAGTATATATATGTACTAATGAATAAATAAATAAATAAAAGAAACTACATTCCATACATGAAACGTAATGAAAATCGACATTCGATAGACTCGAAGCCGGCCGTCCCTACAGCACTGAAGCCATAGTAATAATGCTGGAAGCCGTATTCAGGCAGTAGTTACGCGTATGTATGTTACCAGATATCTAATTGTATGACGGCGATACTCCCGCCATCTAGTGGTTAACATTACAACGGCCTATTTATATAGTGCGAATGGTTAACAAGCTGACGGCACGTTTAATGGGAAATAATTATCGCCTATTAGACATGGGCAGCACAGTATATACTGTGTATACAGACTAGTTAGAGTATCAACGTTGTTAACAATCTTCGTAACAAACATAAATATATAATATAAATATATATATATATGTATATATATATATATATATATATATATATATATATATATATATATATATTTACCAGAGGGAGACTTTGTACAAAAGTCGATTGCTTGGGTACCTCTGTCCCATTCGTGTTTCTACCGTGAAGCAGTTGTGTTTGCATGGCTGTGTTTCGGTTTGAAGGGTGGGATATGGCGTGAAATTACTGGGTACTGAGGAATAACATCTGAGTCCTCAGTATACTCTGTTATGTCCATGGTACTGCTCATGTGTATAGGCGACGGTTATCATTTTCCATCAGTTGGACCGTCAGCTTGTTTGCCATTCTAAGTTGTATAAAAAAAAAATTGGCATTAAGGCCGCCCATTGTTTTCTCACTGTGATCATTTCTTGTAATTGTTTGTATCTATAATAAGTTTACTATTGTAATCTTATGGAGGAAACAATGAAGAGTGTCTATCTATCTATCTATTTAAAAGTGAACATTATTAGTAACGGGGCCATTAGTCCCCATTGCTAGCACTAAACCCCGTGAAACCAATGTGCATGTATGAGACGAGATATGAAATTGTATAAAGCAATATATGTTAAAATAAGCGTTTGACGCTCAATTCTCTCTACTTACACCGCATGGAATATGGTGTGAAGATAAATAGGATTTATAAACATATAGACAGGAGTCATTATTCAACCAACTTCAAAAAAGCAGGCTCTCCAATTCCGTTGTATTTTTTTTTATGTTTGTCACCTCATAACTCCGTCAGTTGTGAACCGATTTGGAAAATTCATTTTTTATCTGAAAGGACATACTTACTGATTAGTTCTGTAGAAATTTTATCAAAATTGGTTTATTAGTTTACTTTTTAATTAAAATAACTCATTTTTTTACAAGTAGTGGTCCTCCACCGTGCGTTTTTCAAGGCACTTTCTCCCACGCACAACCACTCTTTGGAATCAACTTCCAGCAGCAGTATTTCCGAACCGATACGATATCATAACCTTCAAGAAAAGAGCATATTCCTTTTTAAAAGGCCGGCAGTACACCTGCAATGCCGCTGGTGTTGCGGGTGAACATGGGCGGCGGTAGTCATTTACCATCAGGTGAGCCGCATGCTCGTTTGCCCCCTGTGTTGTAAAAAAAAAAGATTTAATTATTTGTTCCACTGTTTGGTTATTCCCTTGTTTATATTTCCATTGAAAGCTATTATAATAGGCTCTAATTTATTAGTCAATAACACGAGCGCCGTCACGTGCGCCGACTAGTTTGCGAGCTCGTTACGACGGCGTGCTACGGCGTAGACCGTCTACGGCCGTGTCTACGCACGTGCTACGTATTTGTAGAGGCTACAGAATTGCTTGTTGATTTATGTCTAGTTTATAGTAAACGACGGACTATCTGTACGCGGACTAAACGTCTTAGTGGAAGCCGCATTGGCGTATTTAGGGGGGGGGGGGAGGGCGTGCCCACCACAGGATCGACCAGTGCCCACCACGTGATTTTTTTTTTATACAACTTAGAATGGCAAACAAGCTGACGGCCCACCTGATATAAAGTGGTAACCGTCGCCTATAGACATGAGCAGTACCATGGACATAACAGAGTATACTGTTTCGCCCATGATACCCCTCATGCGTTGCCATTCCTGAGGACTCAGGTGTTATTTCTCTGTACCCAGTAAATTTACGCCATATCCCACCCTTCAAACCGAAACACAGTGACGCGAGCAAAGCTTCCCAAAGACATGTCCGAGAATACATATGTTGGGAAATAATTTAAAGAATACCAATGCTAAACCGTCTATTGTCTCTCAATAGAATTTCATAAAAATGTAAACCATTGAGTAGGGGGGAAAGGGATTATTAGTAACAAGGTCTAACTCCTCCTTGTTGGGGGGAAAAAGATTGTTAATAATGGAGACTGAGAATCCCATTGCTAGCAATATACCCAACCAGGTCGACCTGCTCGCGGTTCCACCTGGAAACTATCATGGTTAATTCCTGATGAATTCATCATGATACGCTAACTGGCCTGTTTTCATTCTCATCGATCACCCTTCACTGGTGCTCCGCCAGCGTATCCCGTTAGCGCAGGCGGGGTTACCATACCATTTTCACACATAAAAAAAAACTCCTCCTTGTTGGGGGAAAGGGATTGATTTATTGAGCATCTGTAATATTCCATTATTATTGAATTTAAAATTAAAATACCGAAAGTAAATAAATAACCGCGGAGCCAGCATGTTGGTTACTCTTTTACGTAAAAACTAGTAAACGGTTTTCTATTAAATTTGGTACAAAGGTAAGTTATATTCTAAATTAACACTAGAATATTTTATGTACTGATTCATGCGGACAAAGCCACGGTATACAGCTAGTCTTTAACGAATTAATTAATGTAATAAATGTAACAGACGTGGTCGATCCAAGCGGCCATCAGTCGCACGCACTTGGCGCGTAACAAACCGACGCATATTATGTTATTGCGTCCGTCCAATGCGTGCACCATGATGCAATGTCATGGTGCACGCATATATATATATATATATATATATATATATATATATATATATGTATCTTCGATTATACAGATAGAGTGTCTCCATACAAATGCATCGAGAAAAGCGGCTCAACTTTTCCATACAATTTTACGTGATAAACAGTTACGAGTGATTCCTTTATAACTTCTATATTTATTTTGTCTTATAATTTTTGCATCTTTTTAATGCGTAAACACTCATTTTGTTTATTAGGTAATTAAATATAGATACGTCAAGATACAATATGTGTGGAACTATATAGAACACTGATAAAAGAAAAACGAGTCAGCTAATTTGACAATTGGCTGACAAAAAGTTGACCCTTTCTTGAGAATCTTGAAATCTCTAGCTATATAATATAAAGGTATGATATATATAATTTAATGATTCATTTTATTTGACGATATCGGACATGCAGCTCAATAATTCGAGATGACGAAATTCACCAGAGGGAGACTTTGTACAAAAGTCGATTGCTTGGCCACCTCTGTCTCATTCGTGTTTCAACCGTGAAACAGTTGTGTTTGCATGGCTGTGTTTCGGTTTGAAGGGTGGGATATGGCGTGAATGTACAGGGTACAGAGGAATAACACCTGAGTCCTCTGGAATGGCAACGCATGGGGGTATCATGGGCGAAACAGTATACTCTGTTATGTCCATGGTACTGCTCATGTCTATAGGCGACGGTTACCACTTTCCATCAGGTGGGCCGTCAGATTGTTTGCCATTCTATGTTGTATAAAAAAAAATACGTACTACCGTAATGTAATGTAAATTGTACTCTATTTTCCGAGCTAAGCCTCTCATTTGAGTCATTATGCGTATGAGTCGTGGCTAGTACAGCCAGCCTAGCTCCGCCTAGAAGCGCAGAAGCTTCCTGGGTTCTTCACAGGCCTCACGGAGCGACCTCACCGTTCCCAGGATTTCTAAACGTTGATGCGCCACAGCCTCACATTCCAGGATTACGTGAGCAGCCGTTTCTTCGGCGTCGAAACAGCCTCGACATAGAGGGCTGTCTGTGGCTCCTATTGTATATAATTGTTTGTTTAATGGACAATGGCCCGTTAATTTTTTTGATGGGTGAAAATGGTACGGTAACCTCGAGGTACGATGGTACGAGAACCGCGAGGAGATCGACTTGTTTGGGTATATTGCTAGCAATGGGTTTCTGTCTCCATTACTAACAAACCCTTTCCCCCAATGGCCCGTCATTGTCCCCATCATTGTTTTAAAGGTTTTTCCTGTCTAGATATATTAGATGTTTTGATAGTCGTTTAGATGCCATACTTAATGGATAAATAAATAAATAAATAAATATTAAATGTTTTTTTTAATAGATGATAATGGAATAGTAACCCCTGCCTGCCTGCCTGCGCTATCGGTATACACTGGCGGGGTACCAGGGAGACATGATAGGCGAGGATGAAGCTGATCAGTTAGCCCATCGTGACAAATTTAGCAATGAATCACGATGGTTTCCAGGCGGAACCGCGAGGAGGTCGGCCTGATAGGGTGTATTGCTAATAATAGATTTGTTAATTCCCATTACTAACAGTCCCTCCTCTCTCCCGATGTACCAGGGTGGCAGAAACAAGTAAGCGATGCGTATGCGATGCGGTCAATACAAATCCTTAGTTCTGCGGTCACTGACGGCTACATGAAACGCTGGGCAAGGTCTGCCTGCACGCCTTGTTATCGCGGCACAGCTTATATTTATTTAGCACTAGGTTATACAGGTGACTTCGTTTATACGACAGACTATTAGTACGTATGCAACAAGTGGACTGTATTCCGCGAAAAAAACAAGTATTGGTAAAACATTTATTTTATTTATTTGCTTATTTCGACTCGATTGATGAGATTTGTATGAAACCAATCTGTAAGTGACTATAAGCGAATTCTGAAACAACAAACGTAAAAAGATCGGATTGAAAGTTGTGTTTTTAATTAATTTAAAAAAGCCATCTTCTTTTATGATGTTTTTTCTTTATGCAACTTAGAATGGCAAACAAGCTGACGGCCCACCTGATGGAAAGTGGTAACCGTCGCCTATAGACATGAGCAGTACCGTGGACATAACAGAGTATACTGTTTCGCCCATGATACCCCCCATGCGTTGCCATTCCTGAGGACTCAGGTGTTATTCCTCTGTATCCAGTAAATTCACGCCATATCCCACCGTTCAAACCGAAACAGCCATGCGAACAGAACTGCTTTACGGTTGAAATACGAATGGGACAGAGGTACCCAAGCAATCGACTTTTGTACAAAGTCTCCCTCTGGTGGTTATAAAAGTTGATTATAAAGCGACTTCACTCGTAAACACACACACACACACACACACATAAAGTACGTTCTCGTAAACATACATATGCCTACACATATTTGAATTTAGAACGTCGGAATTCGGTTAAAAAACAAATTTTGCTTCGCAACAAGCAGTTTTTGTGTTCCACGAAACAAAAACCGTACAAAGAAAATGTATTATCCTTAATCTAAAAGAAAAACTGTACCAGTGATCATCTTAAAGTCGCTGTAGGACCAACATTCTATCTATTGCACAAAAATATATCACAATTTGTTCAACATTAACTACCATATACGTAATTACTATAATCTAAAGATATAACTTACCCTTGTATTAAATTTCATTGAAATCCATTCAGTAATATTTGCGTGATAAATATTCACAAAATTACGCATTTATAGCAGTAATATTTCTGTTTGAAATATAGTAAATCTTAACAGGAATGGCAACGCATGGGGGGCATCATGGGCGAAACAGTACACTCTGTTATGTCCACGGTACTGCTCATGTCTATAGGCGACGGTTACCACTTTTCATCAGGTGGGCCGTCAGCTTGTTTGCCGTTCCAAGTTGTATAAAAAAAAACTTACTAATATTATAAAATTAAATATGAAAGTGAGTTTGTCTTTGAAATTTGGTAAACACATGGAATGGACCTACTGTTTATCCGGGCCAATCGACGTGTTCCGGGTCACGCGGACGAAGTCGCAGGTAAATGCTAGTTAACAAACCAAATAATCCACAATTCGTCAATCACATCCGGCCCGAGGTTGCTCGCGACCTGATTATTGGCTCAATAATTCGGTCGTTGCTAAGCGACCAAGGCTATCCAAAGACATGCAACGGATTTTCAAGGAAAATTAACATGGCATTCGAATTAAATTATAAGCTACGTTTATTATGTATATTTTAAACGAAATACCATCGAGGAAACCAATTTGTCCGGCTCTCAGTTGCTTAACTTTCCAATTATTACATCTCATCAATATTTATATTGCTGGAAATGGTGTATACTATTTTTGGCGGGATAGTCGTTGTTTACTTTTTTTTGTTACAATATTAGAATTCTGTTTTAAGTGCCGGTACTGTACTTAATCTATGGATTTGATTGTCTCAAAACACAGATTAAGAATATCGACAAAGTAAAAATATTCTTAATCTATGTTATTTGAAATAGAAAAAGAATTCCCCGAGTACTATATTCATTTAATACTTATGTGTTAATTTAGTTTTTCTTAATGTATGACTTCTTATCTCACACTCTCTTATTCATAAAAACGTCAAACCTGTCATAAACCGCCTTTTGTACCTTTATATGAATATTTTAACCTTCACTTTATTCTGTATTTCACTTGAATTGTTTATATGTCATTGTTTATTTTTAAATTTTTGTGGTGCAATAAAGAGTTCAATAAAGTAATAAATAAACCTGTTTTAGCTACTGAACTGTTTTGTCTTCTTCTGTTGTGCTAAATTCTTAGTTTGAGAGAAAGTGACAAGACACTGTGATAGTTAAAATAAGTTTGTAGTAGGTGTTAATTTTTTTATGAATAAAGGGGTTAATCTATATAGGTAATTTACCCTTTGACTGTTACTACTATTATCCTTTATCTATACCTCGAACACACAAGCTGTCAGCTCTCGATGCCTGACATTTATTGTACTATATTACAAATGTTTTTTCGTCATCTAACATTAACCCGAATCTCATAAATATACAAACAAAATGTCTAAATAAAAGTTTACAAGACCAAAGCGTAAAAAGATTTAAAAAATGCGGCAAAATGCGGTATGTTAGCGCTTTAGAATTTAGCAATATAAGCGCTCGAGGGGTATTACTTTAATTGATAAAAAAAAGCTCTAACGACGGTAAAAATAATTGACAAAACCGATTCATAACTAAGATTACATTCTTTTTGAAGTTAAAAAGAACTCGACAACGATAAAAAGAACAAATCTTTAAAATTAATAGACAATATTTTTATCTTCGATTCGAATATGAAATACAAGAACGATAAACGCAAACAAAGCTGTATGGGTTAAGACTCCTTTGAGTGTTCTTGACGGAATAAATAAAAACCCAAACGAATATCATTGCGTTAACAGCTTAACCGTTATATTATTGGGATCCTTTTATTTTTCCTTTGTAATTCACAACGCAAATAAATTCTTCATTTGAAACATGTCAAAACAAAATCCCTTTGCTTCAACGAAAAAAAAAAAAAAGGAAATTGTGGGTGGCGTAGATTAAGGAAAATCATTGAATCTGTCCTGCTCAGATCAAGTAGTCAACTTTAGGCTGGCATCGGGTTGGGGACGGTCCAGAATACATTAATTATGTGTATACAATGGAGTACTGTGCACTGCCATCTGCAGGATTATCTGAAGCTGTTAAGGGACGTAACAATATACTGTAGTAATTTTATTACAGAGCATTATTTTTTCCCGCGTTTTTTTCATAAATGTTAAACATATATATTTTTTTATACAGATTAGTGGTCAACTATATGTGTTTACACATTTTGATATATATGTTTGGACGTGTAGTGTTTTTGTTATGATAAGTGGCATTAAGTTATTAAAATAGTAACCTATTAACGCCCTATTACTGGGCATCAGTCCGACCCTACAAGAGACGTATATTTGCCACTAAAAATCTGAGAACGAAAAGAATTATAAATCTTTAAAACTACACAACGGATTGTGATGCGTTTCTTTAATAGATAGAGTGATTCAAGAGGAAGGTTTATATGTATAATACATGCAAAATGTAATAAAGAAATACTGATAATTTTAGAGGTTTCTAATGTCATGTGATGTAATATACAGCTGAACGAAGCCGGGGCAGGTCACTAGTTATATATAAAGCATAGTATAACGCATTCACTGGACTTTTTATATTTACGTAGCACATGATAAAGTCAAAATTTCAAAAAGTAAGTGAAAGGATTTTTGTACCAATAAATTATTTTGCAAATTAATTTTATACTATTTTTTCTATATTTTTTTTTATCAACTGTACAATCAATGGGCCCGAATCTTTGACGACACGAAGAAAATAATGGCCACAAAAATAGGATTACAAAGGATCTCTCTTGTTTTATAACTTCTTTATCAATAATTCATTGGTTGCGACCTGCAAAGCGCCACAACAATAGAGCAAACGAGTGCTATTAAATCACAAATAACAAAACTTCGGGAATCTAGTAGCATAAATTATTGAGACCAATTATAAAGAGTGCCCGCTGTTTCATAACGTTATCTGACTTATACCCAACACGATAAGGTCGAGAATTCAACGTTTCCGCGGGACACATAACCTAAAATATTTCGCCGTGACGGCAGCGCAATTAGTATTTTGGGTTATTGGTTTTCTGTTTAAATTAAAATTTTAGTGTTTTCAGACATGACAAATTTCGGAGTAATAAATATTGTGAATACAGGCGACTTAGACTGGTGAGCATTTGGACATGTTTAGTTTTTTTTTTTTCAATATATTAGTAGGAAAGAACTTTTGGCGGGAAACCATAGACTATTTTAGATTTATTCGTTAGTTAAGAGTTTGAGTTAACCTTTTAAAAATAAATTACACAGATAATAAAATGTCACAGCAAAATAAGTTTTGGGATAACTCTGTTTTAAGTACTTATTAACCGCCTTCAAAAAAAAAAATTATGTTTATTACCTCAGAACTCGATGGGCCGTCTTTAGCTTAGCTTGTTTGTTATTCTGAGTTGCATAAAAAAAATACATAAAATTCTCGTTTTACATATTTTCAAGCATTGTTTTTATATTATTGGATTCAGCAATAAAATATGCAATTTTTTTTTGTTGGGTGAAAATGGTATGGTAACCCCACCTGCGCTAACGGGATACGCTGGCGGAGCACCAGTGAAGGGTGATAGATGAGAATGAAAACAGGCCAGTTAGCCCATCATGATGAATTCATCAGGAATTAACCATGATAGTTTCCAGGAGGAACCGCGAGGAGATCGACCTGGTTGGGTATATTGCTAGCAATGGGATTCTCAGTCTCCATTACTAACAATCCCTTTCCCTTCAACAATCGAATTATTCATCATCGTATCAGCCATTAACTGTCTACTGCTGGGCATAGGATCGGGCTTTTGTCACTAGTTACCACGTTTGGTAATTGGTCAGGCGATTTAGTAACTGCAATTAATCTTTGAAGATGTTTTAAGAGGGACGCTGTTGTACATCCCTCGCCCTCCCTTAGTCGTCTCTTACGACACCCACGGGAAAGGAAGGGATGGCCTATTCTATGGCGGGACCACCCGGCAGTGATTTAGTAGAAATTATTATTATAATACCAAAAATTTAAGTTTTCACTTAATTCCGCTGTTTTTTTTTAATATTCTTTAACTAACATATTATTTCTTTGATTTGTTTCAGGTACTTATACTAGAAAATCGAATGGAAATTTAAATAAACAGGTATATAATGTAAGAACTTCCAGCAGCAGTATTTCCGAACCGATACGACAACATAACCTTCAAGAGTATATTCCTTTTTAAAAGGCCGCCAGCACACCCGCAATGCCGCTGGTGTTGTGGGTGATCATGGGCCGCGGTAGTCACTTACCATCAGGTGAGCCGCATGCTCGTGTTGTAAAAAAAATAATTAAAGAATGCAGGTGCAATGATTTTGTCTAGCCTATTTTTTTTTTCTATGGGTGGGTGATAATGGAATGGTAGTCCCGCCCGCGCTATCGGTATACACTGGCAGGCCGAAACCGCGTGGTGGTCGACTCCATTACTAACAATCCCTCTCGAACCAACCTATTACTTCATTTATTCTTTATTGTACACAAACATAATGTTAAGCACAAAACGTTTAAAACGTAATATGCAAAGGCGGGCTTATCTCTAATAAGAGATTTCTTCCAGCAAATCTTTTCATGTAAATAGTATATTATTATATTTATATACAATGTTGATATATTCTATAACTTTTTTTTATACAACTTAGAATGGCAAACAAGCTGACAGTCCACCTGATGGAAAGTGGTAACCGTCGCCTATAGACGTGAGCAGTACTCCCTCTGGTTTTATAAAGCTTTTTTTTATCAACGCTATAAATTAAACGAATCTTCATCGTCTTAAAATATATATTTTATACAAGGAACACGACAGCAATTTAAATACAAACATCCCTCCATTTTTTCTAACAGTTCACAGAGTAAGCAATAACAACAGACACATCTATTTACAAATACACATTTACCTTTCTGACATTGACAACACAAACATCTTAGACAAAGGATAAATTACATTTCCAACAAAAAATATAAACAACTACATGATATTGTATTAAATTAATTTAAAACATATGGAAACGAAAAAAAAATATCGTTAAAATAATTAAATCAATTTGGATTTTAATTATATTTTTCATTAAATTGATGAGATTGAAGTTAATTTAAATTATTCAATTATTAATATATGATAACTTTAAAAAAGACGCCCCCCTCGCTTGCTCGCTCGCTCTAATTGCTGTGCCCGACACGGTCTACAATATACTTTATTAATTATGAACATTTTTCATAATATTATTGTAGAATTTATTTATATTAATTTATTTATTTATTTATTTCTAAATTACTCATCACACTTACAGTCTCCCAAACCGTGTAGTGAGCCATAGGTTTATTTTACAAACATAAAAATTTTAAACAACATTTTAAAAATATATCTATTTTGTCATTAAATATATCAATATCTGGGCTGGTGAGCAATCAGAGAATTGAGCAGAGAAATAGCCTGATAAGTGGGAGCAAACTGAGCAGTACAGGTGCGAACCGGCGGTGCCGATAGTAGTCGACAAGCGCGCAATCGCATGCAGCGTTGGGGTGCGTACAAAGAACAACGGCTAAGAGTTGCAGGATTGTCTATTCCGCCATTGAGCAACCGATAATAGTGCATCATCAAATTGCACTTTCGCCTTACTTCGAGCGTTTCTAGACCTACCATACCGGATACGAACAGTGATGGGTACAAATAAGGATAGTAGCCGTAAAGTTTACTATATAGAACACGTGCAAATTTCCTCTGAACTCTTTCTATCATTATCTTGTATTTTGTGCCATGAGGGTTCCAAATAATTGAAATGAATTCTAAAACGCTTCGTACATCGTACATGAAATAAATAAATTGAATTGAGTTGAGTTGATTTGAGTTGATTTAAGTTGATTTGAGTTGAGTTGAGTTGAGTTGATTTGAGTTGAGTTGAATTGATTTGAGTTGAGTTGATTTGAGTTTATTTGAATTGATTTGAGTTGAGTTGACTTGAGTTGATTTGAGTTATTTGAGTTGATTTGAGTTGAGTTGATTTGAGTTGAGTTGATTTGAGTTGACTTGATTTGAGTTGAGTTGATTTGAGTTGAGTTTATTTGAGTTGAGTTGATTTGAGTTGAGTTGATTTGAGTTGAGTTGAGTTGAGTTGATTTGAGTTGCGTTGATTTGAGTTGAGTTGATTGAGTTGAATTGAGTTGAGTTGATTTGAGTTGAGTTGTGTTGATTTGAGTTGATTTGAGTTGAGTTGAGTTGAGTTGAGTTGAGTTGATTTGAGTTGAGTTGAGTTGAGTTGATTTGAGTTGAATAAACTAGCAATCCCTCCCCCACAACCACTGTATATCGCCCTTAGAATACAAAGAGAGAGCACGTCGCGTTACGTGCTATGAAATTACCCGTTCCTACTCCGAAACAGAAAGGAGGTCGGCGCTTCATAAAGCCAAATGTCAAACTAACCTACTTTGTAAGTGGGTGGAGGGGTAATTAATAATTAATTAATCTAGTATAGAAAATGCTATATCTCATAATATTTCATATATATTAGTATAACTATATATATTATAAGTAGTATTTATGTGTTATATGTGTATTTCTTATGTATTATTATGTATAATTATTTCAGTATGTTGGTATAATTATGTCACATATTTTTCACCACATCTGCCCTTCATACGTTTTCTGTTTTCACGTACTGGTTAGCTGGTAGAGAATGCTATACTGCATTAGGCTCGCCACTTGTACAAAGTTTTATTGTATGATAAATAATAAATAAATAAAATGAGTTTCTATGTATTTCACCTAAATTTATGTTAAATACGATAAATGCTACGCTATGTTTATAGTAGCTTTGTTGCCTACCCATGATACACGATCCAAATTGTGCACCTAATGCAAGTAGTGGGTTTTCTTTATTTAAGCTTTACTGCAAAATAAAATTATATGTATATTTGGCGGATTTAACACCGGACGATGTTCTCTACCAGTCGACCTTTGGACAAAGATAGAAATAAGTAGGGGATGGTAAAAAATACATACATAAATATTACTGTAACAAACTAACTGTATTGGAATAGTAAAAGATATATATATATATATATATATATATATATATATATATATATATATATATATATATATATATATAACCCCCCACGCGTTGCCATTCCTGAGAACTCAGGTGTAATGCCTCTACCCTGTAAATTCATTGCCACGTCTCCACCCTTTGGAGTGTATCATGGGCGAAACAGTATACTCTGTTATGTGCATGGTACTGCTCGTGTCTATAGGCGACGGTTACCAATTTCCATCAGGTGGGCCGTCAGCTTGTTCGCCATTCTAAGTTGCGTTAAAAAAAAACAAACATCGGCAGACTGTCTTATGGATGGCTTGATTATTTATTTATTAACGTGCTCATTAAGTTTTTTTTTTATACCACTGAGGTGGCAACAAAGCATACGGCCCACCTGATGGTAAGTGGTTACCGTAGCCTATGAACGCCTGCAATACCAGAGGCATTACGCGCGCGTTGCCGACCCTGAAGAAACCTCTTTACCCCCCTTTTGAAGAAGCCCATGCTGTAGTCTCTTGGGAAAACCTCGGCAGGGAGCTCATTCCAAGTTCTGTTAAAATATATCTATTACAGATGCATTTTATAATAATTCGAGTTCGTACCGCAGTATGCAGTATGCACCAGCTCGGGTCGTCGACCGCGCGCGGCCTCACGCTTTAAATTATCCTGTTTGGAATTTTACATTCCTCTCCAGTTCCGAGAGACGGATTCTAGCTCCCATCTGCATATTTTCTAGTACATATATTACTATATTTTTATTAAAACAATTTCGATAGTGAACACTCATATGCATCGAAAAACGTATCATCGAAAAAATGGTATGGTAACCCCGCCTGCGCTAACGGGATACGCTGGCGTAGCACCAGTGAAGGGTGATAGGTGAGAATGAAAACAGGCCAGTTAGCGCATCATGATGAATTCATCAGGAATTAACCGTGATAGTTTCCAGGGGGAACCGCGAGTAGGTCGACCTGGTTGGGTATATTGCTAGCAATGGGATTCTCAGTCTCCATTACTAACAATCCCTTTGCCCCCCCCCCCCATCGAAAAACGTTAGTTCATTTAGTATTTAATTTTACATTTTTATATGCAACTTAGAATGGCAAACAAGCTGACGGCCCACCTGATGGAAAGTAGTAACTAGTACCTATAGACATGAGCAGTAACCTGGACATAATTATTTCACTCATAATACCCCCCTTGCGTTGCTATTCCTGAGGATTAAGGTGTTTTTTTAATGGGTGATAATGGAATGGTAACTTCGCCCGCGCTATCGGTATACGCTGACGGGGCACCAGTGAGGGATGATAGGTGAGAATGAAAGCAGGTCAGTTAGCCCATCGTGACGAATTCCACTAGAATTAACCACGATGGTTTCCAGGGGCAACCGCGTGTAGGTCGACCTGATGGGGTGTATTACTAGCAAGGGGTCAGTTAGACCCTATTACTAACAATTCCTTTCCCCCCGAGGGCTCAGGTGTTATGCACTGTACCCTGTACATTCTCTGCCATATCTCACCCATCAAACATTCATTCGTTTAAGCTCAAAACCAAAATTGGTTACATAGAAATGTTTTTAAAATCAGTTACGTAATTTCATTCTTAAATTAAAAAATAGCCTGGTTTTGTCACGACCGAAAACGGCTTCTTATGAGACACACTTTTAATAAACAAGTGAAGTTATTTATTTTATTTATTATTATTTCTCACTACAAACAATTAAGGACTTAATATCTATAACTTGCAAAACATTTTAACAATATTATATGTGGGAGTATTTATTTATTTATTTATTCATTAGTACATATATGTGTACATGGCGGACTTAATGCTAAAAGCATTCTCTCCCAGTCAACCGTAGGCAAGTGTCAGCATACTCGAATGCGGTACTAGTAATTATTGATATACATACATACTAAAATTGTTTGTGAGGAGACATAAATAAGTATATTATTATTATATTATATTACAAAATTACATATATAAACGAATAAATATATACAATGTGACATTCAAATTATTTTGTGAAAAATTAAATGTACTAGTGGACGGACCTCTTAAAATGTGATTTACTGAATGCAACAAAAAACCTGTGGGGTGCCAAAGACAAACAGATTTCACAAATCTCTAAGTGTTCTTTGATTGCGATGCATACGCTAGCTGCATATTTAATAGACAATCAACGCCGCCATCTGTTCCGTCTTTGAGAAACAAAAAGCGTAGACAAAGTATGCCGAGGATGTATCCTTAATCTATGACAAAATTTTTTTAATAGATATATAATTTAATTTATTTACTAAGAACAAGGAAATACATAGAAGGAATGATAAAATAAAAACTGTAAATCATATGGTTGCCCCCTATCTTCTTATGTAAATATAATTAGTAAAAAGAGGACGAAAGATACACCATCAGTTGCTATTTTTGTCAATTCATAGCAGGCTAATGTGTAGAAAATGTATACGGCCGTATACTTTCTTACAAGTTTTTATTTTATCATTCCTTCTATGGAAATATTTGTTCTTAGTTTATTTATTTGGAGCAAATTCAAGTGTTGTTGCTCTGTACTCTATAATTTCATTGCCATATCCCACCATTCAAACCGAAACACAGCCATGAAAATCTAATATCAACTAAACTTCAAAAATTTTTAAAAATCAAATTTATTATAAATTTAAGTTATGACGGCCCATGAAACAATAATTTTGCGAAATTATCAAAGTAAAATATTAGAGTACGAAGAAATTGCGTCTTAGAATCTCGGATCCGGTGTCTTTACTGAATACGTTATACTATGTCTATGGTTTTCAATCCATCATAACTATCCTTGCGTAATTTAAGCTTTAATCGATACAAAATACTTTATTAATATTGACCACAGAGTAATTTAGCTTCTTTTATTTCTCATAATAACATCAATCTATAACTTATTACTAATACCAAAATCCTTACCGTTCCTTTTTAATATCCCGTCTCGTATCCTGTTTGTTGGTGGCATAATGGCCAACACTAGACTTTACCAATATTAAAAAAAATACTACGTTATTTAAGAGTCGTCATTGCTCTTATAATGACGAAATTGGAAAATAATTCTATGCAACCATTAATAAGTATTAAGACAAAAAATAATATGCATTGTTATACACTATAACTATTAATATTATAATATGTCTCTGGTAAAAATACTGGTAGGTATCATAAAAGAACTAGTGCATTAAAATTTAATGAATGCTGCAATGAAGAATTCATGCAAGTGTTTTTTTTTTTATTTTATTCTTTTATTTAAAGTTAAGCGAACCTGATACAGTAATATTATTATTATCTAATATAGTTATTGTATTAGTAATATTATTTATTTATTTATATTCTTTGTAAATTACTTAACACAATCAAAACTACTTTAAAGTTTAAGTAAAAATTATGAAGTAAAATTTATAGAACAAACATCACAAAACAATACGATGTTGTCAGCACTGTATACATACACAGCACTTCACTTGTATCTTTTATTATTATTACCTGTTTAGAATCCGAGAGAACAGAACAAAATAACTCAGCAGAGTTCTATCAACATAAAACAGGATTTGGCTGTACGAAACAAAGGCTTGCACCTATACGCGTGGGATATAGAAAAAAAATATACGAATATAAAAATGGCGGATTGTGTTTTGTAAGGATTTACAAGAAATGAGTTTTATTGTGTTTACTCCTGCGTCGAGTTTGTAAATACTTGCTAAAAAATAAATGAATTGTTAACTTTTTAATTTTGTAAATTTAATCCGTTCCTTTAAATGAATTAATTAAATTTCATAACGAATAAATAGGTTTTTATACAATTTATTGTTTGCTATATTTAAATTTACATTTATTGCAAATGGAGCGACAAATGTCAAAAACATTATTAAACGTCATCATTTAGGGACTTGAATATTAATCAATTTGATTTTTTTTATACAACTTAGAATGGTAAACAAGCTGACGGCCCACCTGATGGAAAGTGGTAACCGTCGCCTATAGACATGAGCAGTACCGTGGACATAACAGAGTATACTGTTTCGTCCATGATACCCCCCATGCGTTGCCATTCCTGAGGACTCAGGTGTCATTCCTCTGTACCCAGTAAATTCACGCCATATCCCACCTTTCAAACCGAAACACCGCCATGCAAACACAACTGCTTCACGGTAGAAACACGAATGGGACAGAGGTACCCGAGCAATCGACTTTTGTACAAAATCTCCCTCTGGTAAAGGTTCTGGTACGTTCAAGCGTGTGAGGATGAATTCCCTGTCGCTACCACTGTCCTACTTGTGTTTCTGTCGTGAAGCAGCCATGCTCTCACGGCTGTGTTTCAGTTTGAGGGGTTGGAAGTTGCCAGTGAAGTTACAGGGCGTGAAGGCATAACACCATAATGCTCAAGAATAGTAATGCATAAGATTAATTCAGTATATTCTATGATGTTCACGTTACCATTTTCCATGAAATAAGCCGTAAGCTTGTCTGCTGTTTAAATGTCATAAAAAAATATCATGGCTGTCACATTACATATGTTTATATGTGTGTGTGTGTGTGTGTGTGTGTGTGTGTGTGTGTGTTTGTGTGTGTGTGTGTGTGTGTGTGTGTGTGTGCGTGCGTGTATGCATGTACAGTATACTCCCAAGTGGCCCGACTTGTATGCCCTTACCAAAAAATGTAAATTGAACACGAATTTTCACTTCCTATCGCGTCGATCCGTCAAAGTTGTGAGTGACTAATCGATTAAAGAGTTGTCAAACGCATCGACTGACTCATTATAATATTTCTATCGCTTTATAAGCTCGCGCCTGTCGTATGATTAACATATTATCGACTATTATAATAATTTATTACCAATTTAACACCAGTCGCGTGAGTTTTAACATGCTGTTTGTAATTTGATAGCTTATTAACGTCTGTTCAAACAACATTTATACAAGTTATAACTTGATTAATATAGATTTATAAATATTAGCTTTATTTTGCGGTTTTGTCCGCATCACTGGATATATCAATTGTTTTTTAATGAGCGATAATTGAATATTGCCGTGTGATCCCAGCATAGATAAGGCCACCGCTTCCTTTCCCGTGGGTGTCGTACGAGGCAACTAAGGGAGGGCGAGGAATGGGCAGCAGCGTCCATTTTAAAACATCTCTAAAGCCTAACTGCGGTTGCCAACCCGCTTGTCAAGCGTGCCAACTACTGGCAAAACTCCCTTTATGGCAAAAGCTTATGTCCAGCAGTGAACAGTTAATAGCTGAAATTAAAAATAATAGTTTTTAAATAAAAATGCACTAATTTTGTCACGATTGAAGAATGTTTTTTTTTTTTTATAGAACAAAACTTAAATTATTCATGTATGCACTACACGATATCCTCGCCAATTCCGAACCGGTTTTAATAATTCTTTTTGCTATATATACAGTTTAGTCCCATGATACCGGCCCATCCCTTTGTTTAAAAATGGATGGGCCGGTATTATGGGAGATTGATTTCAGTGCGTTCCTGACATGCTAATAGACAAAAATATATTTTATATATATTATTGTATATATATATTGATATTTTATATATATTTTTTATAGAAAAATACGGCATATATTGATACATTTATAACAATAAGTACGGAGTAAATATATAATATCTACTACTTTTTAATATCCTGTCTCGTTTCCTGCTTGTTAGTGGCATAATGAGCGCCATTAGCCCATTATCACAATAAAAAAATTAATTACTAGAGACAAGTGAAAGCAGAATGAACTAATTCATTATAGTAATTGTAGTTCCTAAATCGTTCTGTAGAGGCAGCACTAGCGTTTATTACTTTTTTTTTTAATGGGCAACAATGAAATAGTAATCCCGTCTACGCTGTCGGTATACGCTGACGTGGTAACAGTGAGAGATGATACTGACGAATTTCACGAAAAATATCTAAAATGGTTTCCAGGGGAAACCGCGTGGAGGTCAACCCTATAGAATATATTGCTAACAATGGAGCTATTAGACCCCATTACTAACAATCCCTTTCTCCCAGCGTTTTTTACTATTCACTCGCTAATTGCTTATCAACTGACTTCAAAAAGACGAAGGTTTTCCATTAAGTCGTATTTTTTTTGTTTATTACCTTTAAACAAATATGAAATATTCTTATTTTATCTGAAATAATATACTTATAGATTCATTTCACACAAGTTTTTAACCTTAAATTATAATTCCATAAACAAATTCTCTCTTTTTTTCAGAATGACGAATTTGAAGGAAAGATGATTTTTTTTTAAATCAATGTAAATAGTTTTGACACAGTTGAAGGCGGTTAATTTTTTGTGGGACACAATTTTTAATTATAAATAATTACAGAGAATTATAAAAAATTAAAACTAACAACAAATATTGAATGATTATTCGGCTATTACTCTACTCACGGCTTACTGAAAAAAAAAAAAAATTGTACTCTCTAGAGTTTTGTTGTCTTTTGTCTACAAATGTATTTTTTATTTTTAACTCTACAACAAAATTATACGAAAGTTCCTTAAGAATGAACATAAACCCGAATTAATAAACTACATAACTGGTACAGCGGCGGAGCACGCAACGCGGCGATATCTCCGGAACTGGGTTAATTTATTGATTTTTTTTTCCAACGACGATATAAAATCTGCAGCGTTGCTTGTAAACGACGAAAACTTTGTTTATGACACAAAGTTCATTTTTATTGATGTTAAATATCCAACTGTAATATGTCTATTGTTTAAATACAAACATGTTAACGTCTAATATACCTAGTCCAGTCATAAGTTCTGTTACAAATAAAAATGCATTTTATTATGAAGTATAATGTAATATTACTAAAATTTATACTTTTTATTAAAGTCTCAGTAAAAAATAAAGAAATATTCTATTCAAAATGGCCACCTTTGGCTTTAATACAGGCCTTTAATCTGTCTGGCCACGAATCTATGGATCTACGCATTGTTTCTAAGGGAAATTTTGCCACTGCTCGCTCCAAAGATTTTTTAAGAGACTCGCCTATCGCCCTGTCGTTTAGAGCAGGCCATGTCCTCTAAAAGTGATCATAATTTGAAATCTAAAGGATTGAGGTCTGGGCTAGATGAGGGCCAGTCTACAGCTCTTATAAAGTCCGTTTTATAAACCCACTTTCTGCAATGCGATCACTGCAATCCTATTTACTTTAACACCCCATACTCGTATTATAATTTGACAATGAATACGAAAAATATGTGAAATGGCGCGAAATCGAAAGAAGTTTTTAAAATAATAAACGTGTTCTACATTCAAAATAATAAAAAAATTTAAAAAAAATTAAGTAAATAGTTTTTATGTAATAGTATTTATGGCCAGTTTAGTTATATAGTGTTGTTCAGGTCAATTCTTTGAGATAAATAAGTTTATTACTGGCAGTTGAGAAATATACGTGTTGCCATTATGTGAAAAAATAACAAAAAAAATTGGTTGTCATTAAAAATATTCAACCTATTTAGAACACCGCTTTTTGTTTATTACAAAAACAAGAATGGAGTAGTTCCTCAAGATCCTCGACGAGAATCGATGAAAAGTAGAGGTGACACTCTATCATCTCTGGTCGTGGTTTTAATCTTCGTACAATACAAACATTCACACAGTAGGATTATTATTGTATCTGCCATTTACTGTCCACTTCTGAACATAGGTCTCCCATAAGTGTGTCAGTTGTTGCCACGCTTTGACGGATTGACAACCGCAGTTTTTTTTTTTTGATGGGTGAAAATGATATGGTAACCCCGCCTGCGCTAACGGGATACACTGGCGGAGCACCAGTGAAGGGTGATAGATGAGAATGAAAACAGGCCAGTTAGCCCATCATGATGAATTCATCAGGAATTAACCATGATAGTTTCCAGGGAGAACTGCGAGGAGGTCGACCTGGTTGGGTATATTGCTAGCAATGGGATTCTCAGTCTCCATTACTAACAATCCCTTTCCCCCAACGAATGAATGTTTGAAGGGTGGGATATGGCAGTGAATTTACAGGGTATATAGATTGTTAGTAAAACAATCCCTTTCCACCCTGACAACCGCAGTTAGATTTTGGTGATGTTTTAGGGACGTTGCTGTGCATTCCTCGACTATTAAGGTCCCTTAGTCGCCTCTTAAGACACCCACGGGAAATATATTACACTTACTTAACTTGTAACCATTTTGTGTTACTACGGCACACGCATGAAGGAAGGGAAAGAAAGGAGATTGTTAGTTTATATATTTTGTTTTTTTTTTTATTTGTGCTTTTTTGTTTTTCATTCTTTTATCTCTTCTACTGTGTATTATGTGTATGTTTTTTTTATTGTTATTTGTGTGCTGTAAGTAATGCAAATAAATTATCTATCTATCTATCTAACAGGAGAGAATGAAGGAGGAAGGTGAAGAACGAACAGGGAAACGCTACCAATTTACATATAAGAATATATACAGCCCTTTTGTATTTGGAAAAAATCCTATCGCATTAGAAAGTGTAGGCTTTTTGTTACTAATGTCATGAAGTCGTGTTACAAAAAGTATCCTGTGAACAATTTTATTTCGTTTTATATCAATAATAGAATAAAAAACAAATCTACGGTTTTTTTTTCCATTTTGTTTGTGCTACATGTCCACAATTTATTTTGTTTTATATCAATAATAGTATAAAAAAAACATGCTTCAAGTCTACGGTTTTTTCCATTTTGTTTATGCTACATGTCTTTGCTTCCTGCCAAATTTAATGGTTCTAGAGCAACGGGAAGTACCCTATAGGTTTTGATTCCCTTTGCGAATGTCAAAATATGCGATATAAACGGAACATAAACGGCCGTATCTCTTGATTGCGTCGATTTAGAAGCTTGATTTGTTCACTGCTTTAAGAGATTGCAGACCTGAGTGTGTGATATTAATTTCAACTTGATACCTCCACGCGTTCCTAAGAAAAAGGGTCTTGACAGACAGACGAATGGACGGACAATGAAGTGATCCTATAAGGGTTCCATTTTCCCTTTGGACGCACGAAACCCTAAAATAGAACCGAACTGAGAATCTGCTTCTTTCAAAAGTCAGTAAAAAATGGTGTAATCTACTTAGAAATCATTTAAGTATCAAATCACTCGGCCACGTCAGGAAAATCCATAAAACGTTCAAATAACATGATAAGCTGATTCTACATTTTTGCCTAAGCTTTTAGCTGATGCTTCGTTTTTTATACTGTTCTAATTTCAACCATAATTTAGATAATATTGAAACCAAACATGTGTAATGAAAAAAAAAAACTAATTGTAGTATTTTTTTTATCAATTCTTTTTAATATCGTTTCGTTCAGTTTGAAAGAACTTGACTAGGCTGTATGGTCCATGCTCTTTGCCTGTCTATTTTGGATGAATTTTAAAACAACAAGAACATCAATTTAAAAGCTAAGAACAAGGAATAACATAGAAGGAATGATAAAAAAAAAATCTGTAAATCATATGGTTGCCTCTCCAACGCATTAACAATGTCATAAATACAACAAGCTATGTCAATTATGCATTCCATCTATTCTATTCCGACATATTTGACAAAATTAATTTCGTTTATTATTTAAGTATTAAATTTTTTCCGCCAATCTTTTTTTTTTTTTAAGATAACTTTACGGCTTTGGATGTTTCCTTTTAAATCATCTTTAATATTTGTTACTCTTATTGTAATGAATATTCTTCTTGAAAAATTTATACAATTGACTCCATATTGAAATAATTGTGGTGTTTTAATAGTGTAGAGGATAAATGCATAGATAATGGATAAGTATCGATGTTTTATAATATTAGTGTAAAGATCAACAATGTAGTTAAGACGTCTATAATTTAAAATTATCTGTACTAATTCTTATAAATGTATCAATATATGCAGTGTTTGCCTGTAAAAAAAATTTTAACCCTTAGTTCTAAGCTCTATGATTATATAAATATTTACACTACCTTGTACCGGTAACAGTTATTCGTGAATACAGATAAATAAATAAAAAAAAAATGCGACTTTAGTGACGTTTCGATAAAAAAAAAAAACTCATAAACGTGCTATCTCTAACAACATGAGCATTTTTCAAGTGGCGCAGGAATTCACAACGAAATGCCATCGTTAATAATAAATTAAATTATATATTTTTTTAAATTCTCTGTTATAGTACTATATCACCCCATTGTCAAACTTGTAGTACCATCGATGATGTGCATCATATTCTATTAGAGTGTCGTATTAACACCAAGGAAAGAGAAGAATTCACGCGCCACTTTAACTTAAATAAATTGAACGTTGGTCTTATTCAATCTATGTTAGCTGAACTTAAACCAGAAATTTTTGAACATCTCTGTAAATTATTGATGCCCATTAATTCTTCTCTTTCCGCGTCTAGGGAAGGTAGATAAAGTTTTGTTGGAGAAATCAGTTCAGGGTACAATAGGACTGATATACCTGAAGAAGGTAAAAGCCCTTAAAATATTAAAAAAAAAAAATAGTACTATATAAAAATAGTATATATTGTTGCGATGATTAAAACATACGATTACTTTGCCACAATACAATTTACTTTAAAAAAAAAATTATAGCTAGTGCTTTTAGGGATAATGTAAGTATTCTAACGATACTCCGGGCAACCTAATCGGTTCTCCTGTTTAGAAGTCATAGTGGGATAAAGAAACTCACGTATATACATGATTTCTAAAAACATTTTACCTCTCAGGGTACCTCTGTCCCATTCGTAGTTCAACCGTGAAGCAGTTGTGTTTGTATGGCTGTGTTTCGGTTTGAAGGGTTGGATATGACGTGAATTTACTGGGTACAGAGGAATAACACCTGAGTCCTCAGGAATGGCAACGCATGGGGGAGTATCATGGGCGAAACAGTATACTCTGTTATGTGCACGGTACTGCTCATGTCTATAGGCGACGGTTACCACTTTCCATCAGGTGGGCCGTCAGCTTGTTTGCCATTCTAAGTTGTATAAAAAAAAAACATTACATCCATCCTTAGGAATCCATGTAATATTTTTTTTTTTATATTCAGATCATAGTGACGTTCCTTTAACAAAAGTCATAGACGTTCCATCTCTAATAACAACATTCTTAAAGCGGCAAAGGAACTCGCAACAAAATGCCACCGCCAACAATACACAATCCGTGATAATCTGACGACTGGCGTCACATAGTCTGCCTCTATCGATTCACTAAGATATCCGAATTTTCCTTTTACCACTAACGTTGTATTGTCCACCTTATTGTTATAAGAATAAGAGATACACACTTTCTTCTAGATATGGGGGTGTAATGCATGGTCTATTTAATTTGGGTATTGGCTTTGTTAGAGATTTCTCGGTTGGACACAAAGGAATGTAAGTAAAGTAATTATGGCGTTTGATATTGTAGAGAAATGCGCCATTTGTATGTAGTTTTTTGCTACCAACACACTGATAATAAGTTTACTCAACATTGTGTTGGTCAGTATTTTTATTATGGCAAACCATAGACTACATAAATACTCACAGAGCATTGGGTATCAAAAACGAGTCAAAATTTAGTCAGCTAATTTAACGTTTAGTTTAATAATATCTATCACATTTTTTTTTTAAATCGAAACAAATATCAGGGGGGAGAAGGGATTGTTAGAAATAGGGATTAGTAGCCCCATTACTAGCAATATACCCTGTCAGGTCGACCTCCACGTGGTTCCCCCTGGAAACCATCGTGACTTATTCTAGTTGAATTTGTCAGAATGGGCTGACTGACCTGCTTTCGTCCTCATTAGTTATCTATCACTGGTGCCCCGCCGGTGTATACCGATAGCGCGGGCGGGGTTACCATACAATTATCATCCATTAAAAAAAATATCCCCCTCATCATTTCAGCCATTATATGGTCGAGGGATAGACAGCAGCGTCGCTCTTAAAACATCACCAAAGTCTAACTGCGGATGCCAATCCAGCAGAAAGCTTATGTCCAGCAGTGGACAATTAACGATTGAAATAATAATAAAAATATTAACTTGAGCTCGCGTCACAGCCGCTTATGACTAAGGATTACGAATTGATTCCGAAACTAGTCGAACTTTCTCGATCTAATTATATGTAAGTTAAACCGGTAGATATTAGATTAAAATATGTACACAAACAAAGTGCTAACTATGAATGTATCTATGTATGGTATTTATATGTTTATTTGCCTTATGTTTTATTAACACGAGCATTTTTTATCAGATATACTTATTGCGTCAAATGACTACCACCTTTTTCTTTTTCCTCCCTCCAAATAAAGGTTGGCTGGAAGAAATTGTTTCAGCGATAAGAACGCCTTTTATATTTCATATGTGTAATATATATACTTTTTTGTATTATTTTTATTTATTTATATATTCATTAGTACATATATGTGTACATGGCGGATTTAATGCTAAAAGCATTCTCTCCCAGTCAACCATAGGGAAGTGTCAGAATACTCGAATGCGGTACTAGTAATTATTGATATACATACATACTAAAATTACATATATAAACGAATAAATATATATGAATAACAAATATACTTACACATATATGACATATACTATATTATACACGAAATTGAGAATAATATAAAGCACTTACTGCTCGGATAAAGATAAAAAGTGATCGTGAACGCTTTTTTTGAAAGACGGTTTAGTCGGTAGTCTCTTAATGGCATCAGGAAGCGCGCTCCAGATGACTTCCACGTGGTTCCACAGAAAACCATCGTGCTGAATACCAGATGAATTCACCACGATTAGCTAACTGATCTGTCTTTTCTTTCTCTACTATCACCACTCACTAATGCCCTATTTACCATTCCATCATCATTTGTTAAATAAAAAACCGCGTTATTATATTATTTATATGACAAAATAACCGGAACAATACTAAGTGAATGAAAATGAAACGAATCCGTCCGCTGTATAATAATTCAATACATAATATGCGCATAAATATGTACAAAACAATCGGCCAATAATATTTTACAAACAGAATTCATTGTCCAGTCTGTAACACAAATGAATTTCACGATCGTGCATAATGAGATATGATTCACGATTATCTTCTGTTCAATTGATCATCGGGAATGTGTTTAGTCGATTATCGATGCCATTAATCGGTTATGAAAATGTTCACGTGTCCATTTGTGTTGCGGTTGGCAACACTGATAATGAATGTTTCAAATGATAAGTTAATTTAGATACTAAGGAAGAGCAATCGTGAAAAAAATCTTTGTATGCATTCTATGCAACCAATTTATGAAATTTAAATAATATTACGCTATAAAGTATCTAGGTCTGTTGTGATGCTTATCTATATCGATGTATTTGATATAAATAGTTGTACAACACTGCGAATATTAACTTTTTTATTATGTTGTTACTTCTACGTGGTAACATAGATTACTTTTCTAGTTACATCAATAAAAGGTAAAGCTGATTTTTCAATGACGTATGAATTATAAAAAATTGTTACAAAAATAATTTAAGTAAATAAAAATGTCCCTGTCAATTGTTCAATACTCATATCGCAGACTCTGCTAAGATCGCTTGAAAGAGTCAGTTAGCGATAAGGCCGTTCATTGTTGCCTTTTTATTTTGCTTTTATGTAATTAAGTTTATGTAATTATTTAAAAAAAAATCCGCGCTATATACTTTATATTATTCTCAATTTCGTGTATAATATACTATATGTCATATATGTGTAAGTATATTTGTTATTCATATATATTTATTCGTTTATATATGTAATTTTAGTATGTATGTATATCAATAATTACTAGTACCGCATTCGAGTATTCTGACACTTGCCTACGGTTGACTGGGAGAGGATGCTTTTAGCATTAAGTCCGCCATGTACACATATTTGTACTAATGAATAAATAAATAAATGAAAATAAGTCAATCTGACTACTGCAAGCAATAGGACTGTTAACCTTCATTACTAACAATCCTGAACCCCTCCCTACACCCTGAATAAATATACTAGGCAGCAATGATACTCAATGATTTTTCTTGTATACGACAATAGAGCTGATTAGGGGGGAAAGGGATGGTTAGTAATGGGGTTATAATAGTCCCAATGCCTCGCCAGCATATACCAATGACGCGGGCGGGGTTTTTTTTTATGGGTGAAAATGGTATGGTAACCCTGCCTGCGCTAACGGGATACGCTGGCGGAGCACCAGTGAAGGGTGATAGATGAGAATGAAAACAGGCCAGTTAGTCCATCATGATGAATTCATTAGGAATTAACTATGATAGTTTCCAGGGGGAACCGCGAGGAGGTCGACCTGGTTGGGTATATTGCTAGCAATGGGATTCTCAGTCTCCATTACTAACAATCCCTTTTCCCCCTCGCAGGCGGAGTTACCATTCCATTATCACCTATTAAGAAAGCAAGTGGCGATTCAGAGGCGTCACTTCTTTAAAATCATCTCTTAACGTATGCTACCAATAGATACCAACACCCTCGTCGCAACACCCTTATTCTCGAAATGTCAAAGTACCCACAAGCATTTAATTTGCTTTCGGCCGCTGAAAGATTGTATTAATTTACCAAATCCTGTACAACACCCTTCCAACTAAGGTTAATTGGTTTGCTGACCTGGAGCCGGGGTCAGCCGCGCCGGAGCCTTCCAATCAAGGGATGCGCTCGTGTTACACCAGTAACAGGAGTTCGCTTCTGATTAGATTTGCTCTTTGAGGCGGGACAAAAGAATCCAAATAGTTAATTTATTAAACACTAGCTATCCGGCCCGTCGTCGCTCGGTTAAATAGAGTTTTCGAAAAAAAATATAGTTTATATTACTGATAATGTAACTTTCGATAGATGAAGGAATTTTTCAAAATCGTTTGAACACTTTTTGAGTTTAGGTACTCGTATCAAACAAATATTCAAATATTTTCTCTTTGTAATATATTAGTGATAGGTTTTTTTTTATACAACTTAGAATGGCAAACAAGCTGACGGCCCACCTGATGGAAAGTGGCAACCGTCGCCTATAAACATGAGCAGTACCATGCACATAACAGAGTATACTGTTTCGCCCATGATACCCCCCATGCGGTGCCATTCCTGAGAAATCAGGTGTTATTCCTCTGTACCCTGTAAATTCACTGCCATATCGCACCCAGGTGGACCATCAGCTTGTTTGTCATTCTAAGTTGTATAAAAAGATAAAATGAAAAAGACACATTGCAATGTAAAACAATATTTATTTAATATTATTGTAAACTTATTTTGTACTCAATCAAATATGTAAACAGAGCCAAACATTATTGTAATTGGATTATAGTACAGACAGCAACTGATTGTTCAATAACAGTGTTGATATTGACAAGTAAAATTGTGACATAACGTGTAGGAAATAGAGTGTAAAATATCTAATCTCGTTGAAAATAACGTAAACAAAACTTTATGTACTGAGCCGTAAAAAAGTAATTACTACGTTATTTAAGAGTTGGCACTGCCCTTTTATTGACGAAACAGGAAAATGAATCTATGCAACAATTTTGAAATATCAACGCAATAAAATAAATGAATATTTCTTTACATATTTTATAACTGTTTATGATATTATTTTTGCGTCATTGTAAAAAAAAACGTAAAAGGAAAAAAAGATGCTTGAGGCATTCGAAATGTGGACATGGAGAGAATGGAAAGGATAAGCTGGACAGAAAAACTAACGAATAAGGAAGTCCTGAAAAGAGTGAACGAGAAAGTAGCATTAATTAAAATAATAGAGAATAGAAGGGGCAAAATGCTGGGCCACCTTATACGACATGACGATTTTTTTAAAAGCATAGTAGAAGGAAAAATAGAGGGCAAAAGAGGGAGAGGAAGACCGAGGAATAACTACATGGGACAGATAAAAGAAACACTAGGTGTCATGTCGTATAGGGAGGTCAAGGATATGGCCCGGGATAGAGCTGGCTGGTGGAAGATGCATGATTTAGTTGCACCGACAAGAGGAAACACTTAAATGAAAAGAAGCAAAGATGATATTCTTCAGTCCAATAATGTAAATTTAAAAAAAAAAAACAAATTCTTTGAAATGATTATTATTTTTGTCAAATTATACAACAGAAATTACACAAATGCTTTAAAAAAAAACTAAATTAAAACCGTGCGTCCATTTTTTATATTATTATTTTTATTATCATACAGATTTTTTGTAAACGAATTTTCACAGATAGACTTCACTCAGGAAATAACGTCAATCACTTCGATTCGACGATCGAACAACACAGAACACTCATAACTTAGCCAATTCGGAAAACTACGTTCACTAAATTGACTCGACCAAGAATCGGAAACGGGGACATCGACCATGGAGGTCGTCAAATATACATTCGACAGTGTAATATCATACTTAGCACACTATTAAACTGTGATGTCGATATAACAATAATAGTGTGCCGGGTGCGGGATCACGCGCGCCCGTAAACATCACCGCTACGTGTCTAACGCGTGACAGTGTAAAATTATTGTTTCTATTACCGTGTTCGAAGGTGGGAGAACTATTACGCGGTAGACACGGGCGCAGACTATGTACTCTAGTTATCTATTAGATGAAACCTAAGAACAAGGAATTACATAGAACGAGTGATATTATTGTCAATTCATAGCAGGCTAGTGTATAGAAAATGTTATACGGCCGTATAACCCTACCAAATTCAGATACAACCTGCTTGCATACTGTCTACATAAACTGTGTCCAATATATAATCTAGTAATGTAACATTTGTCATTGACAAATAATTGACATATCAAACATTTTCCATACACTAGCCTGCTATGAATTGAGAAGAACAGCAACTGATGGTGTATCTTTCGTCCTCTATTTACTAATTATATTTGCATAAGAAGAAAGGAGGCAACCATATGATTTACAGTTTTTATTTTATTTCATTCCTACTATGTAATTCCTTGTTCTTAGATATAAGCCTTTTATAAACATTACAGGCGATTTAAAATTAGAACCAACATTTTGTACCACAGATTATACAAGGGATTGATTAGGTTGCCAGGTGGCAAAAATTAATGACACGTACACAGCCTTGCGGTCATTTCTGTGATTAATGGCCACCGGTGCCCGTTACACGGATTAGAATATTTTTCTCATCATCCGCACGTGTGGAACTACGTGGAATAAATTGATTGGTTTTATCCGGGGCAATTTGGGTGCGGGCTACTTGTGTCGGAGAGTATTTTGAATATTTCATGTTTGTACACGCCCTCTATCTTACGTTCGTGTAACTAAATGCGTCATAATGAGAAGTAGGTTACACAGAAAAAAAAAAAAACAATCACTGTTGTTGTTTTAAAATTCGTCTAAAATGTGCAGGCAAAGAGCATAGCCCGTACAGCCTTGTCATAAGTCAACACTGCCACAAATAATGTAATGCTATACTGCCACTGCTAAAAAAGAACAATTTTCAAAAAATTATAGACAGTAAGGACAATTCTGTGACGTCATTTCCTTAACCTTTTAACCTAATATAATTTGCTAGTTTCACAAAAGTACTATTTTTTGGGGATAGTATTATTTTTGGGAAGAAGCGAAAAAAGTTTGTTTGAATCGAAGCATTTGGCGTTCCATTGTTTCTGCCTACCCTAATGGGAGACAGGCGTGACAGATATGTATGTATGTATGTATGTATTTATTTGTTTTTGTTAGTTTGTTGCCGACATTTATAAATAATTTGGAAAATTCCTTTTTTGACTTAAATCTATTAGAGATTCAGTTCATATTAAAATTTCGTTGTGATGTCGAATTTTTATTTTAATTCTAGACATAAATTCAAAGAAATAGCGCCTCCGAAGCTACTCCTGACTCTGTGCAAATAGCTCCCAAGAATGTAATATTTATAGATTGTATTACACAATATCTCTCCATTCATCCCGTGGTCAGGTTTCACGTGCCAACGGAATCCCTTTATGAATTAATTACAATGATTAATAACCGGTTTGCGGCAGTCTAAACCGGTTATGACGAGTTTTGTGACAGGATAAGTTATGGGCGCGCGAACTATTCAGTTTAAGACAAATGTTATACGCATTAGACGATCATGCAAGGGATTTAAAAAGTCCACAAGCTTAGATTAAGAAAATTAATCTAAATATATTAAAAATTTATTTACTTTTTTATTGCAAGCATTAAAAAAAAACTTAAAAAAAACATACGAATTACCTGCAATAAATCCCGCCAGTGTATTCCGATGACGCGGGTGGAGTTGCCATTCCATTATCATCCAATAAAAAAAAAAACCTGCAATAAATAGGTTCAAAAGACGATGCTACGGCTAAGGAAATTTTTTCCAGATAACCTTTGCATAGAGTAGAAAATAAAGATGGCGGTAGCTATTTGGCGGGAGATTTTACGCAACAAAAAAAACTGTCAAGTTATGTGAAAAAAGTGAGCGCTGTTAAGCTTCGAAGAATTATAAAATAAAAATGTCAAGTTCAATTAAATCAAAGGTTAATTTATTGACACTGAAGGAGGTGATGACCAGGTCTTAATTATAAATCATTTTTGAGATACTCAGCGTGCGTACACTTACCCGCTGCGTACACTTGCCCAACGTGACTCTATTGGGGGTAAGGGATTGTTAGTAATGGAGACTGAGAATCCCATTGCTAGCAATATACCCAACCAGGTCGACCTGCTCGCGGTTCACCCTGGAAACTATCATGGTTAATTCCTGATGAATTCATCATGACGGGCTAACTGGCCTGTTTTCATTCTCATCTATCACCCTTCACTGGTGCTCCGCCAGCGTATCCCGTTAGCGCAGGCGGGGTTACCATAACATTTTCGTCCATCAAAAAAAAAAGTGACTCTATTGAGTTTTTTTAAAGTCTACAAGTCAATCCAATCGTAATCAAAATAGTTTGTCATAAATTTTTTTCATATACATGTTTTTTTTTGATGGGTGAAAACAAAGAAATACAAGATTGTTTTCTATGGTTGTGGAGAACTGTCATCCGCAACAGACTACAACGGGGGGGAAAGGGATTGTTAGCAATGGAGTTTGACAGCCCCATTGCTAGCAATATGCCCTATCAGGTCAACCTCCACGTGGTCCCTCCTGGAAACCATCGTGAACAATTCTCGTTGAATTCGTCACGATGGGCTAACTGGCCTGCTTCATCCTCATCTATCATCCTTCACTGGTGCCCCGCCGGTGTATACCGATAGCGCGGGTGGGGTTACCATTCCATTATCACTTATAAAAAAAAAACAGACTACAACGTATAGACTGTCGACTTTATCCTCTAACCTTATATTATATAGATACAGTGTCTCCATACAAATGCTTCGCGAAAAGTGGGCCAACTTTTCCATACAATTTTGCGTGATAAATAGTTACTAGTGATTCCTTTATAACTTCTATATTTATTTTGTCTTATAATTCCTACATCTTTTTAATGCGTTAACACTCATTTTATTTATTAAACAATTAAATATAGATACGTCAAGATACATTGTGTGCGTAAGTATATAGAACACTGATACAAAAACGATTCGGATAATTGGACAATTGGCTGACAAAAGGTTGACCCCCTTTTGAGGCTCGATGCTCTATCTATATAATGTAAGCCTCTGCCGCATATCGCAGAGTATTGCATAAAACTAACATAAATCAGCGTATTAAAACAATGTCAATGAAGGCCTCATGAAATGTCTTTTACAAAAAAACAAGAAAAATATCTTGAGGGAAAATCAATCCCCTACAGGCTACGAGATAAAAGGCAAATATGCATAATTTCAGAGGCAATAACAGTAAATTCGGGTCGAGATGTTCTCTGATTGTGTTTCAAACGAAAATAGTACCACCCTAACACCTTGCCACCCGGGGTTGAATCAATAAAAGAGTTGTGCTATCGAAGCGCGCTATCTAACGGCGGGTAGGTGTACTAACTGGCGCTCAACTTGGAAACGAACCTTTTCGTTTGCTTTTTATGGTGCAGAGATGGCGCTGTACTAATTGAGCAACAGTTTTTTAAAGAAAAATAATTTTGGATAAATTGTTTGTAGATTTTAGTGTTACACTGGGCTTAATGCTTGTTTATCACCCTTTGCCATCATTGTCATCATCATTAGACCAGCTGTTAACAGTCCACTGTTGAACATAGGCCTCCTTCATCTAAGCCTACCCCATAGATTGCCACAAGGAATGGCCCTGAGCTACCAGCAATATATTTGAGGTCGCGCTCCATCTAAAGGGCGGTCGTCCTACAAAACGTTTGCTTATACGGGATCAACACTCAAGAACCTTTCGTGTCGAGCCCATTTCTACTTCAGCTTGCTATCATTTGTAATATAAAAGAAAGTTCTTGGTCAGTCGATTTTTATCATATTTTTTTCTAATAGAAAGAATTTAATAATAATAGTGTATCCATTTATTTATAATTATACTGCATATATGATAATTTATCAAAATTAAAATGTTTACGAAAGTAGAATTAACTCAATAGGTTTCCCGCCAAAAATAATAAACCATTGTTTTCTTTATAAGGACAAAGGCAAAGGAGCAATACCTATACAGCCGTGTCAGACGATGTATATGTTTTAAAATAAAATATTTATCTAATTTATTTTGTTATTTACAATACTGATGGATCGCACTTTATTAATTTAGCTACGTAACATCGCAGTATTCGATGGCAAACAATATTAAACGAAGAACATTTCTCAGTGGAATTCAGTGGAGCGTATTCAATTGAATTTTCAATAACATTGTTCATTCATAATAATCTATATAGATTTATATCTTAGACTAGCTTTTACTCGTGACTTCGCCCCGGATATATATTTATTAACCGGAATAAAAGACGCCTATATCATTTTCCATCTCATATAGTATAGATACCAAATTTCACGATAATTTGTTATGCCATTAAAGCCCTAAAAAATAACAAACTTACATTCACATTTATAATATTAGATCCAAATTTAAATTTTAACTTAACATACAATTAATAAGTAATACCATAAAAAAAATTCAAGATGATATTTTATACGGAAACATCAGTGTAAATGTGGCAACACTGTCACCTGTACTACAAAGATTTCGGAATCCACCCTTCCTCCAATTGTCAAATGTTCTACATTATGCTCTGTAGATTCTTCTCTAATTTTGCGTATAATCTATGCTTAGATTATAATCTACGTACATACAATAATATTGTTACTGAATGACATTTATACATTGGAGACATTTAAGAAAAAAAAATATGAATCTTAGATAAAGCAGTACACTAGTCAAAACAGTATTTTTTAATAATTTTCTCCGTCTATCATCATGTTTATTTCGGCATTAGATAGATAGATAGATAGATAGTTTATTTGCATTACTTACAGCACACAAATTAGAACATATATATACAAAAAAAACGAGATAACATAAATGATAAATAAAAAAAAAAAACATTACGTAAAAGTTATTGAACCAAATTAAATGCGAGTTTCACAGTTCCCGGCGATCTAACTTAAAATCTGGTGTGTGTTTTTATCTTGTTACGCCATCTAGAAGTGGCCTTCATTGATTTTCCTACTTTTAAAATCCAAGCGTACAGAGTAGCGGGCAAAGATCTATTTTTTTTTTTATTAATAAAATTGTTCTTAAATTGTTTCAGGTAAATGTGTGAACTGTACGCTATCACGCACCCTATCGCAAATCTCAAAAATTATTAATGCAAGTCAAGTAAGTTTGTAATATCTTATATATAAAATTCTCGTGTCACGGTGTTTGTTATCAAACTCCTCCGAAACGGCTTTACCGATTTCATGAAATTTTGTGTGCATATCGGATAGGTCTGAGAATCGGCCAACATCTATTTTTCATACCCCTCAATGATAAGGGTGACCCTCGCCAAAAAAATTTTTTTTTTATTTTTTTAACAAATTTTTCAATTTTTATTTTATTATGATTTAGCATTGAAAAATACACACAACTTTAAATTTTCGTCGTTTTACAATCAACCCCTGTCTTTTAATCGCGATATTTATATTTCGCAATAAGTGGTAAAACAACGTTTACGGGGTCAGCTAGTATTTCTATAAATATGTATAGATGTGATACACTTTGCCCCGAAAATTGAGAACACGATTGCCATGCGTAAAAATTAATTATTAAAAAAATATATATAACCAATGTAATTGGAGATGATATGAGGATTCGGACTAAGCCCATACATCCACTGTGTCCACGCATTTAATAGTTTTGTTGTAATACACGAATTGCGTGTGTATTACAACAAAACTTTTACGTGTGTGCGTGTCGTTAAAGGCGACTAAGGCAGAACGAGGAATGGACAGCAGCGTCCCTTTTAAAACATCTCCAAAGCCTAACTGCGAGTGCCTATCCGCCTGCCAAGCCTGGCAACTACTAGCAAAACCCCCCAAGGGGAGGCTTATGTTCAGCAGTGGACAGTTAAAGTGCACTATTATACCTACTTGTACAACAATTAGTCCATTACCTTAAGGTTGTCTTGTAAAGATCGCTCTCAGCAATACGACCGCCTCACTGTACTTATACAATTGTATCGTTGTGTTTGTAAATTGTCTTGCTTATTTCCTATATTGTATAATGCAAATAAAATATACTCATTGATTCATTCATTAAAGGCTGATATGGTGAAGCATAGATTAAATAAATAAATAGTATTTCCATATAAACGCTTCGCCAAAACAGGTCAACTTTTTTAATCGTGTGTGCGTGAATAGGGTTACCATAACGTACATTTATTACTCAGTATATGGTAGAAATTATACTGTAAGATTAAATTAAAAAATAAAAACATATTTAAAACAACAAAATATATAGTGCATAACCATTCATAATGATGCTTTACATCATTGAATAATTGTTGTTAACGTAATTTACTTATAATGTCAACAATAGAAACAAACACTGGTTAACTTCATGCCATTCTATTACTATTGTCTCGTCGTAGGTTTAAAAGCAACAATGTTATGAAATTGAAGTTAGTTGAAAATATATCCATTTCAGTAAAGACGTGTGTTTTCTTGCACCTTAAATTGATATTGAAAAGTGAACCTTAACACCTTAACATATGGCCGTAATCGAGCCGGATTATTAGTTTATTACCGCTTCATCGACCCGTTTCGCGAGAACAATAGAACCGCATCGAACAAAAATAGTACATCGCCGAGTGGTATTCTTATAAAGATTTACAAATTTAATGATCTTTATTCACTAAGCAATTAGTACTAAGATTGCTTAAATTAGTAATTGGAAGATTATTGAAAAAATATGGCTACGTCTTTGGAACAAATTATCAGTGTACTTGAAGATACAGGAAATCTATTTAAAAAATCGCAAATAAATCTTAAAAAATGCCCGAAATCACGATTAACAAAAGGATACATCGAGTCGCGGTTAAAGTGCATAGAAGATTATTGGAAAACTTTCAAAAAATCACATGAAGAATTATTACGCATTACGACTAAAGAACAACGCGGCATACTACCATACTTCGTGAATGAAGAATACTATGTACATGAAGATATTTATTTGTGCTTGGAAGCGGACCTTAAGGATATGTTATCTGCTTTACCAGTGTCACGATTAGCTGAAAAAAGTGTGCAGGGTACCCTGGATGTGCAAGTGAAGCTACCCAAAATCCAAATTCCCTTGTTCACAGGATGTTACGAATCGTGGCCCGCCTACCAGGATTTATTTATTTCTTTAGTACATAACAATACATCGCTTAGTAGTGTACAAAAATTACATTATTTGAAAACAAGTATTGGTGGTGAAGCAGAGAATTTATTAAAACATATACAAGTGACGGAAAATAACTACCTACAAGCTTGGAATACACTGAAAGAAAGGTATGGTAACAAACGACTAATAGTTAACTCTCTTTTAAAACGACTATTTGCACAAAAGAAAATTATGAATCAGTCAGCTAATTCAATTAAAGCATTGTTGGATACAACGTCTGAATGCATAAATAACTTACAGAATTTGAATATTTCCACCGATTCTTGGGATCCCATAATCATATTTCTGGTCGTGCAGAAGTTGGACCCAGAGTCACATAAACAATGGGAGGCGTATTCTTATAAAGAAAATTCAGATGAACTACCCTCATGGACTGACTTGAAGAAATTCTTAGAATCTCAATTCCGTACATTAGAATTAGTTACACCATTATCATGCACTAGAGAGCGAACTATTAGAGAAAGATCATACCACGTGACAACTCCAAATAAAACTTGTAACATGTGCAAGAATAACCACGCCTTATGTCATTGCAAGGAGTTTACAAAATTGTCCCCCCTGGAACGTAAGGAATTTGCCAAGAACAATAATCTTTGTTACAACTGTCTAGTACCAGGACACTCGGTGTTGAAATGCCGTACACCAGTTTCCTGTCATGTATGTCACAAGCGCCACCATTCTCTTCTACATTTACAGAAGAAACCGGACACGTCGGGTCAAATAGGTACCATACAACCGAGTGTGTCACCATCCCCATGCAATGTAGAAGAGCAAGAGGAGATAAGAGTCAATACAATGGTAGCGTCTAATTGCAATACTAGGCAGAAGATAGCACTATTAGCGACCGCAATGGTGATAGTAAGAAGTGAACGCGATCACACCACTGTCTTAAGGGCGCTAATAGATCCAGGGTCGGAATCATCGTTTATAAGTGAAAAAACAACTCAGTTACTTCAACTCACTAGAACAACAGCAAAAAGAAGTATTATCGGAATGGGATCTATGAAAACGAATGTAAACCAAGTAGTTCAGTTCAAAGTAGTTTCAAGATACAAGTCGGATTATAGCATACAAGTAGAAGCATACGTCGTGTCTCAACAACTGACTGCTAAGATACCCAAAAAATCACTTGCTGTTCATAATTGGCCACACCTAGAAGGATTACACCTAGCTGATCCAAGTTATTGTACTCCAGGCTCCATAGATCTTCTTCTTGGTGTCAAAGAATATGCTAAAATATTACAATCTGATTTAATCAAAGGTCCACCTGGCTCACCATGTGCATTAAAAACAGGTCTTGGTTGGATTTTATTTGGTGAGGTACATTCTGGTGAAAATTGTACTCAAGAATCAAACTTTATTTTTACACATCATGCAGTAGATGTAGACGAAATGCTGAAAGTCATATGGGAGGTAGATATGGATACTAAAAGAAAATTTACTAAAGAAGAGAGGCTGTGTGAAGACATCTACGAAAAAACATATAAAAGAAATGATAAAGGACGATACATAGTGAAGCTACCATTTAAGACAGAGAATCCAGTTTCACCGGACGGAAATACAAGAGAAATAGCATTGAATAGGTTTTTACAATTAGAGAAAAGATTCAACAAACAACCACAATTAAAAGAAAAATACACACAAGTGATAGAAGAATACAAAAATATGAAACATATAGAAGAAGTACCAGAAGAAGAAATACATTCAAAAAGATCAATTTACATACCACACCTTGCAGTCATTCGTGAAGGAAAGGAGACTACTAGCACGCGTGTCGTTTTTGATGCTTCATGCAAAGGTTCAAACGGCATCTCACTGAACGACGAGCTCTTATTAGGACCAGTACTACAGGGTGATCTTAGAAGTCTGTTGATGAGATGGCGAATGCATGCTGTTTGTTTCGTATCTGATATTGAAAAAATGTACCGAATGATTTTGATAGCAAAAGAAGACAAAGACTTTCAAAGAGTTTTATGGAGAGATAATCCTGATGAACCTATAAAAGACTACCGTTTGCTCACAGTAACATTTGGGACGGCGTCAGCTCCTTATCTTGCTATCAAAACTCTCGTACAGCTATCTATTGACGAAGGTGAAAACTATCCAATTGCTACCAGGATAATTCAAGAGGATTTCTACGTGGATGATGTTCTATCGGGTTGTGATAATGTTGAAAATGCTATCGCAGCTGCCAAGGAGTTAAAATATTTATTACAACAAGGTGGTTTTCAACTAAAGAAATGGTCATCTAATAATGCAGAATTCATGAGATCTATCAAACCAAGCGAAAGATCCTCTAATGTACACTTAGATCTCAATATCGATGGTACTACAAAGGCATTAGGAATCGCATGGAACTTGAGAACTGATAAATTTGAATACAATTCGAGTACACATAGCGAGTCAATGAATATCACCAAACGTAGTATTCTGTCAGATATTCAGAAACTCTATGATCCTTTAGGATGGATAGCACCATTGTTGGTAATGACAAAGATATTTATACAACGACTTTGGATGGAAAAGTACAGTTGGGATGAATAGATAAGTCAATCACTAATAGACGAATGGAGGACAATAAAACGTGATTTTAAGAACGTAAATGGCATACGTATAGACAGATGGTTACATACATTCAACAAAGAGAAAGAATCTATTGAAATACATGGTTTCAGTGACGCTTCAATGCAAGCTTATGCAGCCGTGGTATATTGTCGTGTTGTAAATTCTGATGGAACCATAACAACCACACTTGTTGCTGCACAAACTAGAGTAGCCCCATTGAAAACAATATCACTACCACGTTTAGAGCTTTGTGGTGCTGTCTTACTTTCAAGATTGCTCAAACAAGTAACACAAGCAATGAAATTATCTATGTCCCAAGTGTTTACGTGGACTGATTCCACTATTGTCATATCTTGGCTACTTGGAGAACCCAGTAAATGGAAACCCTTCGTTGCTAATAGGGTGGTAGAAATAATAGATAATACCAACAACAGACAATGGTACTATGTGAAGTCACAAGACAACCCTGCTGACATAGCGTCCAGAGGTATGTATCTTAAAGATTTGCAAAATTCGAACTTGTGGTGGAAGGGACCGAAATGGTTGTCTGAACATAAGATAGATTTTCATAAGCCAAGTTGTACACAAACAGATGAGGAAATGAAAAAGGTTATACACGTAAACTTAAATATAAATAATAAGGAAGAAGAAAAAGAAAATCATATATATACACAATTTGAAAATTATAATACATTAACAGAATTGTTAAAAGTAATAACATTTTGTAAAAGATTTCTAAAGTTTAGATTGTTGGCAGAAAATATAAACAATACTATTACAACACAAGAATTAGAGGATTCATTACGTATATGTATACAAATAAGTCAAAAAATAGATTTTGAAGATGAAATAGAAGCATTAGAAAAGAAGAAATCAGTAAAAAGAACCAGCAATCTAAAATCGTTAAATCCATACTTAGATGAACAACGTATTCTCAGGGTGGGCGGAAGGCTCAGACACGCTAATATCGATGAAGAGAGTAAACATCCAATCATATTAAATCATAAAAACAGATTTACATATTTAATTGTCGCTGATGCCCATCGTAGAACTTTACATGGAGGTATACAAGTTATGTTGACGTATTTAACTTCTAAGTACTGGATAGTAAGAGGGAAGGGTATGATTAAGGGATACATAAATAAATGTTTGATCTGTGCGAGACATAAAGTTGCTGTTAGAACCCAGATCATGGGAGATTTACCTAAAGCACGTGTGACACCCTCTCGACCATTCTTGCAGAGCGGAGTTGATTTTACTGGTCCATTTCAAATTTTGATATCGAAGGGCAGAGGTATGAAAACAAATAAAGCTTATATTGCTATATTTGTATGTATGGCTACTAAAGCCATTCATCTGGAATTGGTTGGAGATATGACGTCAGAGGCATTCATTGGTGCATTTAAACGGTTTACTGCCAGAAGAGGAAAGTGCTCCCATTTATGGAGTGATCAAGGGAGAAACTTTATAGGAGCAAATAAGGAGTTAGTAACTGCCTGGAAGGATGCTTGTTTAGAATTTAAAGGGGAAATTGCTGAATCTTTGGCGTGCGATGGTACTCAATGGCATTTCATCCCTGCTTATAGCCCAAATTTCGGAGGTTTATGGGAAGCGGGCGTGAAATCAATTAAGTACCATTTAAAAAGAATATTAACCAATCACTTGACTTTTGAGGAAATGACCACCATTCTTTGTGAAATAGAGGCGTGCCTAAATTCTAGACCGCTCTGTCCGATTGATGACTCAGGTGACATAATTCAACCCTTAACACCGGGACATTTCCTGATAGGCGAAGCACCTATTGTCATTCCCAATCCAGATTTACAGCATGTTAAAGTTAGTAACATATCCCGCTGGCAACATACACAAAAATTACTAAGAGATTTTTGGAATCGGTGGCAGAAAGAATATTTGTCTAGACTTCAACAAAGACCAAAGTGGCTTAAAAAAGAAAAGGAATTTGCTATCGGACAAATAGTTCTTATTAAAAATGACCTACTACCGCCTGGTAAATGGGCTCTAGGACGAGTGCTCGAAAAACACCCTGGAGATGATGGAATTACTAGAGTTTACAGTGTGAAAAGTGGTAACAGTGTTGTAAAAAGATCTATTAGCAAACTGTGTTATTTACCTGTGGACATTGAAACTGATTCTAAATAATGAACTTGTATGTAGTTGTTAATATTTTATAAATTAATTTATATACTACAATATTTTGTTACCTTTTATATTTGTTATATATATATATGCATGAGATATATTGTTATTTGTTTAAATTCTCGTTTAAAAAGACTTACAGTCATTTTGGTGGGCGGCATGTTAACGTAATTTACTTATAATGTCAACAATAGAAACAAACACTGGTTAACTTCATGCCATTCTATTACTATTGTCTCGTCGTAGGTTTAAAAGCAACAATGTTATGAAATTGAAGTTAGTTGAAAATATATCCATTTCAGTAAAGACGTGTGTTTTCTTGCACCTTAAATTGATATTGAAAAGTGAACCTTAACACCTTAACAATTGTATAAAACTACACAAACACACATACAGGTTTTCAGAAGCAACATGTACATATGGGGGGAAAGGGATTGTTAGTAATGGAGACTGAGAATCTCATTGCTAGCAATATACTCAACCAGGTCGACCTCCTCGCAGTTCTCCCTGGGAACTATCATGGTTAATTCCTGATGAATTCATCACGATGGGCTAACTGGCCTGTTTTCATTCTCATCTATCACCCTTCACTGGTGCTCCGCCAGCGTATCCCGTTAGCGCAGGCGGGGTTACCATACCATTGTCACCCATCAAAAAAATAACATGTACATATGTATCTTTATATTATATACGCTTTTTTTTTGTAATAATGGAACCGTAACCTGACATACGCTGACAGTATACGCTGGCGGAGCACCAGTGAGGGGTGATTAGGTAAAGATAAACAAGCAGGTCAGTTAGCCCATCGTGATAAATACACCTGGACTTCAGCACGATGGTTCCCAGGGGGGACCACGTGGAGGTAGATCTGACAGGATATATTGCTAGCAATGGAACTGGTAGCCCGTATTACTAGCAAACCCTTCTAACCCCCCCCCCCCCCCAGAAAAAGTATTGTATTGTATTGTAAAAATCTTTATTGTACATAAGTCAGATTAAATACTAGTAAATGATTTAGTATACAAGTAGTTAAAAGTAGTTACAAATTTAAATTAAAAAAATCGATCTAAACTAGCAAATTTTTAAAGCAATTACTTGCAATACTGAAATAAAAAGGTCATTTTGTTTGTATTTAAAAATTATATTAATGCTCAAAGTATATAATCTAGGTGTAATGTTACATTTACTCCAAAAATCCGTACATACATAATATCCGCATTAAAAGAAAACATTACCCATCTTTCTAGGACAATAAAAAAGATATCTCACGGACTTCACCGCCATTAGAACTCTATCCATTACGACGTAAAGACCGCCCTCTACGTCCAAAACTTGTTTAATGGCGGCGGTTGTTCACCGTTTCCCGCGCAATCTCACAGAAATCGCAACGAATCGCGCGCGAGTAATGATTGAAATGTAATTTTCGTTAATGCGAACGGTCATTTGGGAAGCATTTTATTTTATTTCAGTTACATTTCAATGATAACAAACAATAATAATGGCTGCGTGAATGAATTTTAATTTTAAGCAATTGTAATAAGTAACAATTAATTCGGATGCCTTATTTTTATTTGTTGAATTGTTACGCAATAACTTATATTCAAGTTCGGATTTTTATAAGTCAATATACATGTAATAATAATAATTAATCTGAAGATTTCTTTAATGGTATGAAAATGGAATGGTAACCCCGTCTACGCTTTCAGTATACTCTAGTGTGCCACCAGTAAGAGATGATAGATGAGGATGAAAGGTAGTTAGCTGGCCTCTACGTTATACTAAGTCTATGGCTGATCAATTGTGCTAAGAACAAGGAATTACATAGAACACAAAAAAAGAAAAAAAAAAAAAAAAAAAAAAATTACATAGAAAGAGTGACATAATTGACAATTCACAGCAGGCTAGTGTATAGACAATGTTATACGGCCGTATAACCCTACCAAATTCAGATACAACCCGCTTACATACTGTCTACATAAACTGTGTCCAATATAGAATCTAGTAATGTAACATTTGTCATTGACTAATAATTGACATATCAAACATTTTCTATACACTAGCCTGCTATGAATTGAGAAAAATAGCAACTGATGGTGTATCTTTCGTCTTCTTTTTACTAATTATATTTGCATATGAAGAAAGGAGGCAACCATATGATTCACAGTTTTTATTTTATTATTCCTTCTATGTAATTACTTGTTCTTAACTATTGTGAAGAAACTATTATGACAGTTAGGTCAGTCAGTCAAATCAACAGTGATATATATATATATATATATATATATATATATCGATTTCTTTGTACCATTTTAGTACGGAACCCTAAAAACAGATTATGATTATCTATGTCTATACTATTTTGTTTCGATACAAATATACATTTTTAATGATATAAGTTTTTTTTTTTAATTAGAGGACATTTTCTTAGCAACATTTCCTCTTTATAATCATAGACAAGGTATAACGTGGTTATATTTTTCTATTTCCGTTTCCGCGTTGAGATAGTCTATTGTAAGGCACAATGAAAAAGTGAAGCATGTAATTATTTGTCTTTAATTATAGCTGTTAATTAAGATGCGGACGAAAGTGAGGCCATGAAGTGCGTTACGAATTTATATATTTTTAACGTTATTCATGGTAAAAAATTGTCTTTTGCAATAATCATTGTTAGAAAAAAAAGTTCTCAACTGATTTAAAAAAATAGGAGATTGTCTTTTTTATGTTTGTTACCTCATAACTCGGTCAATTGTAGACCGATTTGGCAAATTCTTTTTTTTATTTAAAAGTATATATTTCTAGATCGCTTCCATTGAAATTTTATCGAAATAAGTTTAGTTTGAAATTAAAATAACTGGTTTTACCACAATTGAAGTTGATTTATTTTTTGTGGGTTACAATCTTAATTACTATAAAGCTTTTTGCTTTGACACTTGTAAAAGGTAAACAAATTAGTAATGGAGTTTTTATATATCTTTTTAATATGTAATAATTGTTTATCTTTGGGCAAAATTAAGAAAAAAGTTACGAGTAAAATCAATTAACCCTTCTTTGCATGTTTTTTTTTATTAGTAAAATCAAAGTCATATAATCAAAGTGATATAATTCATGTTTAAAATTAAAGGAAAAATGGTTAAACCAATAAATTTGACAGCTATATTTTTTTTTCTGCAATGGACATTAAAAAATTACCCAGACACAATCAACTTAAAGTGAACTTGGTCTTTTATATAAGTTGTAAGCATTCAATGTTATGATGGAAATTTCCACCATTATGCAAAAAAAGGTTAACTCCTAAGAACATCAATGCATTTATATAATTTCTAATTTCAATGATTCGTCGTTAGTAATCAGATCATTGACAATCATGAGATCATTGAAGCATAATGTACCTTCTGCTTCAACTTTAACCAAAAAAAAAAAAATTAGGACCTCTGGTACTGTTTATCTATGGCAAAAACAGTTTTGATTAATGAAGCTATCTGTGCGTGTAGTCCAGGGTTTATGCGACAGTATCCCCACGCCTGCTCCAACCATAACTCCGAACTCTATGGTCCATTAAACACATCAAACGCAGAACCAAGGGTGCATGATATATGCAGTCTGTGGGACCTGTCACGCTCATAACCGGCCGTAAAACGCAGGGTGCCGGTGGCGGAGTTATGGCAGAAAAAAGATAACGTCTTTGTCTTTGGTTTTGTTTTGGCGCGTGACTAAATTTATATTCTGTGAATAAGTATTATGGAGGGCAAATAAACAGTTGTAGAGACGCTTCGCGATTGTTAACTATGTCTAGATATATTTTTGTCGTTGGGTTAGAAAGGAAATGTTAGATGAATATTTTTACTAAATTTTTTTGTAATTTGTTTCTTAGGATAAGGTATCGCCAGAAAAAAACAAACCGATGAACGATGACGTTTTAAATTTAGAACGTAGAATCTTGAAATGATAAAATTATCAATTAATTAAAGCTAGTTACGCAGAAAACAGCCATCTCTTATGTGGATTGGCTATATTCTTATTAATCAGTATTTTAAAACAATTGTAAAATCATACCATAGTAAGTAAAAAAAAAAATCTTTTTAGTGAGCCATTCCCGGGAAGCATAGATAAAGAATAGTATGAGGGCTTGAGAAATACTCTGTTATATTTTATAAAAAAAAATCACAAACTTTTTGGTATCCACAAGATTTGAAGATATATTATAATATAATATAATGTAATTTGGACTATTTTCCAAGCTAAGCTTTTCTCATTTGAGCCATTATGCGTATGTGTCGTGGCCAGTACAGCCAGCCCAGCTCCGTACAGCAGCACAGAAGCTTCCTGGGATCTTCACAGGCCTCGCGGAACGACCTCACCGTTCCGAGGATTTCTAAATGTTGATGGGCCACAGCTTCAAATTCCAGGATTACGTGAGCAGCCGTTTCTTCGGTGTCGAAACAGCCTCGACATAGAGTGCTGTCTGTGGCTCCTATTGTGTATAAATGTTTGTTTAAAGGACAATGGCCCGTTATTGTCTCTATTATTGTTTTAAGGGTTTTCCTGAAGACATGTCATTTAGGGTTTATAAATTAGGATAGTAAACCAGCTTGCTATAACTCTAATTAAACTTGTTAAATGTAAAAAGTGCTTTTTTTATGGGTAATAATGAAATGGTAACCCCGCCCGCGCTACCAGTATACACTGGCGAGACACCAGTGAGAGATAATTGGTGAAAAGGCAGATCAGTTAGCCCATCGTGACGAATTCAACGATAAATTAGTCACGATGGTTTCCAGGGGGGACCGCAGGTCTACCTGATAAGGTATATTGGTAGCGACGGGGACTAACCTCCCCATTACTAACAATCCCTTCCCCCCTGTAAAAAGTGCTTACTGAAAAATGTATCAGTCACAAGCGGGACGCTGTCCGCCCACTTAAAAAAAAAGCAAATTATTTAATCTAAAACTCCGACGTGCCAGTCACTGGGGATGTTTAATGTGTACCAATAAAATTCTCGATTGCGGCTATCGTTAACTAAATCGATTCGCCAATCACTCGAGACGGCCGAGTCAGCGTGAACTTACGAAATGTTGCAAGCGAAAAACACTATTGCGTCTCCTTTGCGGTTGGGTGTTACTCGGTAATGACTAATCGTGGTATTGGATATTCTGTGGTCTAATGTCAACATTGAAAGCGTAACGGTTAAATTTCGAATTAAGAACAACAAGCACGGTAGTGATGCGATTTCTTTTTTCTTTTATTGGGCTCTAAGAACAAAGTATTACATAGAAGGTATAAAATAAATAACAACTGTAAATCATATGGTTGCCTCCTTTCTTCTTATGCAAACATAATTAGTAAAAAGAGAACGAATGATACACTAACAATTGTCATTTTTCTCAATTCGCTGAGTGATTACACTCGTGTGCGTGTTTTGTGTGTACCTAAGAACAAGGAATTACATAGGAGTGATAAAATTGTCAATTCATAGCAGGCTATAAGGCCGTATAAAAAATGTTATACGGCCGTATAACCCTACCAAATTCAAATACAACCCGCTTGCATACTTTCTACATAAACTTTGTCCAATATATAATGTAGTAATGTAAAATTTGTCATTGGTCAATGACATATCTGTTATTGGGGATATTTATTTATAATAAAATAACTAATAACCTAACCGTTATCTTCCACAAAGAAAATCGATTTCAATTATAACATATACAGCAATTATTACGGTTTTTCTAAATTTTCTATGGAACTTATATGTGTTTATCTGTGATATCTGTGATATCCAAATTGGTTTACAACTAACGCAGCACATAAGGTATGAGTTACTAAGAGAATTCATAAAAAAATATAACCGAATCTTTTTTGAAGTCGATTGAAAAGGATGGTGTCATCGATATTCACTTAAGCGTAATGGAAATAGTTCTTTGTCCCCTCTGAAGTGAAAAAAAAAACTACCAAGCATAGATAAAAAAATAAAAAGATTCTCAAGGAAAATACGCCACATCACGTCGAGAAACAATTTTGTCTAATCCAAGACTATTTAGATGGGACTTTTTTTTTCAATTAATTTCCCGCCAAGTCTTTGCAAAAGGCGAAGGACTTTACCTACACAGCCCAATCACAAATTGATTTTTCTATTCCATTCCATTGAGTAATGGAGTTTCTGGAAACATATCTATTTATATAACAGGTCAGGTCGAATCACCCCATATTTATTTTAATATTCCTAATCAAAATAGCAGCGATATTTGCAACTCGTAATGTGATCTTTTGGGTCGACAAGTTCGATCGCTCCGCGTCCAAAGGTCATGACCTCGCCAGTAAGAGACAGACATACGTCTCATTGCTAATTGATTCAGACTGATATTAGGTACAGTTGGGATAATTAGTAAACTGGACAAATGCTTACAAGTTCAAATCACTTTGAACTAAAAACGTTTATAGAAAAACTATACATGTAACCAATTTATATAATCTGAAAATTTTACATTATAAAGTAGTTATAAGGTATGATTTCCATTATTTTAGAGTGTCATGTTATAAATAAACGACATGAATAAATGAGCCAATTTGAAATTCATTTTCTCATATTTTATCGTGTAGTATTATATATAGCATATAGAACAATATTACTTTAAGGTTACATAGAATCATTTTCCAATTTCGTCAGTATAAGGTGAGTGCCGACTTATTAATAAAATAGTGATTGCTTTTTCTGTTGATATTTATGAACAAGTCAAAATATTCCTACTTCAGTGTAGGATCTACTAAGACATACCATTTTGTACCAAGAAATTTTTAATTATATTACTTCAACAATTGGTGAAATTTAAATATGTAATTGTAACTTATACTTTTCTACTTAACTTACTTTCTTAGTATATTATAATTAATTTATAACTATAATAATTTTTGTAATTTGTCTTGTAATTTTATATTCTGTTACCTTGTAATTGTTACTTTTTGGCTGATGGCTTTCGCCAAAGTCACAATAAATGAAAAAAAAAAAATTATGAACAAGAATAATTTTTTTTTCGTGTATTGTTTTTTTTAGATAACATGAATTTCGCGCCTAAATAAATAAAATAGTTTTCACTGTAACCCTTCATTTTTATAGATGCCAAAACTTAGTAAATTAGTTTTTAAATAGATAAAAAAAAAAACAGTTTGTATTCAGCCCAGCCAATTTGCTTCGAAACTGGATCGTCTGAATTGAAATTTGATATGTAAGTCGGTGACCCAAAAGGCTCAAGACAACTAACGTCATATTTTAACAAATTAACACAAAACAATAGAATAGAAATAACATTTATTCAAATTGACTTGTTTACAAACATTTTTAAATCGCCATTTTTTTTTATTGTCCTGCTGGGTTCGGGACGTTGTTATCTGCTGAGAAGATACCGCGAGAAATTCAACAATTAATTTTTTCAAATTATAATAATTAATGTGACTATATTTAGAAAATTATACTCACCTGAAGGAGACTTTATACAAAAGTCATTTGCTTGGGTACCTCTGTCCCATTCGTGTTTCTACCGTGAAGCAGTTGTGTTTGCATGACTGTGTTTCGGTTTGAAGGGTGGGATATGGCGTGAATTTACTGGGTACAGAGGAATAACACCTGAGTCCTCAGGAATGGCAACGCATGGGGGGTATCATGGGCGAAACAGTATACTCTGTTATGTGCATGGTACTGCTCATGTCTATAGGCGACGGTTATCACTTTCCATCAGGTGGGCCGTCAGCTTGTTTGCCATTCTAAGTTGTATAAAAAGATCTGAGTGTACAGACGGCGGGAAGCGACTTTGTTTTGTACTGCATAGAGATTTATATCTTACAGTTACGTTGCATATTATGACATACCTTAAAGCCCTCCCCCCCCCCCTCCTGTCCCCTGCAAACCATGGTGCTGAATTCCAGTTGTATTCATCACGATGGGCTAACTATCCTGCTTTCATCCTCACCTATCACCCCTCACTGGTGCCCCGCCAGTGTATTTCGTTAGCGCAGGCGGGGCTACCATTCCATTATCGTACGTTAAAAAAATTCTGGAGTAATAGTAAGCGATCATTGCAGCTATTTAAGAACAGTTTGCTAGTACTAGACTAACTGTTGTTAACTATATACCCTTGCAGGTCGACCCCCACGCGGTCCCATTTAAAAACTATCACGGTTAATTCTTGTTGAATTCGTCACGATGGGCCAATTGGTCTGTATTCATCTTCACCTATACTTTCTCACTGGTGCCCCGCCAGCGTATACCGATATAGAAACAGCGTATAGCGGTTTCTCACCCTATTAAAAAATATAGACTATTATAGGTCGACCTCCACGCGGGCTGAAAAGCAACTTGATTATTTCTAGATGAACTCGTCATGATAGACTGCTTCCGCCCCCACCTATCATCCTTCTACTATTTCATTATTATCCCATTAAAAAAAGCATTAAGGCAGGTCGTATGCTTAGAAATTATATTACAAATTAAGTGCCTACTTACGATGAGGTCACCCACCTTTCGCTCTTGTAGAGCGAAAGCCACTCCTTGTTGGAGGAGCATTTACTTATATTTAATGTCATTGTGCCCTTAGCTTCTCTAGCTAGAAAGATTTAAAAAATTAAAAGGTTTATAACAATTTCAGATTGTCTATGGAAAATTAAATTCAAAAACTCAAATATGTAACTGTGCTCTATGTTTGTTATAATAATAAATTAACAGTTAGTTTCTTAATCTATGCAAGTAGTTATTTACTGAATTGAATTATGAAAACGGGTGTAATTTGATTTTCATGCGAAACCAGCCACGAGAAAATGGCCGCGTCGTAAAGTGAAGATGCAGCGATGGCGCGCGCATGCGCGTTACGTCGCTCGATAAATGCACCCTTAGGCTGTAAATTTCACGTTTCGAACTATTTAATTGTTATATTTGGATTATCTATACACTTATTTTACACTTTTCTTTCGTTAACCGGACGGCACACGCACACACTAACACTTGTTAGACCGGGGGCTCGCCGACCGCTCCCTGGCTGGGTGGATCTGAAAAAAAGACGCAGCACTGTATACCAAGTGTTGTCGACGGATCCCGTTGTTGGTGATTTGCTGAGCTGGCGACACCTCCACCAACTTGTCCGGACGCAGCAGTAGACAGGTACAATACTGCTGTGACAGGACAATATGGCAGAGGCGCGCGAGGCGGCGGCGGCGGGAGTCGGAGAGCGTGTGAGAGGGCGCGTGGCTCAGCGGCGCGCCCCGCCGTCTCGCGCATGCTCAGTACCAGCCGCCCACCCTTACACACCCTCAATGAACAGCCCCCAATCAACTATCGATTTTCAACAACAAAAAAAAATTAATTCATTATCTTCTGTGCATCTTAACTTTCGTCATTTACTTTTACTATCACATATAAATTATTATATTACAAAATATTATTATAAAAGTTGTTTGCCTCACTTAAAAAGAAGTAAAATCTCGCTATTTTAATAAAAAGGGTCAACTTTGCTATTCAAATATTTCGTAATAGGAATATATTCTTATATCTGTAAACGTCGTAGATAGTTTTCTTAATCTATGACTCTTAATAAGAAACATACAACCGGATTAAAGTATTATTAATAAAAAAAGTTAAGAGTTCAAGCCTTTTTTTTTTCACTTATAGAAATATTGACTTAAAAATACTTTATTTCTGTTTCTGGGAAGCTTTTCAATACTTCGTTTTCATAATATCTGAATTTATTATATTACAAACTGCTTACGCGGAAATACTTACAATTTCCGAGGTTAACTTTTAATTATTTCTTTGTTCTTTGCATTCAGATTTTTTTTTTCTCTATTTAAATTTATAAGATTACATGAAATTTTTTCGCAGTACCTCCTTGTTATTCGGCAGTTTCGAATATGAAAAAAATGTATTGTGGCATTCCTAGTTCAATGAATGAGTCGAGATGCGACTCGAAAAGTTTTCATCTTTTTTATAACGTACCATAAATATGAACATAGAATATACAGTGACACCCCTGGTACTCCTTATGCATCACCATTAATTAGGTTTAACATATACAAAAGCCATGAAAGTACAGCTGATTGACGGTGGAAATTTGAGTGAAATTGAGATGTTTGAAGACTCACAGATAATTTCCTAAAATTTCTTTTAGATGTCGATTCAACTGGCTCTCTGTTGACAGGTTAAAACCATAAAATATAGGATACATTTTCGAAATATATTTTACTCGGCCTAATTTGAGCAAAACGGGTTCGTTTCTTTTTAACCGACTTCAAAAGGACTAAATTCTTATTTGGACTATGTTTTATGTGTTCATTACTCAATATTTTCACACATTTTTCAACCGATTATAATTATTTTTTTAATCGCTGCGTTGATTATTTATTAGCTTTATCCAAAATCATCATCATCATTATCATTATATTAGATTTCATCTGTCCACTGCTGGACATAAGCTTCCCTGTCTTGTTTTCTAGTAGTTGCCATACTTGGCAGGCGGATTGGCAACCGCAATTAAGCTTTGGTGATGTTTTAACAGGAACGCTGCTGCCCAATCAAAATTATTCATACAAAAGTCTAAAATATTCAAATTTAAGATATGTAAGTTTATTTTCCAATTTTTCTGCAAGTACCTACATTTTCTACGTATCTTAAACATGCGAAAATATGTATAAAAAATTTACTATCCTATTAATACGTACAATAAGTGCAAATGACGATAACTCTTGAAGGGATTATGCTTCTATTGTAATTCAGTAATCCGAGCACACGTCCCTCCGCCTGTCGCTTCATAACGAATTGTACGAAAGCTCACCTCTAACCTGTGATTGTTACTGTGAAATGGCTGTCACGAACGGTGCGCCTGTAAATGGAGTAATTTATGTGGTCTTTATCGATAAATACTTTATTGCTAATGGAATTTGTGACGCTAGATATACATATGTTGTGTAATAGATGAAAATTGTACAGTTCACGTTGACAGACAGACTAGTGGCATATGATAGGCGAGAATGAAATAAAATCAAGTGGAACATTGAAACCAATTTACCTAGATATGACCGTGATGATTTTCAAAAGAACTCTTTTTTCTTTTTTTTTTTTTATACAACTTAGAATGGCAAACAAGCTGACGGGCCGTCAGCTTGTTTGCCATTCTACTAAACCTAATGGAAAGTGATAACCGTCGCCTATAGACATGATCAGTACCATGGACATAACAGAGTATACTGTTTCGCCCATGATAACCCCCATGCGTTGCCATTCCTGAGGACTCAGATGTTATTCCTCTGTACCCAGTAAATTCACGTCATATCCCACCCTTCAAACCGAAACACAGCCATGCAAACACAACTGCTTCACGGTTGAAACACGAATGGGACAGAGGTACCCAAGCAATCGACTTTTGTACAAAGTTTCCCTCTGGTAAGCAAGTCATATTGCAGCCAAAGGTGCTGCTATCCGATCAATATATAATATATAGATAGATAGATACTCTTTACTGTTTCCTTCAAAAGATTACAATCGTAAATTTACTATTATTTTCATATCCGCCTTTTACTGTCCACTGCTTAACATAAGCCTCCCCCTTGGAAGAATTTGTCAGTAGTTGCCAACGCTAGGCAGGTGGATTGGCAGTTAGGTTTAGGAGATTTTTTAAGAGGGCCGCTGCTGCCCATCTCTTGCCCTCACTTAGTCCTTTAATATTAATAGAAATACGAACAATTACAAAAAAATATTACACTGAGAAAACAATAGGCGACCTTATTGCTAAGAACGATCTCTTACAGGCAACCTTTTTATACAATATTTGATTCTATTATGTATAACTGTTATATTCGTTTAAACTTTTAAAGCAACAAACGACGTGAATTTCAATTAGAAAGATTTAAAATTGTCCAGAGCCATCATTGGTAAAGTAGGACGTGTAGACTGAATGGAACCACAAATTGTATGGACCAGAAAAAGATAAATTACATTTTTCTTGATTTATAGTTGGGGCGTTTCATAAAAGAAAAATATTTATAACGTCGGGCATCCATCATAAGTTTAAGAAGAAGATTACGTAAGCAAATAGTATGATAATTCTTTTTATTTCCACGTAAATCCCGGCTCACGAGTCTCGGAGCAGGTGTTTTGGTTTCACTAATTTACATTTCTTAAGACTTAAGGATTAAGTGTTACGCTCACTGTAACTAAATTATCATTATTATAAATATTACAAATAGACGTGATATAGTTAAAAAAAAATTGTTAAATAAATTCGTAAGACGCAATAAGGTTCTCAATTCGCTTATATATTTTTGAAGTGTGGATTTCGCCACTTCTGAATAAATTCTGATAATGTTTGCAATTGACAGGTTTTACTATTTATTGTATTGCTTCCTTATCAATTTTGTTATGATAAAATGCGTAAATTCGTATTTCCTTTTTATAAGAGACAATTATATTTATTTTACGCTATTGTTACGTACTCTTTAACATTTTGATTAAATCTAACTTGCCATTATGTGTGATCAGGCTTCGAAATATATTTATGTCGGAAATATTTCATTAAATTAAGAGTACACGACTCTGTAATCCTGTATTAAGTAATTAAAGCTATTTTGCGTTGCTAAGAACGTAACAGTCGACTTCTCGGGAGCAGACTTAAATCCAACGTGACAAGGCCTAACTTACCACCGACTCTTGGATTAATTAGATTCGTTAACAGTGCTTACTATCAAGTTATCTCTGTTATTTAAACTGACATAAAAAGTTTGTTTTCCACATGATTAGAACTTATGACTGTAACTTACTTAGGATTTCTGGTCGGGGCAATAAACTAGAGTGAATATCTAAATTTAAAACTTAGATTGAAAATCCAAATTTAAAAGGATTTAAATATCCTCATATCTGGAAAGAAGCCTTTATTATCCCCCTACCTAAAAAAAATATCCCCACAGTTTTTTCCGATTATCGACCTATATCCATTCTTCCCTTCCTTTCCAAAGCTCTGGAAAAGTTAGTACATCAGCAACTCAACTTGTTTCTGTCCAAAAATAACCTTCTTAATCCTTTGCAATCTGGTTTCCGCGCAGGTCACAGCACGACTACTGCTCTTGTAAAGATCTCTGATGATATCCGTTTCGGAATGGATAGCTCAGAGCTGACAGTTTTAACATTATTAGATTTCAGTAATGCTTTTAATACCGTCGATTTCGACATTTTGTTGCAACTGATGACTTCTCTCAACATATCTCCAACGGCAATTGAATGGTTTCGTAGTTACCTGGTTGGACGTCGGCAGCGTATTCGTATCAACGACTCTTTGTCATCTTGGTGCAGTACATCTGCGGGCGTGCCCCAGGGTGGCGTCTTATCTCCTCTTTTATTTGCCTTATTTATCAACAATATCACATCTCAGCTTCGGTCTTCCTACCATCTTTATGCAGACGACCTTCAAATTTACTGCCGGGCTCCTCTTATTAATATTTCTGTTGCAGTAAATACAATAAACGAAGACCTTGAACGTATATCTGTCTGGAGCAAATCCTATGGTCTTGCTGTAAATCCGACCAAGACCCAGGTTATAATCATAGGTAGCCCTAGTTACATTTCCAGAGTGGCTTTGAATGACCTTCCTTCTGTAGTTTTTAATGGAATGAAGTTAAACTACAGCGACCGCGTTAAAAATCTCGGCATTTGTTTTGATAGTACTTTATCCTGGTCACCTCAGATTGCTGAGATTAGCAGGAAGATGTTTGCGGCAACTGGATCCCTTTACAGGTTGCGTAAGGTTCTTCCTATGGATACCAAAATTGCGCTTGCTCATACATTGCTCCTCCCCATCCTTGACTACGCCGATTCCTGTTATTCAAATGTCACTGAAGAGCAGTTAAATAAACTTGAGCGTCTTCAAAATTTATGTATACGGTTCATATTTGGACTTCGCAAATATGACCATGTATCCCAATATCGTACACGACTCAAGTGGCTCTCTATCCGTCTTCGTCGTAACTGGCACATCCTTTCCCTTCTTTACTCAATTCTCTTTAATCCAGTTACACCTCATTATTTAAAAGAACGTTTTATGTTTCTTGGAGAGAGCAATTCTAATTCTTATTCTTTACGTAGTACTGACAACCTCCAACTCATAATTCCTACCCATTCTTCCTCTTTCTACTCCAAATCCTTTTCCGTGCAAGCAGTTCGTTTGTGGAACTCACTCCCTACCTCTATACGGTGCGCTTAATCGTTGCCCATTTTTAAAAACTTAGTTAAAGCCCACTACCTATCCTTATAATCACTTAGTCCTACGTATTTCCAGTTTTATGTGTGTTATATATATGTGTATTAATATGGTATATTTATATGTATTTATGCGTATATATGTATATGTATGTATATATATTTATATGTGTATGTGTATGTATATATATGTATATGTTTGGTTGTATGTGTTTATTTATGTATGTATATGTATATGACTATGCTGTCACAAATATTATTTTTTACAAATCTATCTTTTTTAACGCGCCACCTACCTACTTATGCTTTAATCCTTTCTACCCAAAGGTTGTCTGGAAGAGATTGCTTAGCAATAAGACCGCCTTTTGTACTACACTATACGTATTGAAAATTGTTTTAACCAATCATGTTATGTTGGTGCAATAAAGTGTTAAATAAATAAATAAAAAAAATAAATTTCCCAAGTTTGATACTCTTTATAGACCATTGTTTTGAGTTATAAAGAGATGTGTAATGATATAAAAATGTATATACTTCTGTAAATGTGGTAACAGCAACAGTACCTTATTATTCCGGTCACGATATTGCCAACAAAAACCTTTAGCTTAAATTCTACTGAGGCGAACCTTTTATTGAAATATTCAATAAAATGACAAACTAAATCAAATATTTGAAGACAGAAACCGCGCCTGAATACCAGTAGCCCATAACCCGCGAGAGGTTTTTACACTCACCCTGCTATGTGCCACCGAGAGAGATAAACAGATGGAGCCAAGTGCGTTAAAAAAGGATAGGATATATAATAAGGGAATAAGAGCACAGGAAGGGTTAGAACGAGATAGGAGATACTTGAAATTGAAAAATGAAATGCGCAACTCGGTGTCTGTTTCAATCAGCTGGTTGGGTGATATAAAAATTGGCTTATTTATAGTGAAATGAAATGTATCTCGAAAAGATCTAGACACGTACCTTTATTTTAGAAAACTGACTATTTACTTATTGTAAAACTAATAAATTGACTTTGAAACAAAGGTTAGAAGAAAACATCGCGGTGCATTTTTATATAAAATTGTAATTCATATGTACCTATACTTATTTAATATGAAATAGAAATGTATTTCGGCTTACTTTGAAATATTTACGAAATGTTATTTCTAAGTAATACGTAAACGTATAAAAACACAAATATTTATAATTATTTGACTACCTATACATTTAACTTATATATTTAATAAACTTAAATGAATATAGGTACATAATGTAATAAATACATATATGAATTTGTTTAATATTCCGAAAAAAAAATAAATTTTCAATATAAACACATTTAAGAAATTAAAATAAGAGAACATATTTGTTTATTATTATTATTAATATGTTCTGTAAATTAGTAAATAAATTTAATTAAAAAACTTTACGAGAGTAAGCAGAGATAGTCACAAAAATACTGTGGCCTAGTATCCGGACCCTTCATAATTAATCCCTATTGTAATTATTTAACGTTGACCTTAATGCAACGGCACGTTCTAGTGGGGTCAACTCGGCTACTGAATGCATTACGGCGTATAACTATTAAATTATGTATTTTATTATATTTTCTAGGTACACTTAATTTAACATATTTAGTTTATAATTCAAATTGGAAAGTTCGAAATGTATTACATATTCATAATTAATTCATTAAAAAAAAATTGATAAAAACCGACTCGTTTTTGTTTACGTTCTATCGTAATTAAACGTCAAGTTTGTGACATTAATGACAGGTATGTAGGGATTGTTTGAAATTAATGACGTAACGTAATTATAACCATAAACAATATATTGTTAACATTTGTACTTATAAGCGAATTCTTAGAATTTGCTTGTAATATGATCGCTTTATTTGAAATGTAATTACTTTGCTTTGATAAGATATTAAAAATTAAAGTTGTCGTCGAAGCAAAAAAAGTTTTCTTCATTTATGCAACTGGCCGGTTACAGAAATAAAAAGAAAAAAAAACCGTGTTTTGTTTTCATAGATTCCCGCTCAAGCGTCACAGATTCAGTGAAAGCGTTAACTTGAAATCGCGTTGCGTAAACTGAATTTAGTTATTCTGATCAGTTGACGATCAGTTGTGACAATGATGGGATTGTATTCCAGCGGGGCGCTGGGTGGTGTGGAAGTACTGGACGGAGGGTTGGTCGGCGGCGAGCTGACGGCCCACGTACTGAGCGCACAGGCGGCGGCCGCGCATGCCGCCGCCGCTGCCCACCAGCAACAACAGATGGCTGTACAACAAATTAGTAAGTCTATTTATTTTTTGTCGTTGAACTATGTACCTACCTATTGAGTATAGATAAACTTATAATATTTTTATTAACTCATCTATCATAATGGTGCCTTATTCAAAAGAATGATTGAATCAGTGGGTAGCTCAGGCTGTTCATTATTTCTCTGGTATATCAACACATAAAAGGGTGTTACTATATTGCCATAGTTCAGGTATTTTGGGGTTTTTTTATGGTGTTATTCATGTATATTATTCAGGTGAAGATTGACACTCCATTCAAGTGCCCTATCAGTTTGTAGGTTCAATTAAAAAAGTAAGAAAAAGTTTATACAAATGTTTATATGTCTAATTTAAATTATTTGAAGAAATTGCATAAGTACATAAATGTTTTAAATAAATAAGTAGGTATGGTTCAGTTTTATGTTATTAAGAATCTTCACACCATGTTCCAAATGGGGTAGACAGAGAATTTAATATCAAAGGACTGTAAATATATACATCTTAAATATTATATTAAAAGACACTAAATTGATTTGAATAAAATCAATAGCTGTTAGGAACTTTTATTTAAAACTAGCTATGCACCCCGGCTTTGCATAGATGGATAAAATTTAAGGAAAATTATAATTATAGCCTATGTCACTCACAGATAATGTAGCTTTCTGTAGGTGAAAGAATTTTTAAAATTGGTTGAGTTAGTTTATGAGTTTATCCATTACAAACAAATAAACAAATCCTTCCTCACTATAATCTTAGTATAGATTACACAATGTGTAATTTGATTAGAGCAGGGGTTCCCAAACTTATTTTGTTTACTGCTCACTTTGAGAATAAATTATATTTTTTAGTGCACCCCTTTTTTTCACCAACATAAAAACCCTTATTACTTCAAGTTCAACAAATCACCCCCCAAGCCTCTACACAGCCCCCACTTTTTTTCTGGATCTCTTACTGCCCCCCTTTAAGTCTGCAGCACCCACAAGGGGCCGTTATCACCCATTTTGGGAAGGCTGGATTAGGGAGACACTTTGTACAAAAATTCATCTGCTTGGGTATTTTTGTTCCATTCTTATTTCTGCCATGAAGTAGTTGTGTTTGCATTTAAAGATTGGGATATGGTATATATTGGGATTGGGATATAGCAACCAGCAAATTGAACTGATTTTTTTTTCTTTTTATTGTGATTTTTTTAATTTTGTTAGTGGTAATAAAGATTATCTATCCAGAGGGAGACTTTGTACAAAAGTCGATTACTTGGGTACCTCTGTCTCATTCGTGTTTCTACCGTGAAGCAGTTGTGTTTGCATGGCTGTGTTTCGGTTTGAAGGGTGGGATGTGGCGTGAATTTACAGGGTACAGAGGAATAACACCTGAGTCCTCAGGAATGGCAATGCATGGGGGTATCATGGGTGAAACAGTATACTCTGTTATGTCCACGGTACTGCTCATATCTATAGACGACGGTTACCACTTTCCATCAGATAGGCCATCAGCTTGTTTGCCATTCTAAGTTGTATAAAAAAAAATCTAAAATATAATGTGCACATGAGTACCTAATTATGAAAAGATTTTTTTTAATTATTTCAAACATCTGTTGAAATTGTTGCCATATAAAATCGCATAATAAGAGTATGATACTGCATTATAAGAATACCATGTTGTAGGCAGGATTACTGTATCTACACTAATATTATAAAGAGGAAAGATTTGTATTATTGTATGTATGTATGCTTGTAATGAATAAACACAAAAACTACTTTGCCGATTTCAAAATTTCTTTCACCATTAGAAAGCTGCATTCACCCTGAGTAACATAGGCTATATTTATTGCTAGAAAAGATTAGGGGTCCTTACTAAAACTTTAGTAACGTAACTCAAGGTGTAAAATAAATGCTATAAAATATCTTTGGTCGCGCGCGCTGCGGAAGCTATTGGTGATAGAACAAAAGTATGTTCTACAATATTGAAGGAAATATCAATAACTACAAAAAACTTGGCGATATTATATGTCCAACTATTATCGTTATGTCACAATAACCACTTTTTAAAATGTTGTTAAAATGTCCACCCGTGCGAAGCCGGGGCGGGCCGCTAGTTATCAATATAGAAAAGGGCAGCTAACTGTAATAGCAGACTACCACCCGACAGAGACGTCGCCGTCGTCGGGCCGCTCCACGCCGGTCACGGGCGCCGCCGCCGCCGCCGCGCCCACCGGCACCACCTCGCCGTCGCCGAGCAAGCTGTTCGTGGGCGGCCTCAGCTGGCAGACCAGCTCGGAGAAGCTGCGCGAGTACTTCGCCATGTTCGGCCCGGTGACGGACGTGCTCATCATGAAGGACCCCGTCACGCAGGTGAGGAGGGCGAGATGGTAGCTGATCGGATTAGGATATTTGATTAGATTCTACCGGATTGTAAAGAGCAGCAATTAGAACTAAGGGGTTTTTTATGGGTGGTAATGGAATGGTAACCCCACCCGCGCTATCGGTATACACTGGCGGGGCACCAGTGAAGGATGATAGATGAGGATGAAGCAGGTCAATTAGCCCATCGTGACGAATACAATAAGAATTAACCACGATGGTTTCCAGGGGGAACCACGTGGAGGTCGACCTAATAGGACATATTGCTAGCAATGGGGCTGTCAAACTCCATTGCTAACAATACCTTTCCCCCAAAAGTACTGAGGGGTATATTGTGTTCTCATTTATACACTTTTTTTCATTTTTATGGCTGATAATGGTGTGTCGATTCCATCAAAAGATACGGCCGTTTATGTACCATTTATATCGCATATTTAGACTGTGTTGTATAAAAAAAAAAGAATACAAAAAGAATGTAAATAGATTACTTAAAAAGTGACTGCCTTTAATACCGATTGCTGCTCTTTATATTCACGTAAATATGTTAAATCCAAAAATAAAAATACAGTAAATGAAGAGATGTATAAATTAAGGTGATATATGTATGTATGGAGATGTTAAAGGCTGTATGCATATACTAATATATATACATTTTTTTTTTAATAATTGATAATTTATGGTAACCCCGCCTGCGCGTTTGCTTGGCCACCTCTGTCCCATTTGTGTTTCTACCGTGAAGCAGGACCCTCCGGAAACCATCATGTTTATGTCCAGGTGAATCTGTCACGATGGACCAGTTGAGCTGCCTTTTAATCCTTATTTATCGACTATCAGAAGTACTCCTCTAGTGTTTTTTTTTTTTTAATGTTAGATAATGGAATGGTAACCCCACCCGCGCTATTAATATACACCGGCGGGGCACCAGTGAGAGATGATAGGTGAGGATGAAGCAGGTCAGTTAGCCCATCGTGACGAATTCAACGAGAATTGTTCACGATGGTTTCCAGGAGGGACCACGTGAAGGTCGACCTGATAGGGCATATTGCTAGCAATGTCGAACTCCATTGGTAACAATCCCTTCCCCCCACTCCTCTAGTGTTTACCGTTAGTGCAGGCGGATTTACCGTTCCATTATCACCTTTTACTAAAAAAATTACGTGCATAAATGTTACAAATCCAAAAAATGCAACATATCTCCTTTATACATACATGTCTTGAATTATACTGTGACAATCATTCATACAGTAATGTAACAATATACTGTCTCTTCAAATTTTGTTGTCCGACTTATTAGTTGATGAATCTATTGTCGACTTTCACACTCCTTCATAATTAGAAGGAGACTGAGATATTTTGACAGGAAGTAGAGAAAGTCTTGTCATAATTGTATACTGTATATTTTTATGCAACGAAGAATCAAGCATACGACCCGCCTCATGGTGAGCGACCACCGCACAATTAACGCTTGCAACAACGTAGGCGCCATCCGCGCGTCTTTCTTTGGTGCTGTAGGTGTTCATCGGGCGGGTCGTATGCTTGATTCTCAAAGTCGTTGTATAGAAAAGAGGTATGTTCTTAATTTTGATTTAATTATTCACAATTCCTTGAGAAATTCAAAGGCACTCGGAAGATTCTAATAAAAATTTTTTTGAGGCAGATAGGCAAGCGAACCCCGGATATCGCGTATGGGTCAGTGTGTAAACCATAGATAATCTGATGGTTGTTAGGTCTATGACTATGTAGGTAGATGTTAAGTGCGAACAGTACCTATTTGGTGCCATAGACAAAGATATAGACCCGTGGTTTGTTTCAATTTAATAGAAATTAATGAAAAGGTAACCAATTATCACAGGAACGCTCTCTAAATATGTTTAATAACGAATCAATACGTTCGATCGATTATTCGATTTTTAATCTGTTATTGGATTTCGGCCTAAGAACAAGGAATTACATAGAAGTAGTGATAAAATTGTCAATTCATAGCAGACTAGTGTATAGAAAATGTTATACGGCCGTATAACGCTACCAAATTCAGATGCAACCCGCTTGCATACTTTCTACATAAACTGAGTCCAATATATAATCTAGTAATGTAACATTTGTTATTGACAAATAATTGACATATCAAACATTTTCTATACACTAGCCTGTTATGAATTGAGAAGAATAGCAACTGATGGTGTATCTTTCGTCCTCTTTTTACTAATTATATTTGCATAAAAAGAAAGGAGGCAACCATATGATTTACAGTTTTTATTTTAACATTCCTTCTATGTAATTCCTTGTTCTTAGATTTCGGCTGATCGTCAATGGCCAGATCAGTTATTTGTTTATGTTTTCATTAATTGTGTATTTTTATTAATTCTTGTTACTTCAGAGTACAGGTAGCTTTAGTCTATGACACCACCTGCTGTTCGTGCGCAATAGTTTGGGCTATGGTTGGAATACAGTATTTAGGTTATACTAATATTGACCATAGACAAAATTGGCATGCTAGAATCACTAACACCTAGAAATTGTTAGGTATTAGAAAAAGAACAATGTTAAACCCAATTCTTTTAATCTATGGTAGCTTTCGAACTATTAGGTTAGTGTTGCCATGGTGAAATTTTCTACCATTCTAGGAGTTCTAACCCCATAGAAATAGACAAGAGTATTTAGTTGAAATAGTAGCTTTTATGTTTATCGATACTACTAGTTAGAATTTTTTTCTGTAAATTGGTTTTTGGACATCGCAACACTGACTTGACAACCCTTTCAATTTTGAATACGTTTAGTAGAAAATGGTAATTTTTAGTATTTCTTCCATGAGGTAACATTATGATGTTCTACAAATGGTAGTATTTGTTATAACGATAGTAGAATACTGCTCGGTTAGTCGTAAGTCTGCTAAACAAGTTGTGATGTGTACAGTAAGTATGTGGGCATGAGAACAAAACAAAAAAACACATAGCTTTTATGAAAATGTCCTATTACCATTCTTTCCACAGAAACGTGAGTTGAAAAACATCAAAATTAAGCCTCCCATCATCATTCTCATCTTCTTCATCATGTCAGGCTTTAACTGTCCACTGCTGAACATAAGCCTCCCACTTTGGGGGGGTATGCCAGTAGTTGCCACGCTTGGCAGGCGAGTTGGCAACCGCAATCAGACTTTAGAGTTGTTTTAATAGCGACGCTGCTGCCCATCCCTCGCCGTCCCTTAGTCGGCTCTTACGTTACCCTCTATGGTAACCGCTTACCATCAAATGGGCCGTATGCTTGTTTGCCACTTCAGTGGTATAAAAAACCTAAGTATGGGGGAAGAGATTGTTAGCAGTAATTGTTTCTATCCCCATTGCTAGCAATATACCCGGGCAACTTGCATTTTCCTTAAAATCATGACTCTTAATTTCAAGTGAATTCGTCACGATGTTTCAACTAATCATGGATAGCTTGGGGCGAAAGGGATTGTTAGTAATGAGTCTAATAGCCCCATTACTAGCAATCTCGGTTCCCCCTGGAAACCATCATGGTTAATTCTTGTCGAATTCATCATGGTGGGCCAACTGGCCTGCATTCATTCTCACCGATCATCTTCCACTGGTGCCCCGTCGGTGTATACCGATAGCGCGGGCGGGGTTACCATTGCATTATCACCCATTGAAACACTCGCAGTTTTTTTTTTATACAACTTAGAAATGATGGAAAATGGTAACCGTCGCCTATAGACATGAGCAGTACCATGGACATAACAGAGTACACTGTTTCGCCCATGATACCCCCCGTGCGTTACCATTCCTGAGGACTCGGGTGTTATTCCTCTGTACCATGTAAATTCACGCCATATCCTGTAGTGATACGCAAGCGAGTTGGTTAAACACTAATTTATTCATTGAAAGAATAAATAGAACAAATTATTACCGGCCAGTATTTACAAATTATTAGTGGCCAGTACGTGAACATAATATACTACATCTCTTTTCCTTCGAAAGAAAAAAAATAATAATAATAAAGTAACAAGTTATACAAATAAAGAAAAAAAAAAAAAAAAAATATATTACTTTTTTTTTTTTAAAGAACAACAAATATTTCGATATCTATGTATAGTATATCGTAAGTTTATAACATGACGCTTAGTTATTAACATAAAAGAAACTTAACATCATCAAACATAATAACTAAAAATAAAAATAAAAACACTCCAGATTAATAATAATCATAAAAGAAAATATTAAACTAAGCCTACTATTTTATTCTTTATATTGTTTAACAAATAAGTCTGTCAGCATTCGCGCTGTTCTTTCCTTTGACCTTGTTATAGGAACTAAGGGCGGCGAAAGTGATTTATCACTTAATAGTTTATTTTCACTGTGTGAAGAAGCTGATTGGTGGACATCTGTCGTAACAGTACTAGATGTGGCAATTTCTTTCAAGCTTTGAGGCAACGAAGACATATCGTGAGGAATTTGCCTACGTTTACGTGCACGTTTAATTGAAATCGCTTCTTGTGAAGTGCCGCATTCGAGAAACGCTGCTGGTCGACTTTGAAACAAATGAGCTGCTTTACGAGTTCCTGTAGTACGTGCGACCAATTGACTGCGATTGCGCCTATAACGACTTCCATGTTCATCTTCCACAATATATGATCGGGGTTGACGGGTACGCTCTACAATTGAAACTTGTTTTCTACAACGATTATCAATAAGAGTCGCTTTATCACCTGGAAAGAGAAGTTTCAACGGCCTCGTCGACAGATCATAATGCTTTTTAATTTTTTTCCTGTTTGCCATTAACGCTGAATAATTCCGTTCATTATTCACTTTCTCAGACAGTAACTTTTCAGTAATCGGTAATTTCGTATTTATTCGCCGACCCATTAAAATTTGTGCAGGAGAGTCTAAATTATTCCGTGGTGTAGCCCTAAAATTTAAAAGTGCCATGTAAAAATCTTGGCCCGAGTCCACACATTTCTTTAATATATTTTTTATCGTCTGGACGGTCCTCTCACTCTTTCCGTTAGACTGTGGGTAAAGCGGAGACGACGTCACATGTTCTACTTCCCATTCACGCATAAACCTCCTAAATTCAATCGAGCTGTAAGCTGGACCATTGTCAGTAACTAATTCAGTGGGAATACCGTGACGTGAAAATTGTTCCTTCATAAAATTAATCACGTTTTTAGAGCTCAGACTTTGTAATATTCCAACTTCTACAAAATTAGAAAAATAGTCAACTAAAATAATGTATTTTTTTTCCTTTTGTATTCAAAAATATCGGAAGCTAACTTCCGCCAAGGCAATGCCGGAACAGTATGCTGCAGCAGCGGCTGGCGCCGAGGACGAGGCGCGTGCAGCGCGCACGCCGCGCAGCCCCGCACCGCGCGCTCCACGTCCTCGCTCATGCCCGGCCAGAACATCACCTCGCGAGCACGCCGCTTACACCTCTCTATGCCTAAATGTCCCTCGTGCACTCGCGATACCATATTGTCTCTTAAAGCGCGCGGAATAAATATACAGTCACCCTTGAAAATCATATAATCCATACAATGAAGTTGTTCGCGATAAGGCCAAAAACCAATGATATTCTCATGGACGTCACGTCTATTCTTAGGCCAACCGTTAGTAATATAATTCATCAGTCGTCTGCAGTCATTATCAATCTTCGTTTCAGCCCTAATAATCTTCATTTTTTCTCTTCGCTGAAAGGTACATGTTGTAACACGAAACATGTTTGAATTTCAATTTCGTCAGTAACACGATCATGCATTAGATCTTTTAAAGGTGCCCGCGACAGTGTATCGGCTATATACATATACTTTCCTGGTGTATATACTACCTTAAAATCATAGCCTTGAACTCTCATCATCATCCTCTGCAAGCGCGCCGGAACAGAAACCAATGGTTTATTAAATAAAGTTTCTAACGGCTTGTGATCCGTATGAACGGTGACATCTGATCTACCGTAGATATACTGCCTGAAACGTTCGGCTGCAAACACGATAGCTAGCATTTCCTTTTCTATCTGCGCATACCTGGTCTGAGTGTCGGTTAAAGTGAGCGATGCAAATTCTACTGGACGACCATCTTGCAGTAGCACAGCGCCCAATGCTACACTGGACGCATCAACCGACACTACTACGGGGGTGCGCTCACAGTACAACGCCAACACTGGCGCACTCGCTAGCTTTGCTTTCAGTTTATCCACAGCCTCAGTGTGCTGAGCCTCCCACAACCACTCGGAATCCTTTTTAAGTAATAACCTTAACACATTTACACATTCCGAATAATTTTGAATAAATTTTGCTAAATAATTTATCATTCCTAAGAATCGCTCTAGTGCCTTTTTATCATTAGGATAAGGCATCTCCATTATTGCTTTAACTTTTGCGGAATCTGCTCGCATACCGTTTGCATCAAACTTATGTCCTAAATATGTAATTTCAGACACTCCAAATTGACATTTTTGACGATTAAATTTTATACCAACATTCCTGGCACGTAGCAAAAGACATTTAAGCCTACAATCGTGTTCCTCTTTATTGCGGCCCCATACAATAACATCATCAATGAAAGACTCGACTCCCTCTAAATCTTCTAGATGTTGCCTAATCTTAGCATGAAACACCTCGGGTGCACAGTTAATGCCGTAGGGTAAACGTAAAAACTGGTACCGTCCAAACGGCGTGCCAAACGTACAAAGGTCAGCACTGGCCTCATCAATTTCCACCATCCAGAAACCACACCGTGCATCTAAAACACTGAACACCTGAGCACCACGTAATCGCGCTGCCAACTCGGGCACCGTCGGCAAAGTATAATGCGCACGCCGGACTGCGCGGTTAAGAGGTCGAGGATCCAAGCAAACACGAATGCTGCCATCTTTTTTTGCTACGGGAACGATTGCATTAACCCATTCAGTAGGGTATGTCACCTTTCTGATTACACCTAACCCTTCCATTCTATGTAATTCCTGACGTAATTTGTCCTTAAGTCCCAAAGGAATTTTTCTAGTAGGACAGACAACGGGCTGTATGGTTTTATCTACTATAATACTATATTTCCCTGGTAATTTACCTAAACCTTGAAATAAATCAGAATATTGCTCAATATTTAATGCACTTATTTGATTGACTAAACCTAAAACAATTGAGCTTTCCAACCCGAGTACATTCTGACAGTTAAAATCAGAAATAACAAATGGTAAATTAAAATATTTATTATTATATTGAAAAGTAATTATATCACAGCCTAAAATTGGCAATTGATTACCCGTAAAGGAATGTACTCGTTTTGTGAACGGTTTAAGATTCATAATAGAGAAACCCAAATACAAATATATTTTTTTAGAAATAACATTGATCATAGAACCCGTATCTATTTTTAAAATAATTTTTTTACCATTACACTCCATTACCTCTGTCCATTCCAAAGACGACTTACTCTGTTTTCTGCCCTCCTCAATAGTATCCACAAAAACCATTTCCTCATCACTATTGTCACTCGCCGATTCTACACTGAGATTTAATACTTTGCGCATCGCTTTCTTTTGTACACACACTCGCGCGAAATGTCCTTTTTTATCACATACATAACACGATGCATACAGCGCGGCGCAGTGCTCGCCGCCGGGGCACCGGCCGCCGCACGCGGGGCACACGCCGCGCGCCTCCCGCTGCTGCTCCTGCTGCTGGTAGCTCGCTGCGCCGCGGCCACGGCCGCCGCCACGCTGTCGCCTTCCGTTCGACCGGAACAAACCCCGTGTGGGTCGAGCGCCTCGGACGACACTCTTATCGTGAACCGCGTTCACTTGAACAACTTCCGGTGTCCTGTCTATACATAAACTTTCTTCTTTAGACATCTCTGCCGCCTGACATATATGTATCGCCTTGTTTAAAGTCAAGTCGTCCGTACGAAGAAGCCTGTCTCTTACAGTGTTGTCGATGATACCACATACAACTCTATCTCGTAACAAACTCTCTTGTAATTCATTAAATTCACATTGTTGACTCAATACTCGTAAGGCGGTCACATATAGATCAATATTTTCGCCGTCTTCTTGGTTGCGTGTAAAAAATTTAAATCTTCTTACCGTAATATTTGGCTTCGTGGCAAAATAAGTATCAAATTTTTTTAACAAACAATTGATATCATCATTCGTCTCGCCATCGTCAAAAGTGAAAGTTGTATAGACCTCGTATCCGGCCGGTCCTATGAGGTTAACCAACAAACTTGCCTGAACTTCCTTAGGTTCCTTACTAACTCCAGAAGCCTTCAGAAAAATCTCAAACATTTTCCGCCATTTTCGCCACGCTTCCGAGCGTGCAGCCGGACCACCATCAAGCGACAATTCCGCTGGAGGACGCGCGTGCTCCATATTTACGAATATAATTTACAATAAATTATATCAATTTTAAAAAAAATATTTGATATTTATGATAAAATATGAATTTTAAAACTATAAAATGAACGCACCGCTGCCACCATGTAGTGATACGCAAGCGAGTTGGTTAAACACTAATTTATTCATTGAAAGAATAAATAGAACAAATTATTACCGGCCAGTATTTACAAATTATTAGTGGCCAGTACGTGAACATAATATACTACATATCCCACCCTTCAAACCGAAACACAGCCATGCAAACACAACTGCTTCACGGTAGAAACAAAAAGTTTACAGTAACGCATTGGCTAATTGTTCTCCAGTTAGTATGGGAGGCTGTAATTTTTTATAATTTTTCAATCCACATTTCTTGATTAAAATAATACAAAAAAAAAAAAACATGTACTGTATGTGAATATGTACTCGCAAACCCAGTTATATTGTACACATCATGACGTCACAGACCCGGCATGCCCTCTACCGTCACAATACACACAAACACCTCGAAAATACCATTAATTATGTACACCATATAAATGGACTCAGAAATGATATGTAAAGTTGTACTCCAAAAATGTTAGTCCGGATTTTTAATAGTAACTTTTATGTAATTTTTTTATACAACTTAGAATGGCAAACAAGCTGACGGCCCACCCAATGGAAAGTGGTAACCGTCGCCTATAGACACGAGCAGTACCGTGGACATAACAGAGTATACTGTTTCGCCCATGATACCTCCCATGCGTTGCCATTCCCGAGGACTCGGGTGTTATTCCTCTGTACCCAGTAAATTTTAAATGTATTTTTTCAATTTATCATTATTCGAACGTAAACTGGTTTACAAGCACTGTTAAATAGTCAATTTTTTTATGATTCTACTGCTAGGTTCAAAATGTTATCTGCTGAGAAGAATTCGCGAGAAACTCCAACAGTTACGTCTTTTAATATCGTTATCAGTATGGGTTATACTGAAATACCGTATGATTGAAATTGTCCTGTGGTCCCGGCATAGAATGGACCACCCCTTCCTTTACCGTGGGTGTCGTAAGAGGCGACTAAGGCAGGACGAGGGTTGCCCAGCAGCGTCCTGCTTAAAACATCACCAAAGCCTAACTGACGTTGCCAATCCGCCTGCCAAGCGTGGCAACTATTGGCTAAACCACCCAATAAGGGGATACTTATGTTCGCAGTGGACAGTTTATGTCTGGTATGATGATTTAGTTTTATTATTTCATCACCGTTTCATCCGTTAACTGTCCGCTGCTGAACATGAGCCTTCCCCATAAGGGGAGTATTGCCAGTAGTTGCCACGCTTGGCAGGCGGGTTGGCAAACGCAGGTAGGCTTTTAGAAATGTTTTAAGAGGAACGCTACTGCCCATTTCTCTATTACTAAGTTCCCTTAGTCGCGCCTTACGACACCCACGGGAATGGTAGGGGTGGTCTACTCTATGCCGGGTTAACACGGGAGTTTATTTACATGAAATTAAATTACATTACAAATTAAAGTGATGAAATAATGTGATAATTGTAGTAAAACATTGATTAGTAAGCAAAATGATCGGGGGGTTTCATACTTTGATGGTATATATATGTATATACCTGATTAAAAGTAGGAGAAAGTATTTTTTTTTAATGGAAGATAATGGAATGGTAGCCCCACCCGCGCTATCGGTATACACCGGCGGGGCACCAGTGAGGGATGATAGGTGAGGAAGAAGTAGGTCAGTTAGCCCATCGTGACGAATTCAACGAGAATTGTTCACGATGGTTTCCAGGGGGAACCACGTGGAGGTCGAGGAGAAAGTAATTAGGTATTAAGTAGGTAATTCACTCATACAGAGATACCGTACAATGCTTTTTAAATTTATTAATTTTTACACATACCACTGTCGATTACGTATTGATGTGTCGTGTGATTTTTCACTTTATTTTTATAACATTAGAGAATACTTTGCCTTAGAAAAGATTTTTTTCTTTTTTTTTTCAATATTACAGTAAATATTTGCTAATGTTAAAACAGCTGCAATCATTTCTCAGTCCATACTGTACCAGTATATAGTGTGGATAGCGCGTACTGAGCGGCGGCCGCGCGCAGAGGTCGCGCGGCTTCGGCTTCATCACATTCCAGGAGGCGGCGTCCGTGGACAAGGTGCTCGCCGTGCCCGTGCACACGCTCGACGGCAAACGCATCGACCCCAAGCACGCCACGCCCAAGTCGGCGCCGCGCCCCGCCAAGACCAAGAAGATCTTCGTGGGCGGCGTGGGCCAGGACACGTCCGCCGACGAGGTGCGCGCCTACTTCTCGCAGTTCGGCCTCGTCGAGGACGCCGTCATGCTAATGGACCAGCAGACCAAGCGCCACCGGGGCTTCGGCTTCGTCACGTTCCACTCGGAGGAGGCCGTCGAGCGCGTATGTGACATACACTTCCACACGATAAAAAATAAGAAGGTGGAGTGCAAGCGCGCCCAGCCCAAGGAGGCGGTGGCGGCCGCGCCGCTGGCGCTCGGCAAGAGGCTGGTGCTGCGGCCGGGGCGCGGGCTGGTGTACGCGGCGGGCGGCGCGGGCGGCGTGGGCGGCGTGGGCGTGGGCGTGGGCGGCGTGGGCGGCGTGGGCGCGGCGCACGCGTACCGCTACGCGCCGTACGCGCTGCCGGCCGCCGCCGCGCTGGTGGCGCCGCCCGCGCCCGCGCCCGCGCCCGCGCTGCCGCAGTTCGGCGCCGCGTACTCGCTGGCCGGCGTCGACATGTCCTCGTTCCAGGGCGTGGACTGGGGCGCCATGTACAGCCTGCCCATGTACATATAAGCGGCGACGCCGGCCCCTTAACCCCACCCGCCTAGAGGTCAGGTTCTGCTATGATTTCTCACGATGGTTCCTATATTTTGTTTTCGTGTAGGCACTCGTCTTGCCGCGCTCGGACACCGAGGAATACAGTATTCTTAAATTAGATAAGTCTGTCGGCTCACTACTTAGGCTAAGTGCATTCGAATGAAGCAATACCCACGGTGAAGCGTTTCGTTTGAAATTAAATTTAAGATGATCTCAGAAGTATAATTTAGTTTGGAAGCGAGATGGAAAGTTTGTTTTGGACATGTGTAGCGTAGTGCACGTATATGGCAATATTATTAACTTATTTAACGAATGTAACTATGAATCTCTCATATGGCTCTGTATTTTTTTTTTATATAGTAAGCAACCGTGCGGCCGCGGGCGGCCGGTGACGCGCGCACATCTCCCCTGCCGAGTCGTGCTCGTTTGAAAAGAGAATTACATAAGATAGAAGAAAAAAAAACTGCATTTTGTGCCATTGTCTTTCATCGATCGAGGAATCGAGTTTCATTTGCAATATCTCTGTCTCGACGGTTCGAACGCTCTATCTCTGTCGCCAGAATTGCATTTGAAACGTTGATTCTATTTTGTGCCAAATCGCGCGTCCTTTGAACTGGTCACTGGCCAGTTTTCTTATTCATTCCTAATTATTAAATTATAAAACATTAAAAGACGTATCACTTACGACTTTCGTGTGATATTTTATTAAAAAAATAAATTGTAAAAAAAATGGATAACTCTTTTTCGAACTACGTATAAAAATAGTAATTTATCTAACTTCAATTTGGTATTAATAAATGCAATATAAAATGTAGAAATTGCCATAATATTGCATTGTCTCTGGCAAAATGTCTTAAGTGTTGCCTCTTTTAAAAATTTTTTTTTTCGAAGCGCATCACCGGTCGCCCGCCGCGTCATCCCAGCTCATTTTTCATATACATATCTTACTGAGCAAAAGCAATCTCATCATAGTATTATATGTATGACTTACGTAGATATTATAGCGGTACAGTGTTGGCGTTTGGTGAGTTTTGAATTTGGCAGCTTTATCTTTTAATTTTTTTATTTTTTATTATACACATTTTAAAGACTGTTACTAGATGACATTATTTCGTATGTTAATTAAAATAAAAGCTATTCTGTCATCGAGATATGGTCTAATACAGGTACAGGGCTTGATCTAGCTTTTTTGCCTCTCCGGGCAAACTATATCTGACGCCTTTGATAATGTTACAAAAACATTCTAACGCCTGTACGTCCTTATTTTCTTATTGTAACGTACTATTCTGTCATTCCTCATTTTTGCCCGCTCGGGCAATTGTCTCCCTTTCCCTAGATCTGGCCCTAACTAGGCAGCTGTTTTTTTAGAACCACAAATAAACTCACTGAACGGCGACATTGTACGATTTAGAGTAAAGTTAATTAGTTTAGAAGTGATAAGGGAATGCAACTAACACATCGTGTGTGACAATAAGCTAAGTATTAGCCGCTGTAGACTGTCGCCGCCTGTTTTTGCCTGAACCACCCTGTATATGTAAGTGACATGGATATCACGGTCTTTATACAAGAGGCCCACGTTGGGCGCCAACGGTCCCACGTCGGGCGCCAACGGTCCCACGTCGGGCGACAATTTAAACAATGGTTGTATAGAATTATTCGAATGGGATGTTTTGTACTTGCAGAGAGTAACTTTACTAGGAATTGGTATAGAGGTAGAAATTTCTAGCTTTGTATTTGTATTGATTCTCGCTTCGCTTTGGTTGGTTGCCTATATAGTGTAGTTTTGTATTAAATTATGGCGAGGTTATTTCTTCATATACACTAGTTGTTCTTCTAAAGATATTGTTTTTTTTTTTTTTGTAAGCTATCTTCTTGATAGATTTGTATTAAAAAATATAATTTGTTCCTATTTTGTGTACTTAAAAACACATATTGTAAAATAGCATCCCATTCGTTAAATAGTACTTAATTTACACCTAGTTGATAGTTTAAAAAGCAATATTTACATTATTACCCTGTGATTATTGGAGTATTACGTGAAAAGACATTATGGTTGTGTTGGTGCAATTCGTAGGCTAAGTGGGGACATAGTCCTTGCAGTATTAACATATTACGTACTTAAATAACTTAAAAAGAAATATATATATATATATATATATATATATATATATATATATATATATATATATATATATATATATATATATATATTTGAAACGTCTAAATCTCTTATCTATCAACAAATGTTATTTTATAATACACTTTTTTTACGTAAACCGAAAAAGAACTGCCATTATCGAAATTAGTTCTCATGTTTTATGAAAAAAAAAATTTTGTGAACTTGACGTTAAACTTGCTTTCGAACTAAGTTGATGGACAATAATGGATACTTAATTACTGTTAGGCACACCGGCGGGCCGGTAGCAATAATACTATTTCATAAGACACTCCGACGTTTTGCTCGGTTGTCTTCTCTGGCGCATTCGACAGTTGGCCCCATCTCTTTCGGTATGTAAAAAGGGATGGCCTTTATGACGAATGCGGAGTGTTGAGAGTATATTCGTGTGTCGCATTTCTATAGTGTAACAGAGACGGCAATATTCGAGTCGAGCGGGAAACGTCGCGATGTGTCTGGCTCAGGCAAAGGCAGGCGGTAAGTAGAGCCAATGCATGCGGTAGCTTGTCGGCAGCATTCCCAGCCAGCCGACTCACTATGTAACCTTGACGTGTGGGAGGCCGAACGTAAAGCATGGAAACATTTGTTTATCACCCGTAATTCCTGTTGTGAATTTGAAATCATTAGTGTCGTTTTTTAAAGGTGCGTTTTCTACGAGTGAAACAGAATGTTTTCCCCAAAGAAAATCTAGTTTTAATAGGTGAGAAAATTGATGTTTCCCGTACAGACGCGTTCAGCTGTCGAGTTAGTATGGTAGACTCAATTTTCTAATCGCCCTTCGACTAATGTTTCCTTGACATATATGTTTAAAATTTCTATATACTTTAAAATTTATAATCCTATATTTGGGAATTCTAAATAGAAAGTTTGATATGTTATAAATTTGCCTAATAATTATGCCTCCTGTGGTATAAATGGGAATACTTGGGCACGGGCATTCGAGGCGGGTTTGAATCCCGTCCGATTAACCTGTCGAGTTAAATTTTAGTTTATTTTTGCAATGTACAATATATATCTACCTAATTGATATATATTCTCAATGTTTCTGTGTAAAAATGAGCGCTTGAACATGTAATCTAAAGATTTGAAGTAAAAAAAATTAATTCAGTATGTAACAAACAAAGGAATTCTGGCAAACAGTTTTATTTTTTTTTTCACAACATCCACACGTCACGGCTACCAAATGCTATATCACATGTATACACTACCTACCCTTATTATTATAGCAGTATTGTTAGTTTAAGTAGGTTAGTAACCTCCTGAGATTATTGGCGCGAGTCGTATCAGTTGTGGGGAATTGTTTTGTGAATTATTCATTTGCGTATACGAAGCAGCACGCAAAGTTGTTGCCGAATTCTAGAACAGTCTAGAAGATATAAAGATGAGTTGATTATTTGATGTACAATCGAGTGACTAGTGTAAGTTTGTCAAAGGTTTACGTTCGCGTTTGTGTTTGCTTTGCTAATTGGATTATCTCTGAGTTTCCGAAATCGTCCACTAGAGGCGTGAGTGTCACAAGTTTCAATACAAATTGGCGGCGCAAACGCATACCGGTGACGTGAGTCTTTGTACTTCTTTGTTTTGAAATAAGAATTATATTTTGTTTTCCGTCCGTTGATTTGACGTATGATACAGCATTACATTCCCGCGACTGTACGGCTCCCGCCGCTCGCCCAGTGACAACACCTTTTGTACATTAGCATTTTTCCTGAAGTCTCAGTATTAGATTGTCTATGATATATTGTGATGTTTCACGTAGACCCTCCGTCGGCGGCCGCTTTGTATCTTGCCAAATTATAACAGCGGTATTGCCCTGTTTGATGTTTGTACTTAATTGTCTCGTAATTCGACCTCTCATCGATAAATTGTCCCTTGGGCCGTCGAACGACTTTAACAAGTATATATATATTATTATTATTTTATTTTTCTATAAAACACCCTTGTATTCGTTACACTGGTTTTTAACCCGCTACCATCCGTTGTCTAGAGTTGATTTTTGTTTTTCATTATTTGCAACGGATGTGGGCTAGTTAGTGGTAGTTTTGTATTTAGTGAACCTAGTTGCCCGTACATTGTGTAAGGTGCACTTAGACATACGCGATGTGTCATTACATTTATTATTAGTACCAATGAACGTGTGTTTTATTTCCGTAGCTAAAGTGGGGTAGATCCTTACGGGTTGCGGTCATGTACCCTCACCTTAGATGCACGTTATGTTGAGAAGCTGTAGAATTTTGAGTGTGAACGTGGTCCCAGTTTGGGCGCCATTTTGGCACCCGCCTGGGCCCATAACCTCTGGGTGGGGCGAAGATATGGTAAGTTCCGACGAGGCATGTAAAATAGTAGAAACATATAAGTATATTGTGACTAACATGATCTGGACTTCTAGGCAGCATGGTTGGCATGGAATATACGTAAAAATGAATTCTTCCAGTACTTCTCTGTCAATTCTCCAGGCATATGCCACACGTTGGTTGTGAAACGTGCTATTATAATATCTCTTTCAATGACACATATTATACTTTTGACTCGGCTGTCCGAAATAACTTGGTTGGTACCTATCTAAAAAATTTTAACTCATATTGACATAAAACGAACTTTATAATTGAATTAAGTTTATATATATTAGGGCTATAATAGCTGTAAACGTATAATTGATTTTAATAAACAGTATTCTAGTACTTGTCGAATTTCAAACTACACAAATTATTCCGGACGTCCGAATCGAGACGCGACGTTCGACGCACTGAAAGAGATATTGGTTAAGTAGACACGTAGTGTAGACCTCTTAGTGTCGCTTCGCTTAGGCCTACGGTCTTCCTATACGAGACGGAGATAGAATTGTTTTGCCAAACGTTCAGGCCAAAATTTAGCCAAATACTTTGCTCAATGTCCTCGGGGGGACGCTATCGCAGCTTAGTCAACTTTGAAAGAAAAAAAATAAAACTTATTGAATTGACTCGGGAGATTTCGTAACACGTGAAATATTAATATTAAATTAAAAATAAACCCCTGTCTAGTTAATTTAAAAATTTTGATATTAATTAAACGAATGATTGTTATGATATCTCTCGATTACAATTCACCGACACGTGAACACAGTAATGACTGAGCGCCATTTTGTGTCTGTGAAAAAGGCGGGAAATTATAGTCGAATGTCAAACCGATATGTAGCATAAGAATGTGACAATAATATGATGGACGTTGCCAACTGGACGCTAAATTCGTTGCCATAACGACGATACATTCCTCTCTAGTCATTTTTACTTAGTTCTCTATAGTATTTGGCGGGAAACAGAGTCTTATCTTGCTCAATACTTACTCTTGCATAGACGTAGTTGATTTATGCTTCGCATTTAGTGATGTGCCATACACAGGCGTCACCGACGCGTCACGCTTACCCGCGAATCCAGGAACACTGGACCAATGTTAACAACTTGGATATATTAATAATATAGTATATACATGGAATAAATATACAATTTTTGGATTGGTATAATATGATATGTTAAAGAAAATTAATAATAATTATTATGTTGTGTGTTTTAATGTATGGCAATGCTAGAGTAGTGGTGTAGTGTAGACATTTTGAAGTTTTACATACATATAATGATATATAAATAAGTAACTAACCGAGAGCAATAAATTAATATTACAGCACGCGCGCGCTGCGGCTAAGGCGACACGGGCGCGGGGGCATATTAGTCTTGGTCAAAAACTAATAACCAGGTGTCTCGCTCTGTTTCGAATATACTAGATATTTCGGTCACAAGATTAACTCGAAAACATCTACCCTATCCGGTATTATTATTGTTCGTACCTGAGTATTTTAACAGTCATATAAAAAAAAAACTTTTATTTATATAATCTTGTCTATGGTACTTTTTCTTTTATTAGAAAACCAGTCTGTGAACAATAATAATACAACTTCCCGCCTTTAGGAAAATTAAAAAAAAAATGACTGATGTCTATGTATAGGACCACGGTATTCAAACGAGACAGCTTTCGGCCTAAAAATATGTGTAAAAGTCTTGCATTGGTTACATGATTGGACATTTTATGAATTAATATTATGCAGGACTGTTAGAATCTGGTTATATAGTTTTTGATGCAACTGAATTTTAATATAATGATAAATTGCACGTTATAGCTAGGAAGGGGGGAAGGCACGGCAGCGCGCGCATAGTTTACTATATACACACATGCATACAATATAAAATATTACAATATTTTTGTATAATAGAATTGGTGTATTCAGTAGTCAGTTGGTATTGTATTTTTAAAATTAATCGTGATAACTTGTTGATAAGTCAGTTTGTGATTTTACGCGTAGGCGCGGCTCGGCGCTTCGGCGTGCAGTCTTGTTTTGCTTTTATATCGACCGTTGTGGTACTGTTTTAACTGGACAAATGGGAATATTTTTTTTTTATTATTTTCGCACAGGGACTAGTGTTGCCCGATATAAAAATTCTACTACAGAGTAGGCACTTAAGTGCGGCAAGTTTAAATAGCCTGTTTTGTAGAGCTATCAAGTGATGTTGGATGATCTTATATAATTTTTTATGGACAGAATTGTAAATGTTTGTACCTGATTAATTTAACAAAGTGCACATTTAAGCACATATGCCTAAATTGTCAAAACTGGCGCCAATGCTTTAATAAGGGCATAGACACTATCTAACGACGACAAGAGTGTACATTTACAATTTAGCGTAATACAGATGGTATCTTAGATTCGTATGCCAACATATACAGATTTGTATAATGCTTTGATACGGTAAATTGAAAGATTTCATTCGTAGCAATTAACAAACCATTTCTATAGACAATATTTCCTACTTGTCCCGTTATAATAGTGGAACACGTTAATTATACCCGGCTGTTTAAATGGGGGGTATTGTTTTAATGAAACTTGACAGCACATGACTCTGTGACTTTGTCGGTTAACATTCTATGGATATGTCGTGAATAGTTCATCATTCTTACATTTACTTGTTGATAATGTAAGTTGTGATTGTAGAGCTTGAGGTATATATATTATGTATATGTCAATATGATTGTACTTTAAAAATGCTTGCAAAGTCACAAAAATGGTATATATAACATTCCTTTATGTATATTTTGGTCATAATACAAGTTATGCATCTTATTTATTGGTAGTTAACCTATTTATCGATAATTATAGTTCCATAGATATTAGATATGGGCTGTTTTTTTTTTTTTATTTATACACGATCTGCTATAATATAGAAAAACATTGTGCAATACTGGAGTTTTGTCTGTGTCTTTGAGGTTTGTTAAACCTGTAGATAGGGGGTCTGGGCCCGTAGATCCGTAGATACCCGTATTGGATGGATATATAAATTCTCTATGGTCCCGGAGCATAGTAATTGTCTATGTCATAATCTATACCGCTCAACCCTCGCTTATCGTGCGATGACAACCACATTGAATGTTTTGTAAAAGTAAAGGCGTAACATTTTGTAGTTTTTCTTTTGTATTTATCTTGGATCAGACGTCATATTTGGTCGGAAAAGTTACTTTCACTTTTTTTATCAAAATGGCGCGTATTTAGAGGTTATGAATGGCCAGTAACGGCCTCTAGCTAGCAGTAGAGCGCAACAGCGCGCCTCAGACGCCATTAACAAAATATCTATGGTTCATCTTCACTTAGTCAAGTCTTAGAAATAAATGGTAACAACACGAGCTGTTCTTTCATTTATCGCTTACATTTATTTTTTGTACCTCTTCGTTAGTATAGATAAGACATGGAAGTAGTATAGAGGCTTCGAGTCCCACTTTGGGCGCCAGTAAGGTTTTTTTTTTTATTAGAAATATATCCCCGACTTGGTAGTGCAGCCCTATTCACCTTGCAGCTTTATAAATACGTCATTTTATTTGTTTTTGTGTTGTTTTATCTATACTTGGATATATTTTACTAAATACATGATGTTTACACAAAGCTCTGACGTATCTATACAGTTATTGTTTGGGAATAGTGGACTCATAGACTACACGCGTGAATATTTTGGCTCAATTCATATACATTTCTGTTATCTATGCCAGGATATAATCCTAGACATGGAAAACGGAATCTGGCATAGTTTGGTGCACCATTAAACGAAATGTACCACCATATTTATTATTAAAAAAAAATGGGTATAGTTTATGGTGTGCCAATGTGTTGCCAATGTAGAATTGCGCCATAGAGTCACGCGTGTAGGTTTTAGTGTGGACAAACTTGGATAGATGCATGACGACGTACGGAGCGGTGTGTAGCAGAGTGCATGCATTGTCAACGGCGCCCCGGGACCTGCAAGACTGAAGACAACTGAACATATACGGTGAGACAATACTGATACCATCCCTTGCTTCAATCGAAACGGTAATTTAAATTTGGAATCCCGACCCATTCTTGGTACGAAATTTTCAACCAGTTCCACAAATCGTTCCAAAATTGTGACGGCCATTTTCGAAATCATATATTTTAAATTTTCATTTAATGGATTTTAGTATCATTTTTATATTTTTTTTTTTCTAATTAGAATTATTGGTCGGTGTTTAATTAAAAGCTATTTGTTCACATCAGTATTGTCCACGTGCAAATAAATCTTTAAACTTCGCTTAGTTTTTATTTGACTCCATTTAAGTAAAGTGCATCCCAGTAACAATAGCTGTAGATTATAGACGACGTTGGGTGCTGGGCCATACATGTAGTACCATCGTTGGCGAGTTGCGGCGAGGAACGAGTATGAAACACGATGCAGTATTTATTTAATTATGTATTAAAAATAAATTATTTAATTATTAACTTTAATTAACAGTTGCAAATCTTTTAGATTTTGTCTACTAGTGAGTATATTTTGAAAGGGCGTTTTCTTTTTACAACGCCGTTCCTAAATGCAATTAACGACGTATAAATTGTCTCCTATCTGTTCAAAGTTTATCTAGACCTAATTAAGAGACAATTTTTTTTTTAATTTAGGCTGGCCGCGTATTTTAAAATGTAACAATTTTTCTTATTTCACGTATTTTGGTGGGGCTAACTAGTTTTTATATTTATATATATATATATATGATGAAAATGCATAATATAAACGTCTCTACAACAAAGGCTTTTGCAGCTTGGAACCTGATTTCAACAAAAAAAAACATTCCAAGGGTGTTTTTGACGTGCCAAGTAAGAAAAAAAAAGTTTTATTAACTAAACGTCATTTACTCGCATCTCGCTCTAACTCTAAATTTAGCCCTAGTTTGGATGGTCGATTCATTTACTTTTTTTTTTTTATAATTCCAAAAAAGAAATGTGATGAGACAACGATCTCTTTTGCTTATAAGAGTTTTATATTTTTTTTCAATATTGAGTAGTTTGGTAGTCTCTTGTAGTTTGAATGTAGATATAAAAGATGCATATCATCCGAGAGACCCTGAAGACACAATCGTTATTGTGCCTTATGTATGTTCTTTATCGAAAAAATAAAAAATGATTTGACTATGGAAACGTAGATTCATTTCTAGAAGTAGAACACGGACCAAAGATGTCGATTAGTTTGTGAAAAAAAAATGGAATAAAATATTTTTTGTATAATATTATCTTTTCTGTTATCTTCGTGGTTAAGGCCTTTTCTTATAACAATGAATTAGCAGTTTTCTCATATTGTAGTGTATTTAGAAAAATAAAATTACTATTGTAATCGATTATTATACAACAAAGATATGTAGGAACCCTTTTTTGTAGTAGTACAAAGTAAATTAAGTATTTTGTGACTGTATTGTAACTGTCATAATTTTGACATGTCTTCCTTACACGATAGACTGAAAGTAGTCACCCGTTAACATTAATTTTCAATATCCCGTACCGCTGGGATGCACTAGATTGGTTTCTGAAATGTAAGGGCACTTGTTTAGATCTTATCACGTCACCCGCCTTCATAACTGTCAAAATTCCCGCGTTTTTCAAAATGTATCGTCTAAAAAAAAGTTGTCTATGGTAGTTGCAGTTCAACAAAAAGATCTGAAAAAGTGCTTCTTCAATACCACTGGGAGTAGCATTCTCTCATCGTAGTTTAATCAAGTGTTCAGTAGAATAAAACCCCAGTACAACAAATAAAATGTACGCAGAGTGCCTATACGTGTGACAATATTAAAATCACACCTTTGTTTCTATTATAGTACCTACTTATCTATCTACGAACACGAATCTTATTTATCATCTAACAAAAAGACATACTAAATTTACAAGTAAATGTTCAGTGTACTTACTTACTAATTAATATTTACTCTGTCTATGTTAGTTCAAATAATATAAAAAAAAAAAAGTACCTACCAGTCAAGTTTATAAATACGAAATATAAATGAGACGTGTTCATACATAGTTCATCGTACTTTATACGTATCTAATGTTGATTTTTTTTTTATTTTAGACATTTTTATTTCGGTAACAAATAGTTATCCAAAGTATTGTTATTTCGAAGAATTGTTTTCGTTTATTGAACTTACATTTTAGAGATTAGGTTTTTCCTACATTTAAGTTGTTCTTATCGCATTTTTGTTTCTCTTCACGCATTTTATTTGGCAGTGTTCAATCCTTACTACGAGAGCTGTATTAAACTCGTTTTATAGGCCCATTACAATCAAATTCAAACAATAATCAATTTTGCTGATATTATTAATAATATTATACTTATATGTACGTACTTAATGTTTTTTAACTATCTCTTGACATAAATTACATGGAATTCTCTTTTTAGAGTTACAAAAATGCGAATTACATACCTACCATAGTTGTTTTATAACTTCTGTAAATAATTTAGCTTAAGGTTGTTATCGAAAATTTAATGTGTGTGTATTTATAATGTACTGACGTTGTTTAACATTGATTAGGGGTGATTTTTAGATTAGGTACATCTCTATAACCATTTGCTCTATGGAATTTGATAATAGTTTTTCTATCGATTTTAAAGTAGATTCTTGAACTTCTATTACCTAACCCTTTAAAAATGGCGGTTAATAGTAATTGAGAAAAAAGTATGATATCTATATATATAACAAAAGAGATTAAATTGTATTTGTATCCTATTTTATTTCCATTACGAGTATTTTTTTTTTTATTATTAACCGCCATATTTTAATAGACAAAAAGTGCGCCACGAATTTTTATCGTAAGTTCTTAATTATATTTAGTCGTAGCTCGTGATTACTCGCCTACGGGTATGCATTTTTTTTTTACTGAATCTACAAATATATTCAATTATACGCTGTGTTGCCATATTCAAGATTAAAAGGACTAGTGGTAGTAAATTATAACTGTATGCAGTTAATAAATGGATAGTGCGTACACACTGTACATAATGAAACAAGAAACCTGGAAAAAGAATAGGACTGTTTAGTAACCTTACTGAAAATATAAAGTTACCCACTTAATAGAGAACTAATGTCTTGAATATTTATATTAACATAGATAAAACAAGGTTATAATATTAAAAAAAAAATAGTTTCTTCGATCTCGGAGTCAAGAGTTATTGTTAAACAATAAAATAAATATTTTCAAGAAATTAAGTTCGAATCTACGTGCTTCAAAAATGAAATTTAATATGACTGTATGTATTAAAGAAATAAACACAAGATGTGAAAAATACGATGGCTAAGGATTTTAGATGTAAAAAGTATTGATAGCAAAGAGTGTTGCAACAAGAAAAAAAGGACCAAGAAACGTTGCCATATCGCGACAAGAAAAAATGTAAGAAATAAAAATTTCATAACACTGGCTGGTTGAAACGTCTGACAAGGAAACTGGCTTGCATTTAGGTGAACGCATTTCCATTGCTATTCAGCGATGTCATGCTTCAGAGTCCTGGGTACCCTACCGGTGGTGATTTCAAGGAAATTTGTTACCTATATATAAAAAAAATCATTAAATATATATTACCTTTCCAATTACAATGTTAACAAACTTCTTATTCTTAGAAAACAACTTTTAACATTATGAAGTCGGAGATTTTTTAAAGTTTTTGATAAAGTTTGGACTGCACGTGTACTCACCTCTTTGTTGAAAATTGGTATTCTTGAAAATGGTTCCACAGCGTCCCAACCAAAGGTTTCTAGTCGGTAGTTTTTTATCGAAGTATTATGTATGAAAGTTCTTAGCTTTGAATATCGTTCTATCGGACGGCGTTGGAAGTAATTTCACAAATAAATGGTTTACATTCGAGTAATTGTTTTATTTTTTTATATAAGCCTCACCCCCTAAGAAGTTTGCCAATAGTTGTCACACTTGACAAGCAGATTGACAAACACAGTTAAGCCTTAGAGATGTTTTAAGAGGGACGCTGCTGCCTGTCTTTCGCCCTCCTTAGTCGCCTCTTACGACACCCACGGGAAAGGAAGGGGTGGCCTATTCTATGCCTAGATCACATGGCCATACCATACTATACATACAAGTGCCTACTTGTATAATATGGAATCATAGCATTGTTTTAATCAATCAATCTGTTATTATATCCGAAATGTGAGTACAATTTGGATCGATGAAAGAAGAATTAGGAAAGAGTTATCGAGCATGAATGAATGGAGACGTCGGTAGGGGCCGCCGTAGACGAATGTATGTCGACCAAATAGGCGACGTGCTGAGGAAAGGCCAAATTAAAAGTGCCCGTAACCGGCGAGCGTGTATGAAAAGATTGATATATGTGCAGGAAGCGAGAGAGGTTTGTTTGAATCGAAGCATTTGGCGTTCTATAGTACTACCCCAGCGAGGGTGGCGTGACAGATATACATACAATTTGGTCTTATGATTTTAATTATATTAAACCATAGACACAAGCTACTGATTGCAGACAATCAAAATTGGCCGTGCCCACGTTGAATCAACGACTATCAAAACGTTTATTACATTTAGATAGGAAAAACCTCAATATAATGATAGGGACAATAACGGGTCATTGTCCATTAAACAAACATTTATACACAATAGGAGGCATAGACAGCTCTTTATGTCGACGCTGTTTCAACGCCGAAGAAACAGCTGCTCACGTAATCCTGGAATGTGAGGCTGTGGCCCATCAACGTTTAGAAATCCTCGGAACGGTGAGGTCGCTCCGTGAGGCCTGTGAAGATCCCAGGAAGCTTGTGCGCTTCTGTACGCAGCTGGGCTGGCTGTGCTGGCCACGACTCATACGCACAATGGCCCAAATGAGAAGCTAAGCGCGGAAAAGAGACTCCAATTTACATTACATCCATAGACTTCTTGTAACATACTAGGTATAACAGGGGGGAAGAGATTGTTAGTAATACAGACTACCAGACCCAGCTAGCAATATATCCTGTCAGGTCGACCTCCACGTGGTCCCCCCTGAAAATCATAGTACTGGGTTCCAGGTGTATTCATCACGATGCGCTAACAGACCTGCCTTTTTATTCTCACCTAACATCCCTCACTGGTGCCCCACCAACGTATAAAGATAAAAAAAAGAAGTTTCCGAATTGGTTCACCATTGACAGAGTTATTAGGTTATAAATATTAAAAAAAAAACGTACAACGAAATTGGGAACTACCTTTTTGAAGTCGGTACAAAATGATAAATCCTACTAAATAAATAAGGAAAGATTAGATATTTCTAGAATCGGCGACGGTTACCACTTTCCATCAGGTGGGCCGTCAGCTTGTTTGCCATTCTAAGTTGTATAAAAAAAGACTCGTTTTTCGATATTTGTTACTCAGTGACGCTTAAATGTTCCATTAAGGAGACTAAAGCCTGCAGTACAGGCTCGTCTTCCGCTAGCACTGCCTCTGCTCAACGGTGTCACGAGCCAGTATCCGGACTTGGATATAATGACTTGTAAACTTTCGACAAATTTCATACAATAGGTTTTTTCCAAGAATTTGTTTTATTGATGAATGATAATGGTATGGTAACCCCACCTGCGCTATCGGTATACACCGACGGGGCGCCAGTGAAGAATGATAGGTAAGAATGAAAGAAACATCACTTAGCCCATCGTGATGAATACTCATGGAATTCAGCGCGATGATTTCCACGGGGAGGTCGTTCTGTATATTGGGGTATATTGTTAGCAATGGGAGTGGTAATCCGCATTACTAACAATCCCTTCCCCTCTATTCTCCAAGGAGTTGAACAATTGTGATTACGTGAAAAAATGCCCCATGACCCTGTGGTATAAAGAACAAAACGACAGACATCCGGGGGCACAGCATAGAACACACAGTAATGCAGACTACCAGTCCTATTCCTAGCAATATACGCAATCAGGTCGACCTCCACGCGGTCCTTCCTGGAAACCATCGTGCTCAATTCTAGATGTATTGATCATCCCTCACTGGTGCCCCGTCAGCGTATACCGTTAACGCAGGCGGGGTTACCATTTTATTAGCATCCATGAAAAAAAACAGTAACAATTTCATCCCAACCATCTGGACGAATGGCGGTCTTCCACCGTGCGTTTTTCAAGACACTTTCTACCACGCACAACCACTCTTTGGAATCAACTTCCAGTAGCAGTATTTCCGAACCGATACGACAACATAACCTTCAAGAAAAGAGCATATTCCTTTTTAAAAGGCCGGCAGCACTCCTGCAATGCCGTCGGTGTTGTGAGTGACCATGGGCGGCGGTAGTCACTAACCATCAGGTGAGCCGCATGCTCGTTTACCCCTGTGTTGTAAAAAAAAAAGTATCGAACGACAAACATGCTGTCAACCCGTCTGACTGTAAGTGGTAACCATCGCCTGCACACATGACTGTATCATTGATGTATAACCCACATTCAAATGTACTGAATGTATATTATTACACTCTTTTTTTTTAACCATTGAGGTGGCAAACAAGTGACGCTAAGCGGTTATCTTTTTCTTTATGCAACTTAGAATAGAAGAGGCAAACAAGCTGACGGCCCACCTGATACAAAGTGGTAACCGTCACCTATAGATATGAGCAGTACCGTGGACATAACAGAGTATACTGTTTCGAATGATACCCCCATGCATTGCCATTCCTGAGGACTCAGGTGTTATTCCTCTGTACCCTGTAAATTCACGCCATATCCCACCCTTCAAACCGAAACACAGCCATGCAAACACAACTGCTTCACGGTAGAAACACGAAAGGGACAGAGGTGTCCAAGCAAATGACTTTTGTACAAAGTCTCCCTCTGGTAAACCGTAGCCTATGAACGCCTGCAATACCAGAGGTATAACGCGCACGTTGCCGACCCTGAAGAAACCTCTTTACCCTTTACTTTTGAAGAACCCCATGATGTAGTCTCTTGGAAAAACTTCGACAAGGAGCTCATTCCATAACCTGAGCGTTCGCGCTGTACGTGAGCATTTAGGCTCTAAGGTATGGGGGTAAACACCTTGTCGGTGGCGAGCTGTACAATGGTAAAAAGTGGCCATGGGCATCATATTGAACAATTTTTCTGAGCACAATCTTTTTTTTTTTTTTTTACAACACAGGGGGCAAACGAGCATGCGGCTCACCTGATGGTAAGTGACTACCGCCGCCCATGATCACCCACAACACCAGCGGCATTGCAGGTGTGCTGCCGGCCTTTTAAAAAGGAATATACTCTTTTCTTGAAGGTTATGTTGTCGTATCGGTTCGGAAATACTGCTGCTGGAAGTTGATTCCAAAGAATGGTTGTGCGTGGAAGAAAGTGCCTTGAAAAACGCACGGTGGAAGACCGCCACTCGTCCAGATGATTGGGATGAAACTTTAGTTTGTGGCGGGTTGTACGGTGGTGAAAATCAGCAGCAGGTATCAATCCGAACAATTCCTCAGAACAGAATCTGTTGTACAAGCGGTAGAACACGCGAAGTGAGGCAAAATTCTAAGACTTAAGGGTTCGATACCGCTTGTAAGCCTGGAATCAGACACTCTGTGATTCCAGGCTCTCATAACTCGTCGTTGCACTGAATCAAAAATAATAGAATTTAAACAAAAGAAAAAAAAAAGAATTTGCCAAATCGGTTAACAACTGACCGAGTTATGAGGTAACAAACATAAAAAAAACGACCGAATTGACCTCCCTTTTTTGAAGTCGGTTAAAAAAAACAACAACACCTGTCATGGCAAAACCGGTTATTTTGATTTAAAAAACTACAAAAACCGATTTTGATTAAATTTCTGTGAAAATTAAAAGTCTGAAAGTATATCTGTCATAATTTTCCAAATTGATGTGTATAGATGACGTAGTTCTAAGATAAAAAAAAAGCTTAAAAATACAACCGAATTGATATGTGGGGGGAAGGGATTGTTAGTAATGGGGTCAAATAGCCGCATTACTAGCAGTATACCCTGTCAGGTCGACCTCCACTTGGTTCCCCCTGGAAACCATCGTGGCTATATCTAGTCGAATTCGTCAGGATGGGCTAACTGACCTGCTTTCATCCTCATCAGTCATCTATCACTGGTGCCCCGCCAGTGTATACCGGTAGCGCAGGCGGGGTACCACACCATTATCATCCATTAAAAAAAACCGAATTGATAATCTCCTTTTTTGAAGTCGGTTAAAATTTCACGTATCTGTTATAACGTTACATCTTAACCAATCACCATGTAATTTGGTATACACGTATAAAAAGCAGATTCTAGATTCTTATTAATATTATACGTTTAAAAGTGTGTTTGTTTGTTTGTTACGTTATAGCCCCTTAACGGTTTAACCGATCACTGCGAAATTTAGTACGGGTGGAGAATGATATAGGCTACGTGTCATCCCGGTCAGTAAAGATATCCCGATCACGCGGACGGAGTCGAGGGTAGACGCTAGTCGGTTTATAAATGACTGAGTTATGAATAAATAAATATACAACTTACGTTGAAGTGAGAACCATTCCATTTTTGAAACCGATTAAAAAGCTATTATTATTTATTTAAAATAACCCCGCCAAATCCACTTCGAGCTTAGGTATATTATGTAAGTGAATTAACGCGTATGTAATTTCGCTCTAATACACATGTCATTATGTCTTCTCTTTTATATTACCAATATAGATATACACTTTATAAACTAAATTATAACAAAAAAAAATCAAAAACAAAAAATATTTATTCAGCAAGCACAAACTGTAACAAATTCATATTGAGAACAATTCCTAAGCACATCACGCGTGTCCCAACACCGCGTTGCACACACGCGTTCCATATTCAAATATTTTAGCTAAACTTTTTCTAAACAAAGCAACGCGTCCATAATTGCGCGCCGGGTGCTCTTCCCGCGCTTTTAATATTTTTAATGGGCATAGATAGCCGGACATAAAGCCAGAGTTTGTATCCATTACACATGTTTTTGTCGTAATATGATATTGGATAAATTTTGATACATTTTATTATTAATGTCTAACATATTAATTAATATAAAGTTTCGCTCAGTTATAATGGAGGTTCATTGCTTATTAAGTTACTTACCTATCAATTACTGAGCTCGATTCACGTTGTCCTACGAATATCTATACTTAATCTATGTAAATTTATAAATACCTATTAATCAAACTTAAACTGTTTACGGATTTAATGAAATTTGTTGTATAGAGCCGTCCAAAATATTAATAAATACATACTTTTTAATTTTTTATCTTTGAAATCTCCAACTTTTTTTTTTTTTTTAAACACCGATCTTAATAATGTTAAAACTAGATACAAATACAAACTTACTGTTCCGAAGTATCGTTTAAAGAAAGTTAATAGGTTTTTTTTTATGGGAATATGCGTTAAATGTTTTAATAACATACCGAAGGATATTTTGGATCTGCCTTTTTAATAAATTTTGAACTGTTGTTAAAAACGAATAAGATATAAGACGGTGTATCAAAATAACTTACACCGGACTTGAAACTTGTACCAGATTTTCAGTTAGACCTTCACGAATACAACTGTGAAAACCGCATCAAATTTGGTGCAATATTTTTTGTGTAATACCGGAACAAACATATAGACAGACAGAGAGATAGATAATTTTTTTAAATATTATTGTTTTGGCTTCTATTGATCTTGTTAAGACTTCTCGTGTCAATTTCTCTTAAACGACTCCCCTGCACAGACATCGTCTCTACTTACAATTTTATTTTGTTACCAGAGGGAGACTTTGTACAAAAGTCGATTGCTTGGCCACCTCTGTCCCATTCGTGTTTCAACCGTGAAGCAGTTATATTTGCATGGCTGTGTTTCGGTTTGAAGGGTGGGATATGGCGTGAATTTACTGAGTACAGAAGAATAACACCTGAATCCTCAGGAATGGCAACGCATGGGCGGTATCATGGGCGAAACAGTATACTCTGTTATGTCCACGGTACTGCTCATGTGTATAGGCGACGGTTACCACTTTCCATCAGGTGGGCCGTCAGCTTGTTTGCCATTCTAAGTTGTATAAAAAATATATTTTACATAAATTTATTATTTATTATGTGTTTATTGTCGCTCCACCTTTTATTGAACCGACTTTAAAAAAGGAAGATTATGCTTTATTCAGTTGTATTTTTTCATGCTTTTCACCTTATAACTCCGTCATTCGTATAAATACATCATCGAAAAAAAATTGTTGTTTTATATATTTTGCTTTTTGTTTTTTTTTTTTTGTTGCTTTTTTTTATTTTCATTCTTTTATCTCTTCTACTGTGTATCATGTGTATGTTTTTATTGTAATTTGTGTGCTGTAAGTAATGCAAATAAATTATCTCTCTATCTATCATTTATGAACCAGTTTGAACAGTTTTTTTTTATCTGAAACGATATAATTTCAGATTGATCCCATGGACTTTTATGAAAATGAAAACAGTTGTCTAGTTTATAAATCAAAATAACTGATTTTACCGCGATTGAAGTCTCGGTATTTTTTTTTTGTACAACTAGTATCTATTATTTCAACTTAGTTTTACGTGGACCAGAGACTAAAGAGAAAAACCATAGACCATAGACTACATCTACATAATAATAGTGATTGAAAAAACAAACATTTTATTACAGAAAACGTATTGAAAATCTCAAATTATACAGTGGAAACCCACTGAGTTATATACAAATAAATGTCACGGTGGCAAATTCCATGTTTTTTCCATAAAACAGCATATTAATAACAGCAGAACGATTTGAAATATTTTCACGTACAACACGCCGGCACGCGGCCCTCAGCTGTATGCGCTTTGGTTTTTTGGTTTAAAAATAAAAAAATTAAAAGCGCGCCAAAACGTTTTAAAGGTTATATAGGGTTTTTTTTTTATAATACTTGATAAAAAGTGGTAACCGTCACCTATAGACATGAACAGTACCGTGGACATAACAGAGTATACTGTCCATGGCACCCCTCGTGCGTCGCCATTCCTGAAGACTATGATTTTCTATTTAATGGGTGATAATGGGATGGTAACTTCGCCTGATGATAGGTGAGGATGAAAGCAGGTCAGTTAGCATATCGTGACAAATCCCACAAAATTGATCACAATGGTGTTTAGGATTAGCTGATAATATTGCTAACAATGGGACCGGTTTTTTTTTAATAGATGATAAGTATATTTTTAATAGATGATAAATAGTAATGGAGACTGAGAATCCCGTTGCTAGCAATATACCCAACCAGGTCGACCTCCTCGCGGTCCCCCTTGGAAACTATCATGGTTAATTCCTGAATTCATCAGGAATTCATCATGATGGGCTAACTGGCCTGTTTTCATTCTCATCTATCACCCTTCACTGGTGCTCCGCCAGCGTATCCCGTTAGCGCAGGCGGGGTTACCATACCATTTTCACTCATCAAAAAAAAATAGAATGATACACGCTAGCAGGGCACCAGTGAGGGATGATAGGTGAGAATGAAAAGGCAGACCAGATAGCCCATCGTAATGAATACACCTGGATTTGAGCACGATGTTTTCCAGGAGGGAGGACGTGGAAGTCTACCTGACAGGGTATATTGCTAGAAATGAGTCTAATAGTCCGCATTATTGACATTCCCTCCCCCCTCACAATGGGGCGGTTAGAGGGAGGGAGACTTTGTACAAAAGTCGATTGCTTGGGTACCTCTGTCCCATTCGTGTTTCAACCATAAAGCAGTTGTGTTTGCATGGCTGTGTTTTGGTTTGAAGAGTAGGATATGGCGTGAATTTACTGGGTACAGAGGAATAACACCTGAGTCCTCAGAAATGGCAACGCATGGGGGTATCACGGGCGAAACAGTATACTCTGATATGTCTATGGTACTGCTCATGTCTATAGGCGATGGTTACCACTTTCCATCAGGTAGGCCTTCAGCTTGTTTGCCATTCTAAGTTGTATAAAAAAAATAATTATAATTTTTTTTTTTTATTTATTTTTAAAAAAATATTTTTCAATAAAAAATGATCATATATTTCTATCAAAAACTCCTATACGGCATTTTGGAATTAATTTACTGTTTATATTGTGGTTTTACATAAATTACGCACGACTACGCAAGAATTACACAAGCTGACGACTAAACACATCTTGCTTCTGAAATTGACAGATGCGCAATTTTTCCCGCGTAACCTCCCCCAGTCCTGCCAACCGTGCGAAACGAAGTGTCACTGTCACAGCCAAGGGCGCGTGTTTCGGATGATAAATTGAAACTATAAAAGTATGACACTATATAAAAAAAAGTACAGAACAAAAAAATAGAGCTTTTTATATTCATAAATATGTCAAACGTCTCATAAACCTATTTTATCTATTGAACTGTTTTGTCTCTTTCTTTTATGCTACATTCCCAATTAGTAATTTTTTTTTTTGTTCTTTTAAACTTTTCTCTGTTTTCACTGTGTATCTATATCTGTTGTTGTTTGTGTGCTGTAAGTAATGCAAATACATTATCTATCTATCTACCTATAAATAAAAATATATGGTTTTATCACAACTGAAGTCGATTCTTTTGTTGAACACAATCTTAATTATGTCTGTACTTTAGTTTTAGTGCTTTACAGAGCGATTCCATTTAATCTGTATAACCACAGAATAACTTCTTTTAACACAGGTATATAGGTATATAGCTTAATCTACGTCTCATAATAAAAGATAATAAATAAATTGAAGTTTAGAACTTCGCAAGGATAGACGCGGTGGATTATAAGATCATTCATGCACTCTAAAGCGTTTAACTTAATAATTAAAAAGAGATGAAAATGAAACAACTTTATTTTCTATGTCTCAAAATCAACAAGGACAGTAGTCATGGAAACTAGAAGTTTACCAAGACAAGTCACATCACTAACATAGACCAAGTAATAGTATCTATGATCTCAGAAATGCCTATCTATTACAATTTACAGGCGTGAATTTACAGGGTACAGAGGAATAACACCTGAGTCCTCAGGAATGGCAACGCATGGGGGGTATCATGGGCGAAACAGTATACTCTGTTATGTCCATGGTACTGCTCATGTCTATAGGCGACGGTTACCACTTTCCATCAGGGCCGTCAGCTTGTTTGCCATTCTAAGTTGTATAAAAAAAAAAACATAAATTATAATAAATAAATGATAATAGCTAACGATTCAAACTTCGAACAACCCCAAATAACTAAAATGTATTTGAAATATTTACGTGCTCGCTAACAAATGCATTCGCGCCACCGCTGCCGTGCTAAATGGCGTATGAACGCAGATAAGCCACGCCGACGCGCGCCGCCGTCGCACGAAATCTACTTTATGCTAGTAAAATATATTTATAAATGTAATCTGTTTTAATATAACTTAATGAAAACGTAAACAAATAAAGGTTGCACCAACATCATCATACCAGCGTTTAACTGTCCACTGCTGAGTATAAGCATTCCTCTTGGAGGGTTTTGCCAGTAGTTGCCACGCTTGGCAGGCAAATTAGCAACTGCAGTTAGGTTTTTAAGATATTTTAAAAGGGATGCTGCTGCCTAACCCTTGCCCTCCCTCCCTGCCTCTTACTACACTTACGGAAAAGGAAGGGGTTGCCTATTCTATGCCGGGACCATACTGCTGTCCCTTAATGCCATGAAAATGTTTGAAAAAAAAATATTTTCCTTTTTTGCTAGAGATTTTTTTTTCTAACACAGTTTTTGAGAAACTATTAAAAACCTTTACATCCAAACTTATTTATACGATCCTATTTTAACCCCTCTTGTAACTTACAATAGATAAATAATTCCTTATTACTATTACAATTATTGTACGATTCATTTTATATTTATAATACAATAAATACATTTGTACATAAAGTCGTTTCATCTTATATCTACAATCTTAAATAAATTTTTATTTATAGAAACTTAATTAGTTTTTTATTTATTATTTATTTATTTATTTATTGCACCAACATAACAGGATTTGTTGGACAATTTTCAATACGTATAGTGTAGTACAAAAGGCGGTCTTATTGCTAAGCAATCTCTTCCAGACAACCTTTGAGTAGAAGGAAGTTTAAGTTTTAGTTTTTCACAAAAAAAAAAATATAAAGTTTATTATTCTTCTTCTTTTCTTCAATAGCAATTACTCACCATTTTTACAACTATTTCTGCCAGTGTCATGTATAACAGGCTCGTAACTCGAAAATTGATAATTTTCTAAAAGTAATATTAAAGCACATTACAATCATAACAAAATCGCGTATTTATGTATACTTCAAGTAAAAGTCTTCAATTTACACTACCGTTCACAGTTCCCACCATTTTTCCTTTTCATAAACTTTGTTTATCCACATCTATGTTACGGCCTACCATAGATATAGAATAGTGACTACGTAACATCCTTTTGTTGATATTCTGTGGTTGGTAGTAGTCATGGAATACAAATTAAATTTTCCAACGTCGGTAGCTATTTTCCCGCGCAAACCGTTTAACCTCCGCTCCGTTCACGATAACGTGGATCACTGATGTTGTGACTGTGTTTATATTACATAAGAGGAGCGTTTTAAATTTATGAACTGGCGATGTGCTCGTTTCGTATGAGTAGATAGGTAGTATGATAAATTAGTATTTTATGTTAACTTTAATAGACAAAAACGATAGGTAAAAGAATTTATAGAATCGGTCGTTTAGTTTTTGGGTTTAACCATTACAAACAAACATACAAAAATCAAATCTTTCCTCTTTATAATATTTGTATAGATATATCGACCAGCTTTTGCCCATTATTTCATATACGTGGACTTTGAAGCAATGAAAGGGATCACTTCCAAATTTCATACCTATTGTAGATAAAACAAACATCAGATTTTAAGTTAAACTTTCAGAACACAATTGTAAAAACCGCAATCTGAACCGGCGTAAAAAGTTGTTTACTGGTTGAATCGTTAATGTACCAAAATGAATTATCATGGGAAGATTATTATGGGTTAACCATTAGTCGCCACGCTTGGCAGACGGGTTGACAATCGCAGTTAGGCTTTGGTGATTTTCTAAGAGGGATGCTGCAGTCTCGACAATTAAACTCCCTTAGTCGCTTCTTACGACACCCACGAGAAAAGAACTGGTGGACAATTCTATGCCGGGACCATACAGCAATATTATTGGTTATTTAATTAGAATTATTTTCATGAGAATACGAAATCGAAGATTGACCACCACTTTTACTACCAAAAGTTCTACAACCATCCATCTCAGCCATCTATCTCCGACTGTCATTCTGTTCGCGCACGTTTTGCGACACGTGTTTCGCCTCTAAAACTCGCTGCTTGGCGCCTAGTGTTAACCATTTGGCATTCAAACTGCGAATCTTATTAGCTATCTAATATACATAGTACAAACTCTGTTTAGCTTGAAATTAGATGACATTATGTTCATGTTCAACTGTATTTAAATTATTTCATTTATTTATTATTAATATTACTATATTTATTTATGTTGTACATCCAGTACGTAGTATATCTAGTTACAGTAGATCTGGTAGTTGTCTATCAATATTTAGTTTTTTTTTAATCAAATTTTTGTACACCGGAGTGACTATGCCAGCCTCATAGGGATTGTCTAAAAGTCAGTCTGTCAGTCCGTCAGGGACACCTTTACCCACAGATATAGCCGTCTTGCATTGCGACTGCCAGATTGACTCAGTATTAAATTGACATTACCGTTATATAATGGTATATCGCCCAGAATCCGCTGTTTCAGGTTACAATTCCGGCCACATTCCACCATCAAATGTAAAAGGTCTTCCACTTTGTTACAATACATACAATTTGATGATTGTTTCTGAATATTTAGTTGCTATGGTCCTTGTAAGAAAGTTTTTTTTTTTTTTTTTACAACACAGGTGGCAAACGAGCATGCGGCTCCCCTGATGGTAAGTGACTACCGCCGCCCGTGGTCACCCACAACACCTACGGCATTGCAGGTGTGCTGCCGGCCTTTTAAAAAGGAATATGCTCTTTTCTTGAAGGTGATGTTGTCGTATCGGTTCGGAAATACTGCTGCTGGAAGTTGATTCCAAAGAGTGGTTGTGCGTGGAAGAAAGTACACGGTCATAGACCTACAGCTCAATTAATTAGAAAAATAAATACTTTTGTCTTGTCACTAAAATAATCTCTGTAACATTGTGCGTAACAAAATATTTAAATATAAAATAATATTATTGGTCTCCCGTAAAACTCCACATCTACAGTCCTAATGTGATTCTTTTTTTTTATTATACAAAATATTGCTCCCCTTCCTTTTCCGTGGGTGTCATAAGAAGCGACTAGGGGAATTCAACGATCAAGGGAAAGGCAGTAGCGTCCCTCTTAAAACATTTAAAAATGTCAAACTGCGATTCCCAACCCGCCTGCGAAACTTGGCAATTGCTAGCAAATTAAGGCCTATGTTCAACAATGGACAGTTAACGGTGATAATGATGACATAAAACGTATTATGATTATTTTTTATTTATTTCAATTTTAATGCACAGTAAAGTACTATATACATTTGGCGGACTTAACACCGGACGGTGTTCTCTATCAGTTAACCATTGGGCAAACCGAGAAATATGTAGGCGGTGCATATTTGTATTTGATTATCTGCAGTAAATTATTTTTAATAATTTATTTATATATATAAATAAAGATTCTTAATACATGGTTTCTTTCATATATGTGCTTATATTACTTGCATACACCCGTTCTAACTCGCCTACCTCGCTTTGAAATCAAAATTTTTGTTTGTATAAATAAAATCCGTTATTGGCTGTATTCATAAGAGACTTAGCATGTAAGTTGTTTTTTAAGAGCTGTGGATTTTTGTATAAAATAAAATAAAATAAAAATATCGCTTGTGGACCCGCTCCATCTACCGACACCGTGAGCGAACCCTTTCACTTATCATGTTCACAGGTCATTTACCGCGCGTCATTTTGTCGCGTCACAAAATGGCGTTACTAATGGAAAATGGCGGGATAAACACAAAAACCGGACAATTATAAGAGTTAATTATCAACGATAAAGGGATTCGGTCGAGCGGAAAGCAAATATAGGGGGCGCTTCCGTCGCAGAATAGGGGTCGTAGATGGTTTTTGGTCTATTTACTTCGGTAAAATCACCGGCCGAGTGGGAATTAAAGCTTAGAGCTTACTTTATTGAGTTATATATATTTATAGATTACCAGAGAAAGACTTTGTACAAAAGTCGATTGCTTGTGTACCTCTGTACCATTCGTGTTACAACCGTGAAGCAGTTGTGTTTGCATGGGTGTGTTTCGGTTTGAAGGGTGGGATATGGCGTGAATTTGCCGAGTACAACACCTGAGTCCTCAGGAATGGCAACGCATGGGGGGTATCATGGGCGAAACAGTATACTCTGTTATGTCCATGGTACTGCTCATGTCTATAGGCGACGGTTACCACTTTCCATCAGGTGGGCCGTCAGCTTGTTTGCCGTTCTAAATTGTATAAAAAAAAGATACCTTTTATACCTTTTTATTATTATTTTAACCCTTAGATAATATAAATAGAGCATCGAGCCTCAAAAACGAGTCAGCCAATTGTCCAATTAGCTGACCCGTCTTTCTTATCAGTGTTCTATATACTTACGCACACAATGTATCTTGACGTATCTATATTTAATTGTTTAATAAACAAAACGAGTGTTTACGCATTAAATAGATGCAGAAATTATAAGACAAAATAAATATAGAAGTTATAAAGGAATCACTCGTAACTATTTATCACGCAAAATTGTATGGAAAAGTTGAGCCGCTTTTCTTGAAACATTTATATATATATATATATATATATATATATATATATATATATATATATATATATATATATATATATATATATATATATATAATATAATCTAAGATTGAGTTATACACACGCATCGAGAGTTCTTTACAGGAAACTAGCGATCCATCCCGGTTTCGCGCGGGTGGATAGATATTCACTTCGATAGGTAAATTTATGATATGTAAATTGTAACAATGTAATTGTTGTATACAATAAAGTTTAAATAAATTAATAAAAATATTTTAGGTTTTCTAATGACGCGTGGTCCCAGCATAGAATAGACCACCCGTTCCTTTCCCGTGGGTGTCGTAAGAGGCGACTAAGGGAGGGCGAGAGATGGGCAGCAGCGTCCCTCTTAAAACATCTCCAAAGCTTAACTGCGATTGCTAATCCGCCTGCCAAGCGTGGCAACTACTGGCAAAACCGCCCAAGGGGAGGCTTATGTCCATCAGTGGACAGTTAAAGGCTGACACGATGATGAAGGATATAAATTAAGGTACAATAAAAATGTATTTGAAATAACATCATTATATTGTTTTATGTTTGAAATAACATCATTATATTTTGTACTCGTATTATGTAAATTAAAAATGTATGTAACATTTAATAAAAGGAATAAACTAGTGCCGAGAACTATTATTAAAAAACAGTGGCGTAACTTTACTATTTGGGGCTTGTGACAAATTGTTTTGATTGGGCCCTACCATTTATTTTTAAATAAAACGAAATACTCAGGTACAAGGTAAAAAAAAAACTCTTCTTCTGAACTCGCGGCCTCTTCAGCCGGGGCCTTTTTGGGTCGGGGGCCCGTGGCATTTTGCCAGCGCTGCCACCCTATTGTAACGCCACTGGCCGAGATCAACCATTAACTAGTAAAGAGTGGAAATTTGTACAACAAAAAGCGTAAAGAAACCATAAACAAAGAAATTAAACAAAACTTGAGCTTTTGTAATATATATTGATCGAAGCTATGATTAATGCTGTGTGTTCCCGGCATAGAATAGGCCACCTCATCCTTTCCCGCGGGTGTTATAAGAACCGATTAAGGAACAGCGAAGGCGAAGAGTAATGCGAATTACTAGTCCCATTGCTAGCAGTACCCCCTATCAGGTCCTCCCTGAAAACCATCGTGCTTAATCCCAGATGTATTCATCACGATGGACTAACTGACCTGCCTTTATATTGTCACTTACCATGTCTCACTTAGTGCAGATGGGGTTACTATACCATTATCATGCATTATAAAAAACAGCGCCCCTCTTAAAACATCACGTAAGCCTAACTGCGGTTGCTAACCCGCCTGTCAAGCCTAACCATTTGGTAGACAGATAAACAATTTATATAAGCCATTTATGACACACGTAAATTAACAAATGAGTTTATACAATCACGTTATTTACACATACGTTTTTTTTTTTTAATATAAAACAAAAATATCTAATACGAAAATATGTTTCCGCCACGTGTGTCGCAGTGACCCAAATGGGCCACAGCTCAGTGATAGTTTTGCTTAAAAGCAAAGCACTGACTGTCAGCTGCAGCCTGAAGTTAGGCTACACGGACGCGTGCAACGAACCCAGAGTGTAACCTAGGTAGATAGATAGATTTTTTGTAATATGGTCAATAAAAAAAAATAGATAATTTATTTGCATTACTTACAGCACACAAACAACAATAGACATAAATGCACAGTGAAAAAAGATAAAAAAAAAATACATATACAAAAAATTAATACAAAATGCATAAAATATGTAACAATTTTTTCCCTTCATGCCTGTGTTACAGTAACACAAAATGGTCACAACTCAGCTTATTGCTTCGCCCTAAGAAGAGCAAAACACTGATATTCCGTTGTGACCAAAAGTGAGCCGCGAAATTCATAGAAAAAAATAATAAAAAAAAAAATAAGAAATATATGTATGTCTTAGATAAATACATTGTGTGTGTTCATTACATTCACTATTATTCAATATTTTATTCTAATTTAATAAATAACTGATAAATACCATTAGAATTGGGGGAAAGGGATTGTTAGTAATGGAGACTGAGAATCCCATTGCTAGCAATATACCCAACCAGGTCGACCTCCTCGCGGTTCCCCCTGGAAACTATCATGGTTAATTCCTGATGAATTCATCATGATGGGCTAACTGGCCTGTTTTCATTCTCATCTATCACCCTTCACTGATACTCCGCCAGCGTATCCCGTTAGTGTCAACTTTGATAGGTGGAGCACGTCAATAAAAGAAGAGCTTGAAACAATCACTGATTTATTATAATGAAGATTCATACAAGTTACCTTGAATATCTTATATGTAACTACCTACATAGTTGTCAATAATAATCTGACAGTTAGCGCAGGCGGAGTTACCATACCATTTTCATGCATCAAAAAAAATTTACCATTAGAAATTACTGACAAAACCTCTCAAACGAGAGGCCTATGTTCAGAGATGAACAGTAAACGGCTGGCATAATGATGATTGATCGAAAATTGCCACAGACAAAATGGTTCTGCATATGCAAATCACATAATGTAATAGTTATAGTAGCATAACAAGGAAATAAATTACAGTTATCCAAAGTTTCTTACATTAATTATGTCTAACTAGCTGATGCCTGTGACTTTGTCCACGTGGTATTTGTTATTCCTTCGATTAACATTTCTAAACTCCTTATTGTAGTGAACTATACCTGCGAATACTGGACCAAAACAAATAAATTACGTGTTGTTCTCAATCTCTACCTTAGGTGAAAGTAACTTTACTTAATAACAACTACTGGCAAAACTCCCTTTATGGGGAAGGCTTATGTTTAGCAATGGACAATTAACGACTAAAATAATTATCTAGATCAGTCAGAATCTAGAAATGAGATTATAAAAATGAATCTACTTATGCCAAATTCCTAGAGAATATATTAAATGACTAAACACCTGCCATAGATAGGTTAATAATTGTAGACATTTGCTTGATCTATACTATAAATTGTTACATGACAGTTTTCTAGCTGTCTTTCACAGACAGCTGTCTTTAGACATATTAGCCCATCATATCTTACTCTGTGATATAACCTCTAAAATTAAAAAACAACAAAATGAAGCTTAATGTTTCCAAAATGAGATACGTTTCCCAAATATTCCAGCCTGTGATATCGATACCAAAGAATGCTAAAATAAAAAATACCGACATTACATGCAAAAGCCAAAAGGTAAGCGAAATTAAATTGTAAACATACCTAATTACATCATAGTATGTGATAAGAAATTAAAAACATTTGTAAAAACTAATTTTATATTATAAATTAATACAGGAACAAAGTTGTATGTACAATTTAAGATTGGGCTCTACAAACAAACACCGACTTCAGTAGAGGAAATATCAGTTAATTTGATTTAAAAAAAAATAGTTATTTTTATATAAAAACTAGACTTTTATAATATCTAGACATAGAGATTTATATAATATCTCTATGAGACCAATTTGAAAATATATCCATTCAAATAAAAAAAATGTTTTTCAAAATCGTTTTACAACTGACAGTGTTATGAGGAAACTAACAAAAAAAAACAATGGAATTGAGAACTTTCTTTTTTAAAGTTGGTTACAAATTATAAGTCCTACTAAATAAACAAAGTTTAGATATTTCTAAGCAATTATTGTTTAAATATTTGTTCCTCAATGACTATTAAATTGAACGGATGGTAGTGAAGTTGGGAAGTCAGGTGGGCCGTCAGCTTGTTTGCCATTCTAAGTTGTATAAAAAAAAAAAGTTATTTTTATATAATAACTAGTGAAGTGATTTTAATTAAAAATTTCTCTGAGACCAATCTGCAAGTATATCCTATACTTGTCAGATAAAAAAATAACTTTCCAAATCGGTTTAAAACAGACAGAGAAACAAAAAAATCTTTTATTGTTACCCTGTTCCCTTTGGCCGCAACAGGATATCAGTGCTTTGCTCTTTTGAGGGCGAAGCGATAAACTGGGTTGTGACCATTTTGTATTGTTATGGCGCACGCACAAAAGAAAAAATTGTACTCGGCTTTATGTATTTTATTTTATTTCTCCACGCGATTCCCCCTGGAAACCATCGTGGTTAATTCTAGTGGAATTCGTCACGATGGGCTAACTGACCTGCTTTCATGCTCACCTGTCATCCCTCACTGGTACCCCGCCAGCATATATCATCACCCATTAAAAAAAATCCCTTTACCGTCAGACGGGCTGTATGCTTGTTTACCACCATAGTTGTATGAGAAAAAATCTACCTGTACGAAACCAAACCAGGTAGTTAGTTTTAATATAATTTATCTGAACAGTTACTTCTAGAATGTGGCCTGATACGACCAACAAGCTCCGGATTCTTCTCCCTGCTGCCACTGGCGCAGCGTTCAGTCGAGAAACTCATCCACCTCATACGAAGGCACATAGAAGCGGCCGGTGCTCAGAGAATTACATTACCAGCTCTGACGGCGGAGAGCCTATGGGAGAGAACTGGTAGATTAGATGAAGTGGGTGTGGAATTAATGAAAATGGAGGACAGACATGGAAAGAAGTATCTGCTGGCGCCAGTAAGTTGAATTGAAGGTGATATGTCATTTTTTTTTACTAACAACAATAATAATTAAAGATTAAGGAAACAAAAAGAAAAAAGAATAAGTACAGTTTTCTAGTAATAGGAGCTTTTTTTCTATACAACTTAGAATGGCAAACAAGCTGACGGCCCACCTGATGGAAAGTGGTAACCGTCGCCTATACACATGAGCAGTAGCATGGACATAACAGAGTATACTGTTTCGCCCATGATACCCCCCATGCGTTGCCATTCCTGTGTTGTAAAGAAAAATAACAGTAATGCAATTGTGTATTGCAGACCCACGAAGAAGCTATCGCCGACCTGCTGGCGGATGTCGGGCCCATCTCGTACAAACAGTTGCCTTTATTACTGTATCAGGTCAGTTACACAGCCAGGTATCATCTATACATATAAATAAAAGTAGAGTGTCTGATTGTTGTCTGTTCTGATGTATAACAAACCATTCGACTGGCCTGGTGTGCAGGTGAGCAGCAAGTACCGCGACGAGCGGCGGCCCAAGCACGGCCTGCTGCGGGCGCGGGAGTTCCTCATGCTCGACGCGTACGCCGCGCACGCTCACAATCCCGCAGACTCGCACAATCCCACAGAGTCTAATAATCCCGCAGATTCACACAATCCCGCAGGCTCACACGCCGAGCCCGACGTATACGCGCGCCTCACCAACGCCTACGCGCAGATCTTCCAAGAGTTACAACTGCCCGTCTATAGAGGTGAGTGAATTACAGTCAACTGTTTTAATAAAACGTCCACTAGAGGGAGACTTTGTACTGAAATCGTCCGCTTGGGTACCTCTGTCCCATTCGTGTTTCTACCGTGAAGCAGTTGTGTTTGCTGTGTTTCGGTTTGAAGGGTGGGATATGGCGTGAATTTACAGGGTACAGAGGAATAACATCTGAGTCCTCAGGAATGGCAACGCATGGGGTCTTTTTTTTTAAATGGAAGATAATGGAATGGTAACCCCACCCGCGCTATCGGTATACACCGGCGGGGCACCAGTGAGGGATGATAGGTGAGGATGAAGTAGGTCAGTTAGCTCATCGTGACAAATTCAACAAGAATTGTTCACGATGGTTTCCAGGGGGAACCACGTGGAGGTCGACATAATAAGGTATTTTGCCAGCAATGGGGCTATCAAACTCCATTGCTAACAATCCTTTTCCCCTCCGCATGGGGGGTGTCATGGACGAAACAGTATGCAGTATCCACAGTGCTGTTCATGTCTAAAGACGACGGTTGCCACCTCCCATCAGGTACCGGGTTAGCTTGTTTGCCATTTTTTTTTAATAGATGATATGGTAACCCCCACCTGTGCTATCGGTATACACTGGCGGGGCACCAGTGAGGGATGACAGGTGAAGATGAAAAGGCAAGGCAGTTAGCTCATCGCGATGAATACACCTGGAATTGAGCAAGATGGTTTCCAGGAGAGACCACGTCGAGCTCGACCTGACAGGGTGTATTTCTAGCAATGGGACTAGATAGCAATGGAATATGGTAGCCCGCGTTATTAACAATCCCTTCCCCACCTGATGGCGTGTTATTGTATATCGCCAGTGGCGGCCCCTGCCGGCGACATGGGCGGCAGCGTGTCGCACGAGTGGCAGCTCCGCGCCGCCGCCGGCGAGGACCAGATAGCCGTGTGTCCGTCCTGCTCGCACGCCACGCTCGACACTAGCGGCAGTGGCTGCGGACGGTGCGGGAAAGAGATGGAGATAGCGAATTCTATTGAGGTTTTTATATACTTAGATTATATAGATTAAGGCATTGAGCCTAAAAAACGTGTCAACTTTTTGTCAGCTAATTGTCAAATTCGTTTGTTTTTATCAGTGTTCTATATACTTACGCATACAATGTATCTTGACGTATTATTTTAATAAATAAAATAAGTCTTTACGCATTAAAAATATGCAAAATTATAAAACAAAATAAATATAGAAGTTATATATATATATATATATATATATATATAACTTCTATATTTATTTAGTAGAAAAAAAAATACAAAATTCATTTTATTGCCCCTGTAATAATTTTGACCCACAGCATGCTGTCACTGCTGCCACGCAGTCGGTATAAAGGAGATGCGATCCGTTTGCGTCTGATGGCATTTGCGTATAAAGGGATCACTCGTAACTATTTGTCAAACCACTCTTTGGAATCAACTCCCAGCAGCAGTGTTTCCGAACCGATACGACAACATAACTTAAGAGCATACTCCTTTTTAAAAGGCCGGCAGCACACCTGCAATGCCGTAGGTGTTGTGGGTGATCATGGGCGGCGGTAGTCACTTACCATCAGGTGAGCCGCATGCTCGTTTGCCCCGTGTTGTAAAAAAAAATTTGTATGAAAAAGTTGAGCCGCATTTCTCGAAGCATTTGTATGGAGACGCTGTATCTAATTGTTTGTATCTATAATAAGTTTACTATTGTAATCTTATGGAGGGAACAATAGAGAGTGTCTGTCTATATAGTCGAAGATATATATTAAAAATTAAAGGATAAAGGACAAATTAAATTATTACCGTATTAGTACCTTTACTTTTATTTATTTATTTATGCTTTATTGACCACATTACAAAAAAAAAATGTCTGGTACAAAAGGCGGACTTAATACTTATATAGCATTCTCTCGCAGTCAACCATTGGCAAAACAGAAATTTTAATATGCGGTAAAAAAAAAATCACAACACATACAATGGAGATTATATAAATATACATACATGAATATATTAAACAAATATGTAATAAAAATACATACATACAAATATAAATATACACATATATATATATATATATATATATATATATATATATATATATATATATATATATATATATATATATATATATATATATATATATATATATATATACTTATAGATTATATACGATAACACAAATAAACAACGATAGAGATCAAAAATGATGATGATGAAGGTGAACTGCTTTCACAGTTTTTTGCCAAAGGTATTCGTAGACTTTTCTCTTAAAAATAAATTTGTTAGAAATTTGTCTTATGTCCATGGGTGGCGCATTCCAGAGTCGTGAGGCAGAGTTTATTGTTTCTTTCTTCCCTATACGGCATAATGACACAAAGTTATATACTTTGTGTCATTATATAGGGCAGAGCACTGCTTACCTTTTTTTTTTTTTTTTTTTTTTTTTTTCTTTTTCTAGTCTGCTAATTGGCAATCTGTTCCTTATAGAACAATAATCCAATCTGCTGTTTGGATGTCAGGTTTAAATTTTGTCAATAAATGATGAGGCCAATCCATTAATCAGCTCTCAGTCTCTGCCTGTAAATCTTTCTACCAGTCCTTGGATACTGTGTCTTTTTAATCGAGAGAAACTAATGCTTCCCGATCCCTGTAATTTTATTGTACTTATAGGCTTATCCTAAAGTACAAGATTTACCTATTTAGGGAGCAGAGTTTCACCTATATTTAAAACGTAACATTTATTTTGAAATAAATTATTATTATTGTATGTATGACATCTATATATGTGTGTGTGTGTGTGATCTATGTCTGATTTCATCACTCTTTATAAAGTAGTAAATTATAAATGGGACACTAGTACATTGCTGAGCCTTGTTTCATTCCGTACAGGTGATAAAAGAATACAAAAATTATTTTATACACCGATTTGTAATAATGATGTATCGTGTCACAATCCCAATTATGCGCGTGCGCAGAAAATGTTACAATGTATGCAAGGAGCTTGATATTTTCCAACAATCCTTGCAACGTTACATTAAGGCTGCCAATTAGTTACTTTAAATCTATAGCCGTCGTTCTTTTAATGTCTCTAATATCGAATGTAATGCAGAACAGTTGTTGGAGTGCAAATTTGATGCCGTTTCATGTAATATTTATTTTATAAATGTATTAATTTGTAATCTGTCGCCTTGCTATAAATAAATAAATATTTAATCTCCCCGCAGGTGGGTCACACGTTCGTCCTGGGCACGCGGTACAGCGAGCCGCTGCGGGCGCTCGTGGTGCCGGCGGCCGGGTCTACGCGTCCGCTGGCCATGTCCTGCTACGGGATCGGGATCACCAGGCGAGTACCTGCAACCAACTTCAGGGGGGAGGAAGAGGTTGTTAGCAATGGAGTTTGACAGCCCCATTGCTAGCAATGTACCCTGTCAGGTTGACCCCCCAGTAGTCCGTCCTGGAAACTATCGTGAACAGTTCTCGTTGAATTTTTTTTTTATACAACTTAGAATGGCATATAAGCTGACGGCCCAACTGATGGAAAGTGGCATGCATCATGTCTATAGGCGATAACCGTCGCCTATAGACATGAGCAGTACCATGGACCATGCGACCATGCAACCCCATGCGTTGCCATTCCTGAGGACTCAGGTGTTATTCCTCCGTACGCAGTAAATTCACTGCCACATCCCACCCTTCAAACCGAAACACAACTGCTTCACGGTTGAAACACGTCACGATGGGCTAACTGGCCTGCTTCATCCTCACCTATCATCCTTCACTGGTGCCCCGCCGGTGTATGCCGAGTGTGGGAATCAATGATACATTTTGTGCTTACACAAACATACCTTTTACCTTTTTTTTTTTTTTATTTCATACACAATGTATTTTTTTTTTAATAAATGACAAATGAATTTGTTGCAGGTTATTCGCAGCGGGCGTGGAGGCGCTATCCAGCGAGAAGTCGCTTCGGTGGCCCGAGGGCATAGCGCCCTACAGTGCCATCATCATTGGACCTAAAGTTAGTGCCTTCAACTATTATTTGTTAAGAGAGAGACCTGGCTGAAAACCAGCGCTGTGCAGCTGTTCACATTGCCCTGGGACACTCACAGCATCAGCCGAGCCGGTTCCTTTGGCCTAGTGTGGGACACTTCTAGTACTTTTTTTTATACAACTTAGAATGGCAAACAAGCTGACAGCCCGCCTGATGGAAAGTGGTAACCGTCGCCTATAGACTATCGCTCTATTGAGCACACCGAGTTTTTTGGATGCCAGCTTCACCTTATCTTCGAGGTGGCCACGGAATTGTACATCACTAGAGATGTCGACACCAAGGATCCCAAGGATGCTTAGAGATGTTAAGAGACGTGCCTTGGAACTGTGGAGCCACAGCAAATGGGGTTTTCTTAGCGGTGAACGCGCAAGTAAGTTAGGTTTGGTGATGTTTTTTTAATGTATGATAAAGGAATGGTAACCCCACCTGCGCTAACGGTATACGCTGGCGGAGTACCAGGGACACGTGATAGGTGAGAATGAAAAGGCAGGTCAGTTAGCCCATCGTGGTAATTGCAAATAAGTATTAGTCACAATGGTTTCCATGGGGAACCGCGTGGAGGTCAACCTGACAGGGCTTGCTAGCAATAGGGCCCATAACTAACAATCCCTTTCCCCCGTCACCATCATATCAGCTGTTAGCTGAACTGCTGAACATAGGCCTCCCCATGTTAGGGTGTATTTCCAATAGTTGCCACACTTGGCAGTTTGGCAACCACAATTAGGATTTGGTGGTGTTTTAAGACGCAGCAGCGTCCCTGCTCATCACTCGCCCTTCCACTTATGGCACCCACGGTAAAGGAAAGGGCTATTCTATGTCAGGACCACGCGGCTATAAAGTTAGGATTTTATAGCCTTTTGTTAGGGAGAATTTTATCAAAATCGGTTCAGCCATTTTGTTTTTAAATCATAATAATAATAGCTGATCTATTAAATAGTAAATATTACCAATTGAACATTATTTATTTATTTATACTTGCTCTGCGTCCAGGAAGGCTCGAGGGAGTGGTCGCAGCACGGCTGGGAGGCGGTGCAGCGGGTATATAGGGCCGCCGCCGCGGTGCCAGCGCTCGGCGGCGACGTGTTGCTGGACGACAGGCACGGCCTCACCATCGGCAAGCGGCTCCTGATGGCCGACAGGTACGGCCTGCCTGGTGGAAAGCACTCATTCGCTAGAGGGAGACTTTGTACATAATATGTTTTGTTCCAAAAAATATCAAATTTAATATAAAAAAAAAAAAACAAGAGGTCAGCAGCGATCTCCTAATTTGCCTGCAGATGCCTCGTTTAGAGATGAAACACCGTGTTGCAAAACGTGCGTGGACGGAATGGCGGTCGGAGATTTACGGCTAATATGGAAGGTTGTGGAGCTAGTAATAGTGGTGGCCAATTTTTAAGTGTTGTCAGTCGCACACATACTGATGGTAGCGGAATTAAACAAAATAATTCTAAATAAATAACCAGTGATACGGACTAAGGCAAGATAACGCCTAGTTCAGTGAAATAAAACGAGTTTTTTTTTTTTATATACGACTTAGAATGGCATACAAGCTGACGTCCCACCTGATGGAAAGTGGTAACCGTCGCCCATAGACACGAGCAGTACCGTGGACATAACAGAGTATACTGTTTCGCCCATGATACCCCCCATGCGTTGCCATTCCTGAGGACTCAGGTGTTATTCCTCTGTACCCAGTAAATTCACGCCATATCCCACGCTTCAAACCGAAACACAGCCATGTAAACACAACTGCTTCACGGTTGAAACACGAATGGGACAGAGGTGCTCAAGCAATCGACTTTTGTACAAAGTCTCCCTCTGGTTTACTCAAGTAAACTGAATTGTAAGCATTTTTGAGTAAATAGATAGATAGATAGATAATTTATTTACATTACTTACAGCACACAAATAACAATAAAAAAACATACACATAATACACAGTAGAAGAGATAAAAGAATGAAAAACAAAAAAGCACAAATAAAAAAAAAAACCAAAATATATAAACTAACAATCTCCTTTCTCTCCCTTCCTTCATGCGTGTGCCATAGTAACACAAATTGGTCACAGCTCAGTTTATTTCTTTGCCCTCAAAAGAGCAAAACACTGATATTCCGTTGTCGTTATTTTTGTAAACCCACGGCCCAGTTCGGAATCGATTCAGGTTTTTTAATGGATGATAATGGAATGGTAACCCCACCCGCGCTATCGGTATACACCGGCGGGGCACCAGTGAAGGATGATAGGTGAGAATGAAGCAGGTCAGTTAGCCCATCGTGACAAATTCGACAATGAATCAATCACGATAGTTTGACGGTAGTTTACTGGTAGTTGCCACGCTTGGCTTGTTGAGGTGTCCTTTTACAGTGTGCAAGCAGTTTTTGATACAAAAAGGTAAACAACCTACTTGAATTACCTGTCGTGTTACAACGCAGCTGTCATCAATAGCCCACGATTTGACAGTGACGTTTCTTTTTTATTGTTGACAAGTGTCTGACATTTTTGATGTATTTTTTTTATATAACATTTCGAATTTTAATGACTCATTTAACATTTATTCTTTTTAAGTGCATAATTTTCATGCCTAATTATGGCGAAATATAAGGACTTATACTTATTGCAACATCTATACACTTACCATGTTTCTTGTAAATAAATAAATAAATAATAAATTGGCAAGCGGCTTGGCAACCGCAGTTAGGCTTTTAGAGATGTTTTAAGAGGGACGCTGCTGTCCATCTCTCGCCCTCCCTTAGTCGCCTCTTACGACACCCACGGGAAAGGAAGGGGTGGTCTATTCTATGCCGGGATTACACAGCTATTTTCCACTTTCGTGGGGTTCTTCAAAAGGGGGGTAAAGAGGTTTCTTCAGGGTCGGCAACGCGCGCGTAATGCCTCTGGTATTGCAGGCGTTCATAGGCTACGGTAACCGCTTACCATCAGGTGGGCCGTATGCTTGTTTGCCTCAGTGGTATAAAAAAAACTTTCCTCTTTACAATATTAGTATATTTATGAATCATGTTTACAGGATGGGCTACCCGTACATAGTAGTGTGTGGGAAGTCGACGCTGGACCCTGTACCCAAGTACGAAGTGTACAGAAGTGAAGCCCACCACGCGACGCAGCCGGAGTTACTCACCCTGGAGGAGCTGGTCGACTACTTATCACAGAGAACTATACGTGTAAACAAAGCAATGCATTCTGTAAATCTTTAACAATATAAATATTAAAGGAAATTTGGTTTTTTTCTTACCTCCATAACTAAATAACTGTTTCTACCGTGAAGCAGTTGTGTTTGCATGGCTGTGTTTCGGTTTGAAGGGTGGGATATGGCGTGAATTTACACGGTACAGAGGAATAACACTTGAGTCCTCAGAAATGGCAATAGATGGGGGGTATCATAGGCGAAACAGTATACTCTGTTATGTCCACGGTACTGCTCAAGTCTATAGGCGACGGTTACCACTTTCCATCAGGTGGGCCGTCAGCTTGTTTGCCGTTCTAAGTTGTATAAAAAAAAACTTGCTGAATACAAACATCGGTTGTCGGTTCTTCAAGCTATGTGACCAGCCCATTGCCACTTCAGCTTGCTTATCCTTCGGGCTATGTCGGTTACTTTGGTTCTTTTGCGGATATCCTCGTTTCGGATTCTATCACGCAAAGAGACTCCGAGCATTGCCCTCTCCATAGCCCGCTGAATGACTTGAAGCTTTTGTATACCAGCAAAAGCTTCAAACTACTCGGCTTCATTTGCTGGAAGTCAGTAGATATAAATGGCTCAGGACCGTTCTTTATGACAGTATATGGGGGAGGCTTATTTCCAGCAGTGGACGAATAATGGCTGAAATAATTATATATACATATCTGTCACGCCTGTCTCCCATTAGGATAGGCAGGAACAATGGAACGCCAAATGCTTCGATTCAAACAAACCTCTCTCGCTTCTTCCACATTCATCAATCTTTTCATGCACGCTCGTCGGTTACGGGTACTTTTAATTTGGCCCTTCCTCAGCACGTCGCCTGTTTGGTCGACATACGTCCATCTAGGGCGGCCCCTACCGACATCTCCATTCATTCTTGCTCGATAAATCTCTTTCGTAATTCTTCTTTGAATCGATCCTCTCCAAATGGCCGAACCAACGCAACATTCTCTTTTCGATTTTCGTCACTACATCGTCGTTCAGTCCACACTTGTCTCTAATCACACTGCTTCTCATTCTCTTATGAAATTGTAAGACGTATGTACGTGGGAAATTTTTATTACTATCATTATTGCAGCCATTAACTGTCCACTGCTAGACATACAACTTCCTCATAAGGCGAGGTAGCAAACGCAGTTTTTTGATGTGTGAAAATGGTATGGTAACCCCGCCTGCGCTAACGGGATACGCTGGCGGAGCACCAGTGAAGGGTGATAGGTGAGAATGAAAACAGGCCAGTTAGCACATCACGATGAATTCATCAGGAATTAACCATGATAGTTTCATTGGAGAACCGCGAGGAGGTCGACCTGGTTGGGTATATTGCTAGCAATGGGATTCTCAGTCTCCATTACTAACAATCCCTTTCCCCCTGTCGCTAGTGTTGCAATTCTAGAATGCGGAACGTCTCAATTACAATATCGATCTATTGGTATTTATTTCAATTTCTTGTAGTAGTTTTTGCATGATGTCGAAACTAACGCGCAGACATACAGACAAAATATCTTAAATTATCGCTTTGCCCTCTATTAGTCTTATTAAGACCTCTGATATCTTTGTTTTTTTTTTCATAAGCCCTGATATTTACACACTAACTACGGTATATAAGCTTAGGTGTTTCGGTTTGAAGGGTGGGATATGGCGTGAATTTACTGGGTACAGAGGAATAACATCTGAGTCCTCAGGAATGGCAACGCATGGGAGGTATCATGGGCGAAACAGTATACTCTGTTATGTCCACGGTACTGCTCATGTCTATAGGCGACGGTTACCACTTTCCATCAGGTGAGGTGGCAGCTTGTTTGCCATTCTAAGTTGTATATAAAAAAAATACTTTTCTCAAACAATGTGCGGAAATCAAAAACACAATTTTACTTTTTAAGTTCAATGACGAATAACGAACAATAATAATTTTTCACGCGCCATAATGTTCCTTTGTATTTTTTTTTTTCAATAAACAGCTTTCTGTTTGCAAACTAATTCGAAATTTAAATGAAACCTTTTATTAGTTACCTCCTTGGTAGCCATGTTTCGAAGTAAAAGGTCAGGCCATTTTTAAATTACAGGACAGATACGATACTTCAAATAATAAAAATAACACCTTTTAAATGTTTTCAAGCACTTTTTTAGAAAACCCCATATTATATTCGAAGAAGATAATTGACGAAGGGAGCTCATACCTATTACGAGTCTCACAAAGTATAATAAATTTATAATTAGTAAGCCAATTAGTAAAGTCGCGCATCGCTAGTTCATACTACTTCTGTTCGTGGTATTTAAAAAAAAAAGATTTAAAAAATAAAAAATACACGTACGTCAGTTTGTAGTACATTTTTTTTTAATTAACCGCGAGCCAGTGCGTGCACGCAGACAGCCAGCGAGTAGCAATAGCAATCAAGTCAGTTGCCTTGCCTCGCTCGCGTCGTTCGCCAGTTGTCGTCGCGATATGCGCTTGCATTGTTTGTGTCTTTGATTTAAAAAAGCGAGTGTTAAGTTTTTTCTTTATTCGTAATTCAAATTGAGATTCGAGTGTTTTTTTTTTCAACAAACATTAATGTAAGTCCTTATAATTATAATGCCAAATATTTGCTCTTATGTTAGCTTTAGTTTTTTTTTTTTAAACCGCACTCAGGTAGGTACTCATTGCTAAATTTATTCGTATCCTTTGTGCATATTCGAAACAGGTTTTTATTTGTCTTTTTAATATTCGACACAGCCAACAGTAAATAAATCGAGTTTGCTAAACTCTTTTATCCGTTATCTATATAACTGTATTCTGGTAAGGTTTTTTTTTTTTTTAAATGTAAACTTTTTAAATTTGACTGCAAAAAAATCTTGTATTTAGCCATTTTAATAGGTATATAATATGGGCCCACAGCTTGTTTGCCATTCTAAGTTGTATAAAAAAAAAAAAGAAAAAAAAAAGTATGGGGCTCTTCAAAAACGGTGTATTAAGGTCCCTTCAAAGTCTGCAACGCGCACGTGACACCCCCAGTGTTGCAGGCGTCCATAGTCTACAGTGACCGTTTACCATCAGATGGGTTGCATGCTTGTTTACTACCTTTGTGGTATAAATAATAAATAAAAAAATAATGTAATAACTTTTTTTTACACAAGTTAGAATGGCAAACAAGCTGACGGCTACCGGTTTACCTTCCATGTAATTTGGTCGAAAAAGCTCGTCTAGTTACCCAAACAAACTACTTTTTTACAAAGTCTCCCTATGGTGATCTTACTCGTATATTAACTAGTGACCCGCCCCGGCTTCGCACGGGTGCACATTACGTCACGTCACATTAGAAACCTCTAAATTTATCAGTGTTTCTCTACAATATTACACATGTATTATATATATAAAACCTTCCTCTTGAATCTATTAAAGAAAACTGCATCAAAATCCGTTGCGTAGTTCTAAAGATCTAAGCGTACACAGGGACAGACAGACGGGAAGCGACTTCGTTTTATACTATGTATTAGGTATTATAAACTAATAAAGCATTGTAACTAGACGGTACATGGGATCTGTACATGGGAGATATGAAAAAAACAATTGTATTTACAACGCGGTTTCAGAGATGCTTTCTCCCACGAACACTCAGGTTATGGAATGAGCTCCCTGCCGAGGTTTTCCCGAGAGACTACAGCATGGGGTTCTTCAAAAGGGGGGTAAAGAGGTTTCTTCAGGGTCGGCAACGCGAGCGTAATGCCTCTGGTATTGCAGGCGTTCATAGGCTACGGTAACCGCTTACCATCAGGTGGGCCGTATGCTTGTTCGCCACCTCAGTGGTATAAAAAAGAAAATGAGAAATCTTAATATATTCTCGTAAAATTCGTATAATGTTCTCGTACAATGTTGTACGAATAAGTATATTGTACAATCCAAGCTAGTGTACGAGTCATTGTCATCAACAATATGGGCTAATATTCTGGGGAAACTCAACAGACGCACTTCAAGCTTTACTTGTTCAAAAAAAAAAATGTGTTCGTGCCATCTGTGGTATCCCACCTTGGAAATCATGTCGGGCATTATTCAAAAAACTTCGCCTTCTTCCCTTACCATGTGTGTAGTACATATACGAAATAGCAGTATTTGTCAAAAAATATTTTAGCAAATAACTGCTGTACAACAATACCCAAAAAAAATACGAGACAGCCAAATAGATTAGTTTTATTAGATTGCATTATACAGATTAGTTACACAATTGTCAGTACTGCTAAAAAGCCTATGTTTAATACCTATATGCATGTATATGCAAACACGAGTACTGCTTCCTACAGGACAGGCTCGGCCTAGTGTAGGAAACAATGATAAATTCTGTGCTAATACAAACATATTTTGTTAAATAAATAAATAAATACCTATCTATCTATCTTTTAAATTGTATTCCAAAAACAGGAGTCTATCGAAAATTGTTATGATATAACATCGTGTCATTATTTCATCAAGTACTCGACATAGGACTCCCCCATAAAGTGTTTTGCCAGTAGTTGCCACCCTTGGCAACAATGTTGGCAACCGCAGTTAGGATTTAGAATTTTTTTTTAAGAGAGACGCTGCTGCCCATCCCTCGAACATGATAGGTGGGCATGAAGCAGATCAGTTAGCCCATCGTGACGAATTCACCAATGAATCAATCACGATAGTTTGACGGTAGTTTACTAGTAGTTGCCACGCTTGGCAAGCGGTTTGGCAACCGCAATTAGGCTTTTAGAGATGCTTTAAGAGGGACGCTGCTGGTCAACCCTCGTCCTCCCTCAGTCGCCTCTTACGACACCCACGGGAAAGGAAGGGGTGGCCTATTCAATGCCGGGACCACGCGGCCAGTCAGTAATATTTGTGGATAGGGGGGAAAGGGATTGTTAGCAATGGAGTTTGACAGCCCCATTGCTAGCAATATGCCCTATTTGGTCGACCTCCACGTGGTGCTCCCTGGAAACCATCGTGAACAATTCTTGTTGAATCCGTCACGATGGGCTAACTGACCTGCTTCATGCTCACCTATCATCCTTCACTGGTGCCCCGCCGGTGTATACCGATAGCGCGGGTGGGGTTGCCATTCCATTATCACCCATTAAAAAAAAATGTCTGGATACAATAACGAAGCGCATGGATGGCTCGTCACTTTCTCGACTCACTAGTATGCTAATTATTTCTTTACCTCACTTGCACTTCAATAGGTAAATAGAAACTAGAGAAAGTATGCACAATAAATACACTCACTTTTCAAGAATAAAGGGTAATGTATTTTTTTTATATACAACTTAGAATGGCAAACAAGCTGACGGCCCACCTGATGGAAAGTGGTAACCGTGAAAAAAAAAAAATACAAACGAACATTATGGCGCGTGAAAAATTATTATTGTTCGTTATTCGTCATTGAACTTAAAAAGTAAAATTGTGTTTTTGATTTCCGCGCATTGTTTGAGAAAAGTATTTTTTTTATATACAACTTAGAATGGCAAACAAGCTGCCACCTCACCTGATGGAAAGTGGCAACCGTCGCCTATAGACATGAGCAGTACCGTGGACATAACAGAGTATACTGTTTCGCCCATGATACCCCCCATGCGTTGCCATTCCTGAGGACTCAGGTGTTATTCCTCTGTACCCAGTAAATTCACGCCATATCCCACCCTTCAAACGGAAACACAGCCAAAAATACTGAGTAATGTATTTTTTATGCACAATTAAAAAAAAATACTAGCATCCTGAACTCCTCTATTTAAACTATAAGTGCGCCATATTTCACACTCCTCCGTCCGCGCAATTTTCGCAAAAAAAAGTGTACAAAGTTTTTATTTTACGTATTAATATAAATATTATTTATTTATTTATTTATTTATTCATTATTGTACACAAAAAATTACAACATATAATATATATATAAAATAAAGATGTACAACAGTCGAGCTTAACTCTGTAAGAGTTCTCTTCCAGCAAACCCTGAGTGGAGAGGAGCATTAATTACTAGAGGGCAGTGTGCGTACAATAATAGGAGCAAACATTATAGATGTTTCTATTAAAAAATATGAAATATGTTGACATATATAAGTAACACATACAAATAATATCAAAATAAATACATATCTGTTATACATATTTTGTTTTTATGGGTGAAAATGGTATGGTAACCCCGCCTGCGCTAACGGGATACGCTGGCGGAGCACCAGTGAAGGGTGATAGATGAGAATGAAAACAGGCCAGTTAGCCCGTCATGATGAATTCATCAGGAATTAACCATAATAGTTTCCAGGTGGAACCGCGAGGAGTTCGAGCTGGTTGGGTATATTGCTAGCAATGGGATTCTCAGTCTCCATTACTAACAATCCCTTTCCCCCCCCCTGTTATACATATATTAGTTAGAATTCCGTGAGTTGACAGCTATGTCGAATCGTACGCCTCACAACTGGCGGCACTTCGCCAATAATTCCTCGTTAATTCTGTAATGGCGGCCCTTACACGATGTAATTGACCCCTCGCTGAGATATCGCGTGATATCTGGACTGCCTTACAATCCTTTTATTGTTTAAATAGGTCGTCCTACTAGACACTGTGCTCACTGTTCATAAAAATTTGTTATATTCTGTCTCTCTCTTTCTATTGTGTTCTAAAGTTCACATGAAATGAAAAGAGATATAAGACAACGCATCATCTACTAAGTTTTTTGTCTATGGCAGCATTTATGGTCTATAAAAAAAAAATATTGCAAATGGCAGCAATGTACCTTTTACCGGTGTATGTTTTTTTTTAATCGTTTACACTCACATCACTCGATATATTTATTTATTTATTCATAAGTACAAATATGTGTACATGGCGGACTTAATGCTAAAAGCATTCTCTCCCAGTCAACCATAGGCAAGTGTCAAAATACTCGAATGCGGTACTAGTAATTATTGATATACATACATACTAAAATTACATATATAAACGAATAAATATATGTAAATAACAAATATACTTACACATATATGACATATACTATATTATACACGTCGTCTCACTGCCGGACAAAGGTCTCCCCCATCTTTAAAAACTCAAACCAATTCAAACCAATCCCTTTTAAATGTATCTAGGCAGTCACGCCATCGGTTACTTGGCCGGCCTTGACGTCGCTGTCCATCAATAGGTACCCGCTGGGTGGAGATCTTTACCCAATTATCGGGGCCCATGTTTTTTTTACAACACAGGTGGCAAACGAGCATGCGGCTCACCTGATGGTAAGTGACTACCGCCGCCCATGATCACCCACAACACCAGCGGCATTGCAGGTGTGCTGACGTATTTATTATATGAAAATTAAAAAATTATTAATTAATATTTATTTATGCAACATTTTCTTATGTAACAATTGAAAAGCTAACGCTCCACCTGATGGAAAGTGGTGACCGTCGCCTATAGACATGAGCAGTACCATGCACATAACAGAGTATACTGTTTCGCCCATGATACCCCCCATGCGTTGCCATTCCTGAGGACTCAGGTGTTATTCCTCTGCACCCTGTAAATTCACTGCCATATCCCACCGTTCAAACCGAAACACAGCCATGCAAACACAACTGCTTCACGGTTGAAACACGAATGGGACAGAGGTACCCAAGCAAACGACTTTATTTATAATTCTTATAAATGGTGTATGTGCCTGATTTACCAGGAATTAACGATTGTATCTTCTGAATCTTCCTTGATTAGCACTGTGGCCGGTAATCCCCGTTAACAATCAAAGGGTAGTGTTTTTTTAATGGATGATAATGGAATGGTAACCCCGCCTGCGCTATCGGTATACACCGACGGGGCACCAGTGAGGGATGATAGGTGAGAACGAAGCAGGTCAGTTAGCCCATCGTGACAAATACACCTGGAATTCAGCGCGATAATTTCCAGAGGAGACCACGTGGAGGTCGACCTGACAGAGCATATTGCTAGCAATGAGACAGGTAGTTCGCATTACTAACATACTTCCCCTAGGGGGAAAAGGATTGTTAGCAATGGAGTTTGACAGCCCCATTGCTAGCAATACACTTTATTAGGTCGACCTCCACATGGTTCCCCCTGGAAACCATCGTGAACAATTCTTGTTGAATCCGTCACGATGGGCTAACTGACCTGCTTCATCCTCGCCTATCATCCTTCACTGGTGCCCCGCCGGTGTATACCGACAGCGCGGGTGAACAAACAAACATACTTCCCTCCCAAGGGCATAGTGTATACATTTGTTCCTAGTGGCGCTAAATTGATACCTACTCTAGATAGCAGAAGTCAACCGGGGTCAGACCATTGACTCCCGTTAACAACGCGTTGCAATACCTATAATGTGATAAACGAATAATTGACCCGCCCATAGACAATTTTTCTTTTTTATTTATTAAAACTTTAGCTATTAAGCCGTTAGCCTAAAAAGTTATTTATAAAAAAAAGTTAGGTATCATTAGTTAGTTGTTTTTTTTTTAACGTCATAAACCTATTTTAGCTATAAAACAGTTTGGCCCTTTTCTTTTGCTCTACATTCTCAATTTGAAAGGCAAATCTTTGGCTACAATTGAAGAAAATTGTTTATTTCTTTTTTATGGAATTTAGACAAAAAAAAATATTGTATTTATCTATTTAAACTAAAGCATCGAACAACGTCTGTCTAATTCACAGAATTATATGTCTGTGGTCAGATTTAGTATAATTCCTCACTGATTAAGTCGCAGCAAGTCTCCTAGGTACTCTACGTTGATTGGCAGTAAAAGACCTTAAATATTTTTTTTTTTATCTTTAAGTAATTATTAACGGCGCTGGCAGAAAAGAAGGGCAGCGACAATAATAAAATAATAATAGAGAGGCTTACCAGTATAATATCTTGACAAGATGTGTACAAGATGTCAATCAAGTAAGAAAACAAAAAAGTTATCAAAAAAGACATATTCAAAATATATCTTATATATAAAATTCTCGCGTCACGGTGTTTGTTACCAAACTCCTCCGAAACGGCTTTACCGATTTTTATGAAATTTTGTGTGCATATCGGGTAGGTCTGAGAATCGGCCAACATCTACTTTTTATATCCCTCAATGATAGGGGTGACCCACCTCTAAATATATATTTTTTTTATCTTTTTGTCATTTCTTTTTTATTTTTATTTTATTATGATTTAGCATTGAAAAATACGTACAACTTCAAATTTTCACCCTTTTACGATCAACCCCTGTTGTTTACCGAGTCAGCTAGTAAAAATATAAAATGTAAAAAGGTAAACTTCTATTAAAATAATAATATAATAATAATAATAATAATCTAGAACAAACACATATAGACAAAACGGCATCGAATCAATGGCTGAAAATAGGCAATTTATTCCCAGAAACAGAAGGGTTCTTAATTGCAATACAAGATCAAATCATAAACACCAAAAATTACAGAAAATTTATTATTAAAGATCCAACCATATCTAATGATAAGTGTCGCAAATGCCATATTCAGCCTGAAACAATTCAACATATAACAGGGGCATGTGTAAGTCTTACACAAACTGATTACACACACCGACATAATCAGATAGTCAACATCATTCACCAAACCCTAGCACAGAAACACAAGCTTATTGAAGACACAAACACTCCATATTATAAATATACCCCACAAACCGTGCTGGAAAATTTAACATGTAAAGTATATTATGATCGAGCCATACTTACCGACAGGACCATCCATTATAATAGACCGGATATTACCCTACAAGACAAAATAAATAAAATAACTTACCTTATTGATATCGCAATACCCAATACACACAATCTCCAAAAAACAATAGCTGAGAAGATTAACAAATACGCTGAACTTAAAGATGAAGTCACAAGAATCTGGAAACAGGAAAAAGTTTACATAGTCCCGATAGTCCTTTCATCTACAGGTGTCATTCCCAACCATTTACACCATAGTCTAAAACAAATAGGTCTACGAAAAAATCTCTACATCTCCCTACAAAAGGCTGTTATATTAAATACTTGCAGAATAGTTAGAAAATTCTTAGATATAGATGAGGATGAAGTAGCCACCCGACATACACAAACATAACCTTCCATTCAAACATACACACTGCACTTACTTGGTCACGTACCCGTAAGTGTAGTATAATTACCAGCGCTAAAAGCTGAGAAATAAGCAATTCAATGTAAATAATAATAATAAAATTTATTGCCATTCTTCACAAATTATAATGTACATAAATTAATTAATCAATATATTGTCCATTAATCGTATGCGCCTGGCAATAGGTACAAACTCAGCTTTTGCTGGACTGATGTTCGTTCAGCGCTGATTTTCAGTTTGCACCTACACGGGGCACCGTTTCATTATCAAATATATATATTGATGTAGATATTACATAAAAAATAAAAGAAAACAATACAAAAACTAAAATAAACAAGTATAAAAACAATGAATAAATGAAAAAAAAAATATAACAGAACAAGAATCCAATGTACCAAATTAGTGACAAGAAAAAAAAAAATCCTTAATAGTGATATACAATTTTCGATGCACTACATTCGATGACGAGAGCCAGCTCCACGATCCGAGGGTTGCTTCCGCATAAGTAAAATCCTTTTCTTCATTAAGTTTTTAAAATGTAATGGTGTTAAAGGTTGGTGTAAGGGTGGAGGCAGGTCGTTCCAAATTTTTGCGGCTGTAAATTTAAAACCTCCTCTATAATTTGCAGATCTGTGTGGTGGAATTTTTAATATATTTAATCTGCACTCTCGAAGTCCTCTATGATGTCTATTTCTAACCCAGTCCAGTTTCTCGTACAAATATTCTGGCCGTCCACTATGAACAATCTTCTGAACAAAACAAGAGAAATGAAGCTCTCTTCGTGAAGCCATATTCAATATATCATTTTTGTTGTAATATGGTGTAATATGTTCTCGTTTAGTGATGTTATAGCAAAAACGTATGCAGGCATTTTGTACTCGCTGAATAGATCCTCGAGTTCGCTCTAGCAATCTAGGGCCATATACTGTGTCGCAATAGTTGAAAAGGGACAATACTAGAGACTCCACTAGAGTTACACGAACTGGTATGCTCAAATATTTCCTCACATGATAAAGTGTTTTAAGTTTATAAAATGCTAATCTTATCTTTGTATTTACATGTTCTATGAAGCGTAATTCCTCATCAAATAAAAGTCCAAGATTTTTTGCAGTTTCAACTCTTTCTATTGGCTGGTTATTGACAAGAATCTGAGGACATTGGCGTTTAGTTTTCTTGCACTGCATTTTATTACCCAATACCAAAAACTTGGACTTCGTAGGGTTTAGTACAAGAGCATTACAGTGACACCATTTGAGAAGCGAATTCAAATCATTATTTATATTTATTTCCGCCTGTCTTAAATTTTCAGGTTCGAAAGAGTAGTAAAGTTGGGTATCATCCGCGTAAAGATGTAGCTGGCAATTTCTAATGTTAGCAGGAAGATCAGATGTATATATTAAAAATAATAAAGGGCTCAGTATGGAGCCCTGCGGCGTTCCTCTATTAACAGCTTTTATTTGAGATTTAGTTATAACACCCTGATCTGTCCGCATCTCCACGTATTGGCGTCGATGCTCCAAAAACGAAGCAAACCATCTACATGCCGCAGACGACACGCCATTATATGACATTTTCGTCAAAAGAAGTTCGTGATTTATACAATCGAAGGCACGTGAGAAGTCTAAAAGAACCAGCATACTTGCCTTTCCATCATCAGATGACTTTAGTATGTCATCAGTGACTTTGGAGAGGGCAGATGCCGTCCCATGATTACTTCTGAATCCCGATTGCAATTTTGGTAGCAGATTTTCGCTTTCAAGATACTCTGCGAGCTGCTCATAAACCACCCTTTCTATTACTTTGGACAGGATCGGGAGAAGACTAATAGGCCGTAGATCTTTAAAATCATTAACTTCTGATCCTTTTGGAATTGGTTTAATTTTAGCAATTGACCATTCTTGGGGAAAATAATTGGATGAGATTGAATCGTTAATTAATTTTGTAATAATAGGAAGGGTAACATTGAGTGTCATTCTCAGCATTTCTATAGTTATTCCATCGTGGCCGCAAGCTTTAGTATTGACTGCATTGATTATTTTAATTATTTTCTCTTCGTCACACGATGTGATATTAAATTCATTGCTCACCATTTTCCTTGATATGGGTTTGTTATTCACTCTGTTACTTTGTGGATCATTGGGAACATCAAGAAAAAAATTGTTAACAGCGTCGGGGTTCATAAGATGATCTGGTATCAATGACTGGTCTACATTATTTGTAGTACATATTTGTTTCAGATGATGCCACATTTGTTTGGGTTTGTTTTTATTATTATTAATGTAAAATGTGAAATAAGCCTTTTTTTCGCGCTCCAAGGCACCACTTGTATAGTTGCGAAGACTTTTATAGTAATCAAAATGACTGTCCTCTCCCGATGCCCGAGCCCTGCGTAGAGCAGAGTCGCGTAATCTCATCATGATCTTAATGTTATCGGTAATCCATGGATGTGGCTTATTGCTATTGATACATATCTTTCGCATTGGAGCATGAACATCAAATAAAGTGTTAATTAGTTCGTTAAATCGGTTAACTCTTGCGTCTAAGGTTGTCATCTTATTTACACTTTCCCAGTCCAAGCTGATGAGATCACTATTAAAACTATTCATATCAATATTGCCAAGAATCCTCTTATATATATATTGCGGACTTCGCTGTGGTTTATTCATTTTAAGTTCTGCCACCACCATGGCATGATCGCTAAGCTTTGGGTTGTGATAGACGTAAATTCTGGAGCAGATGGCCGGTGTATCAGTAATTACAAGATCTATTTGTGACGAAGTATTATCAGTCACCCTTGTTGGTTCATTAACAAGTTGGTAAAGATTTCGTTGAAATAGAAAGGTTGTCAAAGCAGATGTAGACGAGGCTCCCTTATTATTTATATTTACATTGAAGTCTGTGAGTATATAAATTGAATCATAACTCGAAAAAGTGTCCAACGAGCTACTAAGATTTTCAATAGCAGTATCTACCGAAACTGACTCTGGTCTATATGCTGTTCCTATAGCTAAACGAGCAGTTCCCGGAAGGTGCAATTCCACCCACATCTGCTCTAAATCAGAAGTGGGATGTGGCAGTACTCGTATCCGCAGTCCTTTTTTGTAATAAAAACCTACACCTCCACCTCTCGAACCCGTTTTTCTAGCCTTGTGTTTAAAAACGTAACCCGGGATCGCAGGCGCTAGCCCCGTCTGATCATTCTTTAACCACGTTTCGTTTATTGCCAACACATCTAGTCTATAGTTATTCACTGCTGCCACTAGCTCATCCTGACCGGTATTTAAAGAACGTATATTTATGAGACCTAATCGAAAACTGATTGACTTTTTAATCATTTCCTTCACATTTATCAATTTTAATTCTACTGATAGGCAGCAAATATCTGTTACAAGAGTTATGTAATTTCTGTTCACACATTAAACCATATTGACACATAATTAGAGATCTATCACAATAATGTTTGCATTTCCAATAACAAGTGGTTAAAAAATATCTGAATATTCTCGATAAATTACTGGATAGAAGTGATAATACATTATTATCCATAGATAAATTAACCACATTATTCCCAGAACCTACAAACTGATATTTAATAAAAAACATCTGTAAGCAGGCACTACAATCAAAATATAAATACAGGACGCAGCCTGTCGACTGATATTTAACAAAAAATATTATTAATGTGGTATTAATATCCATGAACATACATAAAAAATCGTCCCAATGATTTATATATAGATATGCAACAGAAAATAATAGTAAACTATTGTTCCAATTAATAAAATATACTACTACACTTTTTAAATATTCATACTCGTATTGAATAAAAAACAATAATAACCAGGTACACCAATCAATACACAAATACACAATACTATTTATATGATATCTAGATTGATATTTCTTAAAAAAACACAGTAACATATCACTACAATGAACATATAAATATAATAAGCTATTTTTACAGGTACCAGGTTGACATCTAATAGAAAACAATAGTAAAAAAAAAACTCCATGATCAATGCTTAAGATTACCACATTGTTTTCATAATTTAAAGATTGATACTTAACATAAAATAATAGTAAAGAGGCACTGTAACCACCGCATATATATACATTTTTATAGCATAAAGATAGACATTTTAAGTAAGACTGCACTGATAAGGCTATACTATTAACACATTCAAATCTACATAAATACACTATTCCATAATTTTTATAACTTACTGAATTATATTTAACTTTAAATCGTTTAAACATTAAAGGAAATAGCTTATAAATAAATTTAAGATATATAATAAAGAGATGTTTATTATTGAACGGCCGCCGATCCAAAAACCCTGGTAAGATCTTTATCTGTACGTATACGATACCGTGGTGTATCCTCACCTTGATGTTGCCTTACAAATATTTTGCCGTCCCTTGTCCATACGTATCGCCAGTTGTGGCGTACTCCAAGCTCACGTGCTCGCTGAAATAACTGTCTGTTTTTTAGTGTCAGTCTTTCGTTTATATAAAATTTACTTGGTGGCCCTGGAATCTCTGTGCCTTCTGTAGTGGCACCACGACGAACCCTTGCAGCCTGGAGCAACTGATCACGCAGGGCGCGACGCGCCAGTCGTACCACCACCAAGCGTGGTCGACCCGAGACTTTATTATCAGAATCTAATAACCTTCCGACCCGCACTGCACTGGTTATATCTTGCACTGTCAGCTGCATGCCCAACTTGCTAGCTATGCTAATCACATTATGCGTGACATTTTCTCCCTTTTGTTCAGGTATGCATGAGATCTGAAGGTCATTGAGCAACAAATCTTGATCCCTATCATTGAGCTCGATTTTTAAGTTTTCAATCGACTGTAACAATGATGTGTCACTTTGGAACACGGGATCAGTGCTAGTGCGTCGTTCCATTTTATCCATACGTATACCTAATTCATCCAATCGGTTTTCACATGCATCCATCCTTAAATTTAATCTACTAATAGTATCGGTAAACGATTGCATCTGCAAATGCATCTCCCTCATGTCATCTCGAAGAAGACGTATTTCCTTTAGCAGCATTTCATTTGTAGTCGTGTTCGCCATATGTTCCGGTGAAGCCGAAGAACGGTCCGGTGAGAGCGCACTACCCCCGCGTCTCTGTGTCACGTTGTCTGCCTCCGGTCTGATAGGAGTATTTGTGTTGTCCTTTTTTGGAACCCTTGACTTGCATGAGAGACATTTCCAGGCGTCTTTATGTTTCTGTGTCATGGTGTTGTAGAAACGTGACTCTGATACATTAGCACATTCCAAATCATAGTTTTGTTTACAGGCACTGCAGATCAAACATCGCTTATTTTCGATACCATTCAAGCACCCAGCGCAGACAATATTATTCTTCCTTAGCGTATTCATTTTGAATTGTGCAATATATATATATATATATATATATATATGTATATACAACAATAATAACCGTTCGAATCGCGATTTGATCCCGTATTCACTCACAGGCCTGGTATGCAGAGCCACAATGTTATAATGCTATGAAATATAATTAGTAATAATCCATACAACCAGTGAGCAAAAAGGTGATATAATCCAAAATATGTGGGTAGATGATAATGTCACGAATCACACTCGATCTAAGTCACTTATTAATTTACTAATTTCTACTATGATACTTCACTGCAGTAAATGCAAACCGTGTCACTTTGAAGATCCTACCATTAGAATTATTCCTCTATGAAATTTATATGGAACTCAAAGGGGTCTGTCGCCAACAGTATTATGTAAAGCTCTTGTTATCAATATTTGTAGTACTTAAATGTAAAATAGATAGATACCCTTTATTGTTTCCTCCATAAGATTACAATAGTAAACTTATTATAAATATAAATAATTACAAGGAAATATTAGTAAAGTGTACATATATAATAGATAGTTATATCAAGTTACTAATTTCTTTTAAAATTCCTTTTCCTACATCTATTTTATGCCTGTTACCTCATCCTTAGCTTCATATATTTCTCATAATAACATTAAACTATAACTAACTATAATACCCAAATCCTTACCTTTCCTTTTTAATATTCCATCTCACTTTACGCCCTTTTAGGCTACTAACAAAACAAAAACCCTATTGTTATTGGCATAATGCGATAATGCCCTTTGCCTTTGCCTAAATATAAAAAAAAAAAACCTCTATAAACCTCTGTGGTGTGACAGGAAAAAATGGCGGGAACGGTGAAACATTTAGTTTAAATTAAAGAGCTATAGTTTGAGTGTATATAAATACGCGATGCATTAATGCGTAATTGTTTGTTATGATTGCGATGTACGACCTAGCTGAATCCGCAAACGTTGTTTTGCCATATATGTACATTATTTCTAGAAAATAATTGTTTTTAGTTCAATTAAAAATAGCTAACATTATAAGTATGTTAGGATTTAATTATGATTGAAGGAGGAATGAAGCGTTGCAGGCAATTAAAGTATACTTATTTAAGTGAATACGTTACTACGTTAAATGTTACATGTGGAAAAACAATAGTTAGAGTTACGAGCCTGTTATACATGACAGTGGCAGAATTTATCGTAAAAATGGCGATCAACTGTCATCGATGAAAAGAAAAAAAAAACTGTGGTCACTAATATAATTATTATCTGTGGTAATAGATATCGTAAATATCAGATTGTTGGTCCATTCGTGTGTCGTAACTCCGCGAGCGCGACTGGTGACCTTGTTTCTACTGTATCATGCAACTGGTAGTTCGAACAGGTTTATGCGTTAGCCGTGACGTATCTAATTTTGATATTATCTGTTTTTTCTTTTTTTTATTATAAATAAAACACACATACAGCTTTGCGAAAAAAAACAAAAAACGTAAACACAGGCGTAGATAGATACGATGAAATATTTTGTACATAGCGTAGGTATGTTTTTATTCTCACCTATCATCCCACACTGGTGCCCCGCCAGCGTATACCGCTAGTGGGGACCGTTTGATGGCTTCTAGGGGGAACTGCGTGCAGATCGTTTTTGACTGACAGGATACATAGCTAGCAATGGGGTTGCTTGTCCTCATTTACTGGGGGGGGGGGGGGAAGGGATTGTTAGTAATGCGGGTCATTTTTAATGGATAATGGAACGGTAACCCCGCCTGTGCTACCGGTATACATTGACGGGGCACCAGTTTATATCCATCGTGACGAAAGCGACAAGTATTAATCACAGTGGTTTCCAAGGGGAACCGTGTGGATGTCGACCTGACTAGACAATTTGGCGTGAATCTACAGGGTACAGAGGAATAACACCCGAGTCCTCAGGAATGGCAACGCATGGGGGGTATCATGAGCGAAACAGTATACTCTATTATGTCCACGGTACTGCTCATGTCTATAGGCGACGGTTACCACTTTCTATCAGGTGGGCCGTCAGCTTGTTTGCCATTCTAAGTTGTATAAAAAAAAAAAAGAAAACAATACGCAGTTCCCCCTGAAAACCATCGTGCTGAATTCTAGGTATATTCATCGCGATGAGCTAACTGACCTGCCTTTTCATCCCTCACTGGTCCCCGTCAGTTTATACTGTTAGCGCTTACACCTCCCCCCCTCCCTAATAATGAAGTCCCTCCGCCGTACATAGCAACAATACTTTCACAGTAAAAGTTCTCTTCCAATATTAACACGCGATAACATGACCGCGGGTCAGAGGTGAGGCTCGTCCAACATAACTTGACCTGTCGTATTGAGACATACGCATACAACTGGCAGGTCTGTAATAAACCTACACTGATACCAAGCGCCCACAATAAATTGAACTTCATAAGATACTGTCACCATAAGATAGAGTGGTCTGAGAACACAGAGTAAATAGATATGTGAACGCAAATAGGTCTACTGGTATAAATAACTTTCTTTTGTTCTTTTATCTCTGCCTGGGACCACAGAGTAGATAGACATGTTAACGCAAATAGGTATACTAGTATAAACAACTTCCTTTCGTTCCTTTATATTTCTGTCTAGGACCACAGAGTAAAAAGAGATGTGAACGCAAATAGGTACACTGGTATTAACAACTTCCCTTTGTTCTCTTATCTTTTATCTTTATATTAAGAAGACAGTTAACTAGTTGACGCCCGCGACTTTGTCCGCGTGCTATATCCCACCCTTCAAACCGGAACACAGCCATGCAAACACAACTGGTTCACGGTTGAAACACGAATGCGACAGAGGTACCCAAGCAATCGACTTTTGTACAAAGTCTCCCTCTGGTATCGTGAGTATGTGTGAATGTGTCTTGTGTCAACTATGTGAAAGATATGTACCGTATGTTATTATTTTTCAGTTGCCTCGTAACGTAACGATACTGGGGGGGAAAGGGACCCTACCAGGTCGACCTCCACGCGGTTCCCCCTGGAAACCATTTTGGTTAATTCTGATGGAATTCGTCACGATGGGCTGACTGACCTGCCTTGTCATTACCAGCGGGAGACTTTGTACAAAGGAATAACGCCTGAGTCCTCAGGAATGGCAACGCATGGGAGGTATCATGGGCGAAACAGTATACTCTGTTATATCCACGGCACTGCTCATGTCTACAGGCGACGGTTACCACTTTCCATCAGGTGGTCCGTCAGCTTGTTTGCCATTCTAAGTAGTATAAAAAAAAACCTATCATCTCTCACTGGTGCCCCGCCAGCGTATACCGATAGCGCAGGCGGGGTTACCATACCATTATCACCCTATAAAAAAAAGCGTAACGGTACTAGAGAGGTTCGTAATAAAATGGTAGGTCATTGAAATACGATAGTATGAACTGGAGCCGGCGCCGGCGCGGCAGTCAGCTAGCTACCTATTACCCGAGTATTACAATCTGAGACAATTCAGTCGGGACCCGCGATGATTGCACGCCGAAATGTTGTGATTGTATTGAAATTATATTATGAAACGTGCATTAATAAGACTTCTTGTTTATATTAAAATGGTAAGTCGATTATTTCATTTAATAATACGTTTAAATTAAAAATAAATTAATTCAAAGACGCGTAGTCGAAGCTAACACGATAATCATTATTGCCATATTCACCAGAGGGAGACTTTGTACAAAAGTCGTTTGCTTGACCACCTCTGTCCCATTCGTGTTGCTACCGTGAAGCAGTTGTGTTTGCATGGCTGTGTTTCGGTTTGAAGGGTGGGATGTGGCGTGAATTTACTGGGTACAGAGGAATAACATCTGAGTCCTCAGGAACGGCAACGCATGGGGGGTATCATGGGCGAAACAGTATACTCTGTTATGTCCATAGTACTGCTCATGTGTACAGGCGACGGTTGCCACTTTCCATCAGGTGGGCCGTCAGCTTGTTTGCCATTCTAAGTTGTATAAAAAAAAAAAAAAATTGTAATATTTATAGATTTATCTGTCAAAAAGGTTTCTTTATTTATTTATTTATATATATTTTGTGATACATGGGTAATAATGGATGGTAAAACAGGATAAGTCTTCTAAGATCAACCCCATCTATCGACAAATTAAATATAATCACTAGATATATTTATTTATTTATTCATTAGTACATATTTGTGTACATGGCGGACTTAATGCTAAAAGCATTCTCTCCCAGTCAACCATAGGCAAGTGTCAGAATACTCGAATGCGGTACTAGTAATTATTGATATACATACATACTAAAATTACATATATAAACGAATAAATATATATAAATAACAAATATACATACACATATATGACATATAGTATATATTATATACATACAGTGTATATTATACACGGAATTGAGAATTATATATATATATATATATATATATATATATATATATATATATATATATAATTAACATAATTTCATGATGACCTAGTTTTTCGGTGTGTTCGCTATAATCCTTTATTTTATTTATTTATTCTTTACTAGCGGCCCGACCCGGCGTCGCACGGGTGGACATTTTTATTTTAAAAAGTGGCCATTAAGGCTGCACACGCGACGGAAGCTTAAAAATGAAGTAACTTCTCCCGTTTTCCCAACATTTCCCTTCACTGCTCTGTTCCTATTGATCGTAGCGTGATGAAAAGTATACTATAACCTGCCCAGGAGTATGAAGAATAATTGTACCAGGTTTAGTTTTTTTTTTTTAATGGATGATTATGGAATGGTAACCCCACCCGCGCTATCGGTATACACTGGTGGGGCACCAGTGAGGGATGATAGGTGAGGATGAAGCAGGTCAGTTAGCCCATCGTGACGAATTCAACAAGAATTGTTCACGATAGTTTCCAGGGAGAACCACGTGAAGATCGACCTAATAGGGCATATTGCTAGCAATGGGGTTGTCAAACTCCATTGCTAACAATCCCTTTCCCCACTTTAGTTGATAGGTGAAAACTAAAATGAGTTAAAAACTCATTTTAGTTTTTAAAATTAAATTAACTACACTTGTTATATATATAATATGTAAATAGTTCATAATAGTAGCGTTTGAAATAAAATTATGTAAGTATTGGGTAATCTACACTAATATTATAAAGAGGAAAGATTTGTATTTTCGTGTGTATGTATGTTTGTAATGAATAAACTCAAAAACTACTTTGCCGATTTCAAAAATTCTTTCACCATTAGAAAGCTACATTCACCCTGAGTAACATAGGCTATATTTATTGTTAGCAAAGATTAGGGATCCATACTAAAACTTTAGTAACGTAACTCAAGGTGTAAAAAAATGCTATAAAATATCTTTGGTCGCGTGCGCTGCGGAAACTATTGGTGATAGAACAAAAGTATGTTCTACAATATTGAAGGAAATATCAATAACTACAAAAAACTCCGCGATACTATATGTCCAACTATTATCGTTATGTCACAATAACCACTTTTTAAAATGTTGTAAAAATGTCCACCCGCGCGACGCCGGGACGGGCCGCTAGTATTTACATAGTTTAATTCCATTTTAACCGTTAACTGTCCACCGCTGAACACAAGTATTAGCCATAACGGAGGTTTTACCAGTAGTTGCCACACTTGGCAACCGTAGTTAGGCTTTTAGAGATGTTTTAAGAGAGACGCTGCTGTCCATCCCTCTAACTACCGTTAAGTCGCTTCTTATGACGCCCACGGGAAAGGAATGTGTGTTCCAATCTATGTCGAAACCCCATGGCAATATAATCTACGTAAGGTTATGAGTTTAAATTAAAAAAATAGTGTCTAGACACTCTATTTCTCGATATATATATATATATATATATATATATATATATATATATATATATATATATATATTATAATTATAAACAATACTGCTACACTACACGGTCGTGTACTGAACTGTGTCGTTTCATTTGTGATTTCAGAAAGTATGTAATTGGTGGATCGCACAGGGTTTGGGCAGTAAACAGTAGATCTTGGGTCTGGCCATCCCTGAAATTTATATATATATATATATATATATATATATATATATATATATATATATATATATATATATATATTCGGATAAATAAATAGATAAAACTGGCAACTGAGAAACGCACGCGTTGCCATGGTGACCACAAATAATAGAAAAAGTTTTATTCTCATTAAAAATGTTAATATAACAAGACGACAACGTTTTTTTATTACAAAATCAACTAAATAAATCGAGTAGTTCCTCAAGATCCTCATCAGGATTAATCAACTTTTTCATACAATTTTGCGTGATAAATAGTCATGAATGATTCCTTTATAATTTCTACATTTATTTAATGCGTAAACACTCATTTTGTTTATTAAATAATTAAATATAGATACGTCAAGATACATTGTGTGCGTAAGTATATAGAACACTGATAAAAAAAAAACGAGTCAGCTAATTTGACAATTAGCTGTCAAAAAGTTGACACGTTTACGAGGCTCGATGCTCTATGTACATAATCTGAGGTTAAGAGAAAAGTTTATACGATTGACGCTTCAGAATCGACCTCATTACAAGCGGGGTCATAAAACTAATGTGCGAAAGCGCGGTACAAATACTTAATACTCTATGCGTTTCTCATGTAAATGCGAATAGAAAGCCAATCGTGACTCGACTGTTAATCATCACAGACTAAAACGCAACATGCGTAATTCATAGATTTTTTTTTCTCGGTAATGTTTGTTTTTAAACTTGGTAATTTATGACCGACTCCATTGCTGTACGCGCATGGCGGGAAAATGCTTTTTTTTTATGCGACTTAGAACGGTAAGCAGTCTGATGGTACACCTGATGGAATGTGGTAACTGTCGCCGTGTAGACTATGGTGTTTTTTTTTTATGTATGATAATGGAATAGTAACCCTGCCTATGCTATGGATATACGCTGGCGGAGTACCAGTGAAGGATGATAGGTGAGGACGAAAAGGCAGGACAGTTAGCCCATCGTGACGAATTCAACGATAAATTAGTCACGATGGTTTCCAGGGGGAACCGCGTGGAGGTCGACCTGATAAGGTATATTGCTCCCCCCCCATCTTAACTATTGTGTTAATGTTGTATTACCTTAATAAATGAATAACATACCTAAAACAGATATGTAATTTACATTTGCCCTAAATTACACGGCCATGGGATTTTTCTCACACATAATGTATACGCCATTGAATTACGAAACACCATGAGGTAACACTACGTGAAATATGGTCGTTTGTACGGGCAGGTCATTAACAGGGACTCGATATAACCATAAGTAGACTCTATGTTTAATGTATTAGATTCCACAATGAATCGTTGCATTCCAACGACCTACTTTCCTTGCAATTCATGAGAGAAATATTGAATGAAAACCCTTTATTGTTGCTTTTAAAGGAAGATAAAGTTATACTCGTAAATACAGTCAGAAGTCTTAATTTTGCAAATTTTTTTTTTATTCTTATTTATTAACAGATTTTACTTTTTTTGGTTTTTTTTTTATACTACTTAAAATGGCAAACAAGCTGCGTGAATCAGCGTATAATCCTATATTCTATGTATATGTCAGAAATGAAATGAAATGAAATGAATTTATTTTGCTAGAATGCAGGTAATTTTAGATGATAGAGGTTTATATTTCCCGTGTACATTCTGCCTCTATGTCGGCGTGCAAATTTTTAACAATATAAGTAATTTATATATATATATATATATATATATATATATATATATATATATTCTACATTATATTTCCTTTCCTTAGTCATACAATATATTATTATTATTTATTACAGTAAACAGAAAAAATAAAAACCTATACAATAGTTGTCCAAATTAATAAAATATTTTAACAACTGTATCTCTAGTGTAGTCAGAATTATGGAGGTTAAAAAACTTGAGTAAAAAATGTGTAGACAAAAAAAAAACAAGATACAACAAGCAAGGTGAAGAGGCAACAATGGGCGGCCTTATCGCTGAACAGTGATCTTTTCCATGGATTTCTTAATTAAATATAATTACTTTAATTAATTAATTACTAAGAATATATACATCTTATGTTATATTCGCGTATGGGGTCAGCTAAGCCGTTGCACGTCGACACATGGGAATCGTTTATGCTTCCCCCTGCCTTATGCCATCATTTCGTTGATCCTATGTGTTACCCTAACGATATCCCGCGGTTTAAGATATCTGTAGTCCCCTGGCTTTTTTTTTATACAACTTAGAATGGCAAACAAGCTGACGGCCCACCTGATGGAAAGTGGTAACCGTCGCCTATAGACATGAGCAGTACCGTGGACATAACAGAGTATACTGTTTCGCCCATGATAGGGGGTATCATGGGCGAAACAGTATACTACATATACATGCGTTGCCATTCCCGAGGATTCAGATGTTATTCCTCTGTACCCAGTAAATTCATGCAAGATCCCATCCTTCAAACCGAAACACAGCCATGCAAACACAACTGCTTCACGGTTGAAACGCGAATGGGACAGAGGTACCCAAGCAATCGACTTTTGTATAAAGTCTCCCTCTGGTAATACACAGTTGTCAGCAATGGCGGGAGCGCGCTTTAAGTCTAGGTACATATGCGAACGTATTGACGGCCGGCGTAAGACTACTGTAGAGGGCGTCAATGTCTATTACCTGTAACGAGCGGGTGGATGCCCGCGAATTGTCCGGATTGGTCGTTCTATTATGTTGGTAGTAGTGATGGTAGGTTTTTTTTTTATGTGTGAAAATGGTGTGGTAACCCCGCCTGCGCTAACGGGATAATACGCTGGCGGAGCACCAGTGAAGGGTGATAGGTGAGAATGAAAACATGCCAGTTATCCCATCATGATGAATTCATCAGGAGTTAACCATGATAGTTTCCAGGGGGAACCGCGAGGAGGTCGACCTGGTTTGGTATATTGCTAGCAATGGGATTCTCAGTGTCCATTACTAACAATCCCTTTCCCCCCAGTGATGGTAGGTTGTACCATACTATTATATTAAAATACTAGCTGACTCGGCAAACGTTGTTTTACCATATACATTATTTCTAGAACTATACATGAAAATTTATCGTACTAGAATTATTATATTCGATTGCCAACTTGCAACCATATTGCGGAATATAAAAATCGCGATTAAAAAACAGGGCTCGATCGTAAAAGCGTCAAAATTTGAATTTGTATGTATTTTTTCAATGCTAAATCATAATAAAATAAAAATAAAAAAATTTGTTAAAAAAAAATAAAAAATAAATATTCAGGGGTGGGTCACCCCTATCATTGAGGGGTATGAAAAGTAGATGTCGGCCGATTCTCAGGTCTACCCGATATGCACACAAAATTTCATAAAAATCGGTTTGAAACCGTTTCGGAGGAGTTTGGTAACAAACACCGCGACACGAGAATTTTATATATAAGATGTTAGTGTAGCAGTTAAATACCTAGCTTGTTAGAAGTATATATAAATGGAAATGTGACCAGCGTGAAGGTAGAGAACTAGCACCAATACATCACAATAGATTTAGTCTCTCTTTTATAGTTCAAGTAACTGACAGTTTATTTATAACACAACACGCACTAAATATATAAAACACTGTATCGCTAAAATTGTTAATATATTATTGAATTTGTAAAGTAAATTTTAGACAAAAGTAAATTTTAAAACACCAACAAATGTTAAGGTTACTAGGCAATCATATTTTTCTTTTTCTATTTTCAAATTTCACTAAAGAGTTTACATACATACATATCTGTCACGCCTGTCTCCCATTACGGTAGGCAGAAACAATGGAACGCCAAATGCTTCGATACAAACAGACCTCTTTCGCTTCCTCCACATTCATCAATCTTTTCATACACGCTCGCCGGTTACGGGTACCTTTAATTTGGCCCTTCTTCAGCACGCCGCCTATTTGGTCGACATACGTCCGTCTAGGGCGGCCCCTACCGATGTCTTCATTCATTCTTGCTCGATAAATCTCTTTCGTAATTCTTCTAAAGAAAAAGTGTTAGTTTTTACTAAAGAGTTTATTAATACCTAGTTTGCACCTTAACAAAATATCATTTAATTTGGAAAGACTGTTATTTTTCAGACAAATGTCAATTCATAAAAAAAATCTCAATTATTAAAGTTACAAGGCAATAATATATTTTTTTTTTTATATTATTTTAAGGGCTTTTACCAGAGGGAGACTGTACAAAAGTCGATTGCTTGGGTACCTCTGTCCTATTCGTGTTTCAACCGTAAAGCAGTTGTGTTTGCATGACTGTGTTTCGGTTTGAAGGGTGGGATATGGCGTGAATTTACTGGGTACAGAGGAATAACACCTGAGTTCTTAGGAATGGCAACGCGTGGGGGGTATCATGGGCGATACAGTAGATATACTCTGTTATGTCCACGGTACTGCTCATGTCTATAGGCGACGGTTACCACTTTCCATCAGGTGGGCCGTCAGCTTGTTTGCCATTCTAAGTTGTATAAAAAAAATGTCCAGCAGTGGCCAGTTAAAGGCTGTGATGATGATGATGAAATAGGATTATTTACGATAGTTCAACTATATCAGCGGTGGCCAACCGGTCGCTCGCGACCACTAGTCCAGTGGATGGTGTCAAGGCGAACAATATAATATATCGCTAATGTAGCGGAGTATGCTGGGACGCGACGCTCGCACTAATATAAACAAGTAGTCGCCGAGAAGCAGTTTCAGCTTTACGTTCTCCCTCTTAATACAATAAACAATACTGCAACACTACACGGTCGTGTACTGAACTGTGTCGTTTCATTTGTGATTTCAGGAAGTATGTAATTGGTAGATCGCACAGGGTTTCGTCAGTAAACAGTAGATCTTGGGTCTGGCCAAGTCGGCCATCCCTGAAATTTATATATATAACGTTTGTCTTTTTGTCCGCAGAACAAAATGCGTTGCCTTCTATTGATGGTACTGCTTGTGGTGATGTCCAGCGTGTACGCCAAGAAAAAACAAGACGACCACAAGGTATGTACTTACAGCTCACTTGCCCCGGGGGGGAGAAGGATTGTTAGCAATGGAGTTTGACAGCCCCATTGCTAGCAATATGCCCTATTAGGTCGACATCCTCCTGGTTTCCCCTGGCAACCATCGTGATTGATTTATTGTTAGAATCGTCACGATGGGCTAACTGGTGGCTAATCCTTCACTGGTGCCCCACCAGTATATACCGATAGCGGGGTTACGATTCCATTATCATCCATTAAAAAAAAAGCTCATTTGCCCCGTGAAACAGCGTGGATACCATCTGTAAAGAAACATGTCGCTTCTCACTATAACCATAGATATTAGAAGATTATATTGCCACTTTTTTATGAACGATAATGGAATCGTAACCTCGCCTGCGCTAACGGTATACGCTGACGGGGCACCAGTGAGGAATGATAGGTGAGGATGAAAAGGCAGGCCAGTTAGCCCATGATGGTGAATACACCTAGAACTCAGCACGATGGTTTCTACTAGGGATCATGGTGAGATAAACCTGATGGAGTATATTACTAACAATGGGACTGGTAGTCCACATTACTAACCATCCCTCCCTCCCACCATATTAGTACTGTAATATAAGCTGACTCTATGTAGGTCCCGGCATAGAATAGACCTTTTGCGTGAGTGTCGTAAGAGACGACTGAGGCAGGACGAGGGATGGACAGCAGCGTCCCTTTTAAAACATCTCTAAAGCTTAACTGCACAAAATGTATCATTGATTCCCACACTAGACTGAGCGTGTCCTGTAGGGAACAGGATTCGTGTTACCATATACCATACATACTTACAGAAAATAACATGAGCTCTCTAATAGTACAGATTACTGTTTACAGACTAGTTTATATAAAGGACTTTTTTTTATTTCTTTTTTTTTTAATATTATTTTAAGGGCTTTTACCTTCTTCAGGTATATCAGTCCTATCGTAACCTGAACTGATTTCTCAAACAAAACTTTATCTACTTTCTCTAGACGCGGAAAGAGAGGAGTTAATGGGCATCAAATAATTTACAGAGATGTTCGAAAATGTCTGATTTAAGTTCAGCTAACATAGTTTGAATAAGGCCAATATTAAATATATTTAACTTAAAATGGCGCGTGAATTCTTCTCTTTCCTTCGTGTTAATACGACACTCTAATAGAATATGATGCACATCATCGATGGTATCACAAGTTTGACAATGGGCTGACAAGGACTTTCCCATCATATGTGCAATTTTTTTTGATGGATAATGACCATCAAAAAAAATTTGCAAATATGATGGGAAAGTCATTTTTATTTCTTGTAATTATATACTCTATATTTTAAATTGTATGACCTGGATACTGCTTAGTAGCTTGTATTTACACAAATACATTATGTATTAAGTGAAACTTAACTTTAAAAAAAAACAACAGCTGAGTTTCTTGCCCGTTCTTGGCTGAAATTGCGTTCCGAATAGGCTATAAATAAGGTGACCAACTGTACTCATTTATATATATATATATATATATATATATATATATATATATATATATATATATTCTTTATTGCACTTGTAAATTACATTGTTAATGCATTTATAAATGTTGTAAGCAAGGGTGGACTTATCTCTGACAGAGATCTCTTCCAGTCAACCCGATACAGTTAGAAAAAACGTTGTTAGCGGGCAGCTGAAGTGCTACAACTATTAATATTTAGTATACATAAACAAATATACAGTTAAATAAAATATTAAGATACATAATAAAATATTACATAAATACATATACTATAAATAAATATAATATCTACCTACTTATACAGTGGATGTTAAAATAAATGAATATACTACCTACAATAGAAATTTAGTGAAATGATTTTAAGATTTGACAGTTCAATTATAAAAATAAATAAATTAAGATTATGACTCACAAACGAAAGAAAATGTAACTTCAACCTTTTCTTGAAAGAGGTAATTGTGTTTAATTCATTTACTAAGTTTTGTAACTCTTTTTTCGCAAACCGTTTCTCTCTGCCTTCTTAGTTGTAACCGACTCTTTTTTCAAATCCGGTACTCTGTAAGTACTCTATTTGTATAATTTTATAAAATTGAAAAAATGAAACGACGAGAAAATAGAACTTGACAAAAGATGTAAAGAAGGTAAAAATCTTCCGCCATTTTAGTGCAGAACATATGCCACATGAAAACTTAGAAGTTTTAATAGATATTTCCTTATGTTGTCCACTAGGCACTGACGCTGCTGTTGAAAGGGTATTTCCACTGGGAATGATTATCGGAGCAGTGAGAAGTCGCAGCTGTCTGTAAAAACATTATCCGCCGTCTTAACAGTCAAGTTTAATATGCAAAATGAAAGTTGTTCGGACGTGGCTACATTATTAGACGAACATCCTCGTTTAGCAAAAAAAAAAACACTCCGAAGAGAAATATGTTTTTAAAAGAAAATAAATTTTTTATCTTTTTTTTTCTTTTTTTTCACCTATGAAATACTTGCAAAGTATGTATACTTTTTTTTAACAAAAAATAGTTGGTCGCCTTACAATAAATAAAAAAATGAAAAATCCGAAAATGCTTAAATCTAAGTTTGTTTTAATCAAAATATTTCTTTCTTTCTTTCTTTCTGATTCGTTAATTGTTTACCTGCAGGTGAAGATAGCTGTATACTACGAGTCCCTTTGCCCGGACAGCAAGCGCTTCATCACGACCCAGCTGGCGCCCGTGTGGAGGGACTTCCGAGGAGTGGTCAAGGTCAAACTGGTGCCGTATGGAAAGAGCACGGTGAGTTACTTCTCTTCTGTGTTGAATTCTTTTCTTTGAGCATACGCTACTATTGTGAACTGATTATAATAAGGAAAACGCCGGTTCGTGTTGAAAAGTTATACTGACAGTTTATAAAAAAAATGAATAATTAAAAGAATACAATATTAGAAATTACAAATTACAAAGGAGTTTGTAACAGCTACAGAGTTTGGATTGCAGTTGGGTGTCGTGACGGAACGTTAAAGCAATGGTATTTGTAGAATGTAAATGTTTGATTAATACAGTAATTCTTAAAAGAAAAGTAAAACACACAAATAAAAAAAAAAAGTAAATACAATTATAGAAGGAGAATAGAAAACGTACAAAAAAGGTATAAGTATTAAGACGACATGTATGTGCCGTGGCGCCAACAACAACATTCTTTACATATACGCATGCGCGGCCTGCGCGCGCAGCCCGTAGTCGCCGAGCGCCTGCGCGACCTGCGCGCGCATAGGTACATCAAACAAGCTGCGTGCGCGACCGACCGTATTACATATATATATATATAAAATATTAACGCTTGTCTGCGTGTTTTTACAAAATAAATGAAATATATAATTTTATATGTATGCTACAACGTAATCGTCGAGTGATGGGTAGCAGCTCTCTTAATACATCTCCAAAGCCTAACTGCGGTTGCCAATCTCCTGCCAAGCGTGGCAACTACCAGCAAAACCTACTAAGACGGAGATCTATGTTCAGCAGTGAATATTTAACGGCCGTCAGCTTGTTCGCCGTTCTAAGTTGCATAAAAAAAAAATACAAGATTTTAAAATTTGTATTTGAATTTTAAACATGGAATTGTGTTCGCAAATCATAGACAAAGGATAGTATCCGCTCTCCTTATTACAAGTAGGTTTTGTTTCGTAAAAATATAAATAAAAATATATGCAATAAGCTGTTTTAAAGAAATATATAATTATTTGTTTTTGGACCGACTTCAAAGATATTCGGTTTTTTTTTTCTATGGTCGTCACCTCATAACTCCGTCAGTTGTAGACCGATTTGGAAAATTATTTTTTTGTATCTGAAAGGACACACAGATTAGTTCCATAGACAAAAAAAAACTGGATTCGTCAACAATTAAAGTCAGATTTTATTAATATTATTTCGCTCTTGCGCCATCTATCCACCTTTATCTGTTCTCCTTTAACCAAAGGTTGTCTGTAAGAGATCGCCCTAGCGATAACACCGCCTTTTGTACCTCTATGTGTATATTTTAATCTGTACTTTAAGCTACTGTATTTCACTTGAATTGTTTATATGTCATTATATATTTTTATATTTCTGGTGTAATAGAGTTTTTTTTTTATACAACTTAGAATGGCAAACAAGCTGACGGCCCACCTGATGGAAAGTGGTCGCCTATAGACACGAGCAGTACCATGGACATAACAGAGTATACTGTTTCACCCATGATACCTATAATAAATAAATATATTTTATGAGACACAATCTTTAGTTATATTATTTATTTATTTATTTTCTTACAGCATGACAAAATCAACGACAAATGGCAGTTTAACTGCCACCACGGGCCCAACGAGTGCTACGGGAACAAGGTACGCCCAAACACCACTTTTTTCTAACTATATCCGTTGTTAGTAATGGAGACTGAGAATCCTATTGCTAGCAATATACCCAACCAGATCGATCTTCTCGCGGTTCCCCCTGGAAACTATCATGGTTAATTCCTGATGAATTCATCATGATGGGCTAACTGGCCTGTTTTCGTTCTCACCTATCACCCTTCACTGGTGCTCCGCCAGCGTATCCCGTTAGCGCAGCCCATACCATTTTCACCCATCAAAAAAAAAACTATATCCGTTGTACAGCTATATACATAGTGTGATCCCGGCATAGAATAGGCCACCCCTTCCTTTCTCGTGGGTGTTGTAACAAGCGACTAAGGGAGGGCGAGGGATGGGCAGCAACGTCCCTCTTAAAACATCTCCAAAGCTTAATTGCGTTTGCTAGCCCGCCTGACAAGCGTGACAACTACTGGCAAAACTCCCCTTATGTTATGGGGAAGGCTTATGTCCAGCAGTGGACAGTTAAAAGCTGAAATAATAATATTAATATGTATTTATTTGTTCTGGTAAATATAAAAAAAAATCCGCCTGCGCTAACGGTATACACTGGCGAGGCACTAGTGAAGAATTCTTAGGTGAGAATGGAAAGATAGGTCAGTTAGCCCGTCGTGATGAACACACCTGGAATTCAGCACGATGGTGTCCAGGGGGGACCACGTGAAGGTCGAACTGATAGCGTATATTGCTAGCAATAGGACTGGTAGTCCGCATTACTAATAATCCCTTCCCCCCCCCCCCACCTAAATAGCCAAATGGCGGCACTAAATCGAGCCCACTGTAATTCAATGCCCCGTTTTTACCCCGCGCTACGTATTCAGGTACAGTCATGCATCCTGAAGGACCGCAGCCTCGCCGACACCGACAAGATGGAGCTGGTCATCTGCCTCATGAGCCAGGCCAGCCCCGACAAGTCCCTGGACACGGTGAGTCCTGGATAACGTTCGTAGGTAGATAGATTTGTTTACACAATGACACAACTAAACTTAAATAATATCATTAATTCAATACAATCTCTTTTTAAGAAAAGAAGCTTAAAAATGGAGTACCTTCTCCCGTTTTCCCAACATTTCCCTTCACTGCTCTGCTCCTATTGATCGTAGCGTGGTGAAAAGTATACTATAACCTGCCCAGGAGTATGAAGAATAATTGTACCAAGTTTCGTTAAAATCCGTCGAGTAATTTTTGTTTCTATAACGAACATACAGACGGGCAGACAAAAATTTTACTGATTGCATTTTTGGCATCAGTATCGATCACTAATCACCGCCTGATAGTTATTTTTATAATTATAGTTATTTCATGTACAGAATTGACCTCTCTACAGATTTAGTACAAGTGCAATATATTTATATATATATATATATATATATATATATATATATATATATATATATATATATATATATATATATATATATGCACTTGTATGTTACATATAAAATAATCTATTTAAAAATGTTGCGAGCAAGGGTGGACTTATCTCTGATGGAGATCTCTTCCAGTCAACCCCATACAGTTGGAAAGTATTTCGTATACCATATATTTCTTTCTGTCTTTACAATTTTAATTTAATATCTCTCATTGAACACAGTGCTTGAACCAAATCAACAAGCAGTCGGAGAGCGAGAAGTTGACGCGATGCGCGAACGGTGAGCAGGGCGACGGGCTGCTGGCCACCTACGGGGACAAGACGGACGCAGTGCAGCGCCCTCTGGCGTTCGTGCCCACCGTCATCATCAATGAGGTCCGTAATGCATTCTATATATGTATATATATATTTTTTACATATGTTCAAGTAATATCAACTATCCGAGTCCTCAGGAATGGCAACGCATGGGGGGTATCATGGGCGAAACAGTATACTCTGTTATGTCCATGGTACTGCTCATGTCTATAGGCGACGGTTACCACTTTACATCAGGCGGGCCGTCAACTGGTTTACCATTGTAAGAAATAGAATAGGCCACCCCTTTCTTTCTTGTGGGTGTCGTAAGAGCCGACTGAGGGAGGGCGAAGGATGGACAGCAGTGTCCCTCTTAAAACATCTCCAAAGCCTAATTACGGTTGCCAATCCACTTGCCAAGCGTGGCAACTACTGGCAAACTCCCCAAGGGGAAGGTTTATGTTCAACAATGGACTGTTAACTACTGCTATTGTAGGAAGTTAGAGCGATTCGCTGGTATAATATGACCAGTGTTTAGATTAAACAGTATCTCCATACAAATGCTTCGAGAAAAGCGGCTCAACTTTTTCATACAATTTTGCGTGACAAATAGTTATGAGTGATTCATTTATAACTTCTATATTTATTTTGTCTTACGATTTCTACATCTTTTTAATGCGTAAACACTTATTTTATTTATTAAATAATTAAATATAGATACGTCAAGATACATTATATACAAGATAAGTATATAGCACACTGATAAAAAGACGAGTCAGCTAATTTGACATTTAGCTGTCAAAAAGTTGACACTGACGTTGACGTTTTTGACATTCGATCTGTATAATCTAAAGACCAGTGACGTTTATAATTTTTACTTTATATTTCTTTTTTTTTTTTAATTGTTCCAGAAATTCGACCAAGCCATACAAGACGAAGCGTTCAAGGATCTGAAAGCGGTGGTGTGCCGCGTCGCGCCCATCAAGCCGTCCGTCTGTTGATTTAATATATAAGCTTTCTCTCCATTATTTGTACACATTATTTAATTAGAATTAAGCTATTGTCTTTTGTACGATACAGGAATTGTTAATATTAAGAATTCCCGCCAAAAATATTTTTCGTTTTATTTTTTTTTCCCCCGCCCAAAAAGTCAACTGTTTTTAATTTTTTTTTTTTATATCACCTAGTTGGCAAATGATCAGTTCTATAGGTAAAATTCAAAATTCAAAAATCATTTATTCATGTAGGACATTTTAGCCGCTTATGAACGTCAAATTTTTATATTATAATTTTATTTTTTTCCCTACCGTCCAGTTCGGTATATAGATCCAATTGAGAAGAACTGGCAAGAAACTCAATTGAATTACTTTTTTTTTTTTAAAGCCAGTTTATTTACAATGTATATTTATATAGGTGTCTATGTCTAACATTAAATGAAAATTCAGTGCATGAACAACTATTGCCATGCACACTCGTCATTCAAGTAATCGTTTAGTGAGTAATAGGCTTTGCTCAGTAAATATACTTACTTATTTTATTGTATTTAACCGATAGCTAACTACGAAAATTATAGATTAAGAACTACTGAAGGTAGGGGGTCGCAAAATCGTCAAAAGATAAGATAAAGATATATTTATTTTACCAGATTTATACTTTGTATAAAAGTTGATTGCTTGACCACCTCTGTCCCATTCGTGTTTCAACCGTGAAGCAGTTGTGTTTGCATGGCTGTGTTTCGATTTGAAGGGTGGGATATGGCGTGAATTTACTGGGTACAGAGGAATAACACCTGAGTCCTCAGGAATGACAACGTATGGAAGGTATTATAGGCGAAACAGTATACCCTGTTATGTCCACGGTACTGCTCGTGTATATAGGCGACGGTTGCCAATTTCCATCAGGTGGGCCGTCAGCTTGTTTGCCATTCTAAGTTGTATAAAAAAGACCGGATTCATGAAGTGTTCCAATGGAAATGATATACGGGAACTACTCTATGTATGTATGTAGCGGGCAACGCCGCGGGAAACGGGTAGTGAGTAATAAAACTGCATTGTTGGTACATATATATATATAATATATTTACAAATGTACGATTCACAACATTTCGCCGTATACAGGCTATTTTATATACACCTTGTAATGTCTGGCATTATTGATGCTTTAATCGATTATTCGAATCAATCAAGAATAATAATTTCAATTGATTCAAACCAAAATTGACGACAATTTATATAAAAAAAAAAAGAAAAATTTAATTTAATTCACAATTAAAGATGGTTGGTTGATAAACAGATTTGCACACGTAATACTAGGTGGCGCTAGTATCGACACTTGTGGTTTTTGTTGATTATTTTGTAATTAAACATAATTTGGGGCAAAATTTCCGAATTGGCGGATGGTTTTATTTATTTTTAACCGATGTACTGATCATTTATTATATTTTTTGTCTTTATACTCTTGTATTGTACAACTTTGTAAAAAACACACACACACACACTAGCAAGAGACATTGCGATTGTGTGCGTTATAATTCGTTTATTAAAAGATCGGGTATCATCTGTCACTTCACATTCATACATACATAATAAAAACCACTCGTCGATTTAGAAATTTTACTTTTAAATTACCTTTAAATAAAAAATGATCGACAGAAACTACAAGTCTCGATTCTAGCGCCATCTAGTATTACTTGTCTAATTGAGTTCAGTGACCAACCATTTTAAGTAGTGTTATCCGCCATATTGTCCACGCAACTTGGGCAATGATAGCTCTTGTTCATTTTAAATATTTTAATGTAATAACTGCCTTAAACATGTAACACATGTAATTTAGTTGAAAAAGCTCGACTACTTTCGGGTCCATTCGCGACGTCTAACCTTGAGCAGCTGTGGAGTCTGGCTCGCGCTCACGCCACAGCTGCTCAAGATTAAGGGTCCTGAATGTTCCCGAAACTAGTCGAGCTTCTTCAATCTAGTTATATGTTAGTTAAACCGGCAGTTATTACATTAAAATAGATTTCTGTACTTGATATTATAAATGTGCAACAGAGTTTGTTTGTTTGTCACGTCATATCGCCTTAACAGCTTAACCAATCTCTATGAAATTTGGTATTCGCATACTACATGATGAGATGGGGAAGGCTACTTTATGGTTGCCTGGAAGAGATCGCTCTTAGTGATAAGGCCGTCCATTGTTGTCTCACTGTGATCATTTCTTGTAATTGTTTGTATCTATAATAAGTTTACTATTGTAATCTTATGGAGGGAACAATAGAGAGTATCTGTCTATCTTTATGTCCCGATTTACATAGTGATTGGGGGGAAGGGATTGTTAGTAATGCGGACTACCAATTCCATTGCTAGCAAAATACCCTATTAAGTCGACCTCTACGTGGTCCCTCCTGGAAACCATCATGCTGAATTCCAGGTGTATTCATCGCGATGGGCTAACTGACCTGCCTTTTCATCCTCACCTATCACCCTTCACTGGTGCCCCGCGTATACCGATAGCGCAGGCAGGGTTACCATTCCATTATTATGAAATAAAAAAAATTCATGGTGATTGATTAAGCAGTTAAAACACTAAGAGGACAACAAACAAACTTACACATTTATTATATTGGTAAGTATTTTATATGCTTACAAAACCTCCTCAAAGACTTTACAGCATCACACGGTTAGTTCTGTAGACTGGTATGAGAGAAGGGAAAAGATCCCATAAGGTGGGTAGCGGTAATTGTTAGAAACATGTGGTAATGGAGACTGAGAATTCCATTGCTAGCAATATACCCAACCAGGTCGACCTCCTCGCGGTTCTCACTGGAAACTATCATGGTTAATTCCTGTTGAATTCATCATGACGGGCTAACTGGCCTGTTTTCATTCTCATCTATCATCCTTCACTGGTGCTCCGCCAGCATATTCCGTTAGTGCAGGTGGGGTTACCATACAATTTTCATCCACCAAAAAAATGTCGACTAAGAAAGAGCAAGGGATGGACAGCAGTGCCCATCTCCAAAGTCGCCAATCTGCCTGCCAAATGTGGCAACAACTGGCAAAACCGCCCAAGGGTTGGCTTATGTTCAGCAGTTCTATGCCGGGACCACACGACCAATGTTGCTTGTTACAATTGTTTATGCTTACTCGAAACATCTTCACTGGTCCTTCACTGGTGCTCACCAGCACATACCGTTAGCACAGACAAGACTACCATCCCACTATGATTCCACTGTAAAAGTCCTGTATATGGAACACAGAACACACTATTCACAACGCACACCACACACTATGGTACGTATTCATCGTCCAAGCCCTCCTTGTGCTTTCTCATCGTATGCCGTTTCAAATCGGACTGGCGTTTCGTTTTGTAGCTGCACTTGTTGCATTGCTTCATCGCACTCGTCGTGCACCACCTTATGTGCTTCAGCACTGTGTGCTTAACGTCCGATTTGAACCCGCACTTGTCACATTTGTACCCTGTCTTCGCACGGCTGATGTTGCCAATGTCGTGCGACTTCAAATGGTATATCAAGCTCATGTTATGCCGCGCCTTGTAATCGCATATGTGACATTTGAACTTCTTCTCCTCCTTGTGTTTTCTTTTGTGTCTCGCAAACTGGAGTTTACTGGCCGTTGTGTAACTGCACAGAGGGCATATGTGTAGCACAGTGGAGTGGCTGGCCGTATGCCTCTTGTACTCCGCTCGATTTGTGGTCGTGTAGTGGCATTGCATGCAGAAGTATTCGTAAACGCCCCACATTATTTGGCTTATATTGTTCTCCATTCTGTTTTTGGGGTCCGAGGCCCGTTTCTTGGTCATCTTCTTCTCCCTCTTGGTGGGCTTGACCAGTTTCACGAGCGGCACGTCGTCCTCGTCGGTCTCGTCGGGCACCACGATGGTGTCGATGTGGGGCTCCTGGATGATCACTTCGTCCTCGTCGCTTGACGTCAGCAGACTGATGGGCTCGGTTTTTCTAAAATTAATTAATAAATAATTTAAGAATAGTTCATTTTATACTTTCGGGTTGTTTACACATATTTAAATACACAATCGGGACTTGAATGTAAAGCTTTTACAGGTAAATAGTAGCTACATACCTTTTTATTTTTTACAAAACAGGGGGCAAACGAGCGTGCGGCTTACCGGATGGTAAGTGACTACCGCGGCCCATGATCACCCACAACACCAGCGGCATTGCAGGTGTGCTGCCGGCCTTTTAAAAAGGAATATACTCTTTTCTTGAAGGTTACGTTGTCGTATCGGTTCGGAAATACTGCTGCTGGAAGTTGATTCCAAAGAGTGGTTGTGCGTGGAAGAAAGTGCCTTGAAAAACGCACGGTGGAGGACCGCCACTCGCTTCTTTATTGCCGACGTGGATTGCACCACGTCGCGGTAACGACAGGGCTGAAGTGAGCGGCACCTTTGGCTAACATTTTCCGCGTCAACCGCGTTAATTCCCAATTGTGTATTTAAAATAATTTAAGATTTATCATTATTTGTGTTTTATCTAGCTAATTTATCACATCAGACCTTAACTGTCCACTGCTGAACATAGGTTTCCCCCTCAGGATATTGTCCCAGTAGTTGCTACACTTGACAGTTGAATTGGCAACCGCAGTTATAGATAGATAGATAGATAATTTACTTGCATTACTTACAGCACACAAACAGCAATAGACACAAATGCAAAGGAAAAAAGATAAAAAAAAAAGATACTTGTACAAAAAATAAAAATAAAAAAAAAAAACAAAATCAGAATGCATAAAATTAGTAACAATTTTTTTTTCTTCATCCGTGTGCCACAGTAATACAAAATGGCCACAACTCAGCTTTTTGCTTTGCCCTGAAAAGAGCAAAACACTGATATTCTGTTGTGGCCAAAAGTGAGCCGCGAAATACCGCTGCAAAAGAAAAAGAAAGAAATACAGATCAAATCAGGTTTGAAGGGTGGGATATGGCGTGAATTTACTGGGTACAGAGGAATAACACCTGAGTCCTCAGGAATGGCAACGCATGGGGGGTATCATGGGCGAAACAGTATACTCTATTATGTCCATGGTACTGCTCATGTCTATAGGCGACGGTTACCACTTTCCATCAGGTGGGCCGTCAGCTTGTTTGCCATTCTAAGTTGTATAAAAAAAAAAAAAATACATAGTGTGCGTTCGTTATACTCGCTATTTAGAAGAAGGCTAGTCAGAAGTCAATTTCTATCGGTTTCAAGCACTCAAAACATAATGAACACCTGATTTATACAAATACAATTTAGTACATAAAAGCATATTGAAGAGGCAACAGCAGGCGTGCCCATCGCCAAACAGCGATCCCTCCCAGACAACCCAAGGATGGAGAGAATTAAATTGTGTCTGTTAAAGGTGTGACAGAAAAGTAATAAGACAAAAATATGAGAAAAAATGGGTAAGTATCAATTTAAAGACAGTATAAAAAATATAAATAAAATATACTTACATATAATAAAACTATTGAGGACAGAAGGGGAGAAATGTTGGGACACTTGATACGACACGACGAACTTATGTACATTATAATAGAAGGTGAGATAGAAGGAAGAAGGGGGAGAGGGAGACTGAGGCATAGTTACATCGGGCAGATCAAGGAAGCAGTTGGTGTCGTGTCGTATCAAGAGGTGAGGAGGCTCGCTGACAGTCGTAGTGAGTGGCAAGAGCTCCACCGACAAGAGAGCAGCTCTTAAATAGGATAGATAGATAGATAATAATAATAATTAAATACTTATACTAAAAAGATTAGCCTTTTGCTGATATTTTAAGAGGGATGTTGCTGCCCGTCTCTCTGCCTAAGTTCCCTCCTCTTACGACACCCACGGGAAAGACAGAGGTGGTCCATACTACGCCGGGACCATAAGGCAATAGCCAATGTAAAATACTGATTAATCTCTCTATCCACCCTAAGGGAACTCAACAGTTAATGAATGTGCAACAGCGTCCTTCTTAACACATCATAACAGCCTAATTGCAGTTGCCAACCCGCCTGCCAAGCGTGGCGATTACTGGTAAACCCCCCCTTATGGTGGGAGACCTATGTTCAACAGTGGACAGTTAACAGCTGGTGTGATGATGGCACTGAAATCACAAGGTACAGAGGCATAACACCTTTGTCCTCAGGAATGGCAAAGAGTGGTATCTTGGACGACACGGCATTATTTTTTTATACAACTTAGAATGGCAAACAATCTGACGGCCCACTTGATGGTAAGTGGTAACCGTCGCCTATAGACATGAGCAGTACCGTGGACATAACAGAGTATACTGTTTCGCCCAAGATACCTTCCGTGCGCTGCCATTCCCAAGGACTCAGGTGTTATTCCTCTGTACCCAGTAAATTCACGCCATATCTCACCCTTCAAACCGAAACAGCCATGCAAACACAACTGCTACACGATTGAAACACGAATGGGACAGAGGTATCCAAGCAATCGACTTTTGTACAAAGTCTCCCTCTGGTAAGTCTCTATTATGTCCATGGTACTATTCATGTCTATAGGTAACAGCTGCCACTTTCCACCAGGTGGGCCGTCAGCTTGTTTGCCATTCTAAGTTGCATAAAAAATGAGGGATGACAGGTGAACATTGGTAAGAAATAAATCAAATACTCACTTGGCAGGCTCGACATCTTTGACCTCGACGTCTGAGTCTTCAGACTCCCTGTCGGGCAGCATCAGAGCACTGGGGTCCAATTCTACTTGTACACTCTCCAGCACCATCAGGCAGTCGTTGCCGTCCGCCTCGCCCGCCGCCGACTGGGTCGCCTCTGGAATGGTAGCAAGCAAATATACCTTACCAGAACTACAAGAAAAAAAAAAAACCTTAAAATAATGATAGGGATAATAACGGGCCATTTTCCATTAAACAAACATTTATACACAATAGGAGCCGCAGACAGCCCTCTATGTCGAGGCTGTTTCGACGCCGAAGAAACGGCTGCTCACGTAATCCTGGAATGTGAGGCTGTGGCCCATCAACGTTTTGAAATCCTCAGAACGGTGAGGTCGCTCCGTGAGGCCTGTGAAGAACCCAGGAAGCTTCTGTGCTTTTGTACGGAGCTGGGTTGGCTGTACTAGCCACGACTAGCGCGGAAAATAGAGTCCTATTCACATTACATGACATCACATACACTACCAGGACTACCCTACAAGAAGTCATGTCTTCTTGTAGGGTAGGGCAGTACCATGGACATAACAGAATATACTGTGTCACCCATGATACCCCCCATGCGTTGCTATTCCTGAGGACTCAGTAGTTTCTCCTCTGTACCCTGTAAATTCACTGCTACAACCCACCCTTCAAACCGAAACACAGCCATGCAAACACAACTGCTTCACGGTAGAAACACGAATGGGACAGAGGTGGCCAAGCAGACGACTTTTGTACAAAGTCTGTCCGTCTGGTAAATAAATGACCAATGTTGGTAACACTCACGGTCGCCCTTCACTGCCACCTCGATGAACACGGGCGCCCTGTCCTCCGTCTCGCTGATCTCTATGACGGCCGCGTGCCCCCCGCTCGCTCGTTCCGACTCCGCGAACATCCTGTGCAGCGGCTTCGTTTGCTTTATGTGATAATTCGTCAATATGTCCTCAATGTCGTCTTTGTTGATATCTATTGACGGCGTATTGTTTATGATTCTGAAAGAAAACACCATTATTAATACACGGTTTTTTTTTTTGATGGGTGAAAATGGAAAGGTAACCCCGCCTGCGCTAACGGTATACGCTGGCGGAGCACCAGTGAAGGGTGATAGATGAGAATGAAAACAGACCAGTTAGCCCATCATGATGAATTCATCAGGAATTAACCATGATAGTTTCCCGGGGGAACAGCGAGGAGTTCGAGCTGGTTGGGTATATTGCTAGCAATGGGATTCTCAGTCTCCATTACTAACAATCCATTTCTTCCCTACTTTGCATGGATAGGTAGAAAGATAAACTATATTGATAGAGCCATGCGGTTTACCATGCGGTCCCGGCATAGAATGGGCCACCCCTTCTTTTCCCGTGGGTGTCGTAAGAGGCAACTAAGAGAGGAGGAATGGGCAGTAACGTCTTGAAACATCTCCAAAGCCTAACTGCAATTGCCGGGGTGAAAGGGATTGTTAGTAAAGGGACTAGAGGCCCCTTAACAATATACCTTATCAGGTCAACCTCCACGCGGTTCCCCATGGAAACCATCTTGATTGTTTTTTTGCGAATTCATCACTATGGACTAACTGACCTGCTTCATCCTCACCTATCATCCCTCACTGATGCCCCGTTAGTGTACACCGTTAGCACAGGCGGGGTTACCATTCCATGATCATCCATTAAAAAACCCTTTCCGGTGGATATCGTGAGTGAACTAAGTGAATGTAGGATGGACAGCAGCGTCCATCTTAAAACATCACCAAAGCTTAACTGCAATTGCCAATCCGCCTGCCAAATGTGACAACTACTGGCAAAACTCCCTTTCTGGGGGAGGCCTATTCAGCAGTGGACAGTTAACGGCTGATAGGTGTACCAGAGGGAGACTTTGTACAAAAGTCGTTTGCTTGGCCACCTCTGTCCCATTCGTGTTTCTAGCGTGAAGCAGTTGTGTTTGCATGGCTGTGTTTTGGTTTGAAGGGTGGGATATGGCGTCAATTTACAGGGTACAGAGGAATAACACCTGAGTCCTCAGGAATGGCAACGCATGGGGGGTATCATGGGCGAAACAGTATACTCTGTTATATCCATGGTACTGCTCATGTCTATAGGCGACGGTTACCACTTCCCATCAGGTGGGCCGTCAGCTTGTTTGCCATTCTAAGTTGTATAAAAAAAATATGGTGATGATATTAGTAAGAATTACATCATCAATCACACTATTCATTCATCATCACTCCACAAAAAAAATACAGGATTCATAATTACCTATCTACATTGTAAGTACTTCTATTACTTGGTTCCCTCATTAATTTATTTGGACTATTTATAACTATAGTATTTTCTTGAGTGACTGCTTTGCTAGTAGCAGTACAGTGAGTCAATTTTAAACTATTTTCTTTACTGACTTCTTTTGTTGCACCTTCGACGACTTTGTTCGCATCTGTCATCACTATTGGTGGCTCAGCAACTTTTGTGGCATCTTTACTCTTATTTTGTATAGTTTTACTTATTTTCTGTACATTATCTTCTGTGACCGCTTTAGAAGTATCTTCAGAGACTGCTTTAGAAGTATTTTGAGGTAACACCTCAGAAGTCTCTTGAGTTACTTTAGCAGTATGTTGAGCAACTCCCACAGTATCAGGTGTAACTTCTGTGGTCGTTTCTGTAGTCTCCTTGCAGACCTGTTTACCATTATTCTGAATGACTTCTTCAGTCTCTTGTGCCACTTTAGCGGTTCCTTCAGCAACTGTCACAGTTTTATCCGGGTCATCTGTCTTAGGTGTGGAATCGGGTAAATTCTGTTCAGGTGACGTTTGTGTAATGATCTGTGAACGATAAGAAGAAACATTTGAAACATGAAGTACGTGTTTTGTTTGTTTAAAACATATAAAATGACTGTATTTTATAAAAAATGTAATATAAGTGAATATATAAATGATACATAGAATTTCAATGTGCACTAAAGCTTTAATAAATAAATAAATTTATATTTGCAGGTGTCTGTGACCAACGACATTCATCAGCACTTCGGCTGCCCGCGGTTCCTGCTATGCCCAACAGAGTACAATGTGATAATATTGTACTATGTTGGGCCTGGTATATAGCTGGTATATAGCCTGTGGGTTGACTATACACAGCGGAGGGGAAAGGGATTGTTAGTAATAGAGTCTAATTGACCCATTGCCATAAATACACCCTATCAGGTCGATCTCCATCTGAAAACCATCATGGTTAATTCTAGTGGAATTCGGCTAACTGACCTACTTTCATCGTCACCTATCATCGCTTACTGGTGCCCCAACAGCGTATACCGATAGCGCAGATGGGGTTACCATTCCATTGTCATCCATTACAGACTATATACGGCGAAGATACAGCGCTCTGCATGTTCAATACAATAACGTGTTCAGGGTATTATTACGGTTGCCACGTTTTTGCAATGGTTTCACAATGTTTGCAGCAGCATCGACAGATGACTTCCATGCCATCAGACGCAAACGGATCGCATCTCTTTTATACCGACTGCGTGACAGCAGTGACGGCATTTTGAGGGCATTATGTAGTAAATACGACAGCCCGATCCTCTCATTGTGGGTCAAAATTATTATAGGGGCCATAAAATGATTTCTTTTTTTTCTAACATAGTTTAAATCAACTGTTACTAACAAAAATGGATCTAAGTCTATAATAATAGTACATTACTGCAGCGGCCAACAACTGAGGCATTGATGGACGAACGTGCAAATGTGGGCCGAGGCGTAACCGAGGCACACATACGTGAGTCGATCAATGCCTAGTTGTGGCCAAGGCTTGTAGAGTACTTTTCTACAACTTAAAACCTTTTATTAGTTACCTCCTTGGTAGCCATGTTTCCAAGGAAAAGGTCATTCCATTTTTAAATTACAGGACAGATATGAGTTTACATAGTAATTTATCTGGCCGCAAAACACGACAGATATGGATTTTCATACAACTTTTGCCGGCCGCTGCCCGCATGTATCTGGCCAGTACGGCAATTTTGATTTATCTCGAAGAAGATTGTCAAAATAATGCTCACATTTCCAAGCATGTTTGAGAAAAACTTATTATTATTATTTTAGCCATTAACTGTCCACTGCTGAACACAAGCCTTCCCTATAAGGGTAGTAGCCAGTAGTTGCCACGCTTGGCAAGCGGGTTGGCAACCGCAGTTAGGATTCTACAGACGTTTTAAGAGGGACGCTGCTGCCCATCCCTCCACCATAAGCTCCCTTAGTCGCCTCTTACGATACCCACGGTCAAGGAAGGGATGGTCCATTCTACGCCGGGACCTACACAGCGGAAAAATTATTATTAATACTAAATAAAAAAAAATTAACTCACGTGGTTGAAAATAGAGGGCACCACCTTCCCTTTGAGCCTGACCTTTCCGCGGACCCTCTCGTAGTCATGCTTCCCGAAATGAGCGCTGCATACCTTGGAGTTCGTATCTATTTTACTGGTCGGCTTTATTGCGTCTAGCCATCGCCTCTTCAGCAGGCGGCTCGTTGGAAACCTGAAAATTTTTAATACATTCATTTTTATTAGTGAAAATTCCTTTTATGATAAAATCGGATTTTAGATTTGCACAAGTTTTTTACCAGAGGGAGACTTTGTACAAAAGTCGTTTGCTTGGGTGTCTCTGTCCCATTCGTGTTTCAACCGTGAAGCAGTTGTGTTTGCATGGCTGTGTTTCGGTTTGAAGGGTGGGATATGGCAGTGAGTTTACTGGGTACAGAGGAATAACACCCAAGTCCTCAAGAATGGCAACGCATGGGGGGTATCATGGACGAAACAATATACTCTGTTATGTCCATCTGCTAGGATTCTTATTAAATCAGGGTTGCATAAAAAATTCAATTCAATTTAGTTGTATTCTCTTTATGGTTTTACTTCATAACTCCATTTACAAGCAAACAAAGGGTGAGGTAAGAAACATTGTACTTCTTTTTTTAGGTTGGTTGGAAAATATATATACCAGATGTGACCATAAAGTCGAATGAACTCACTCAAAATATATGACATCCTCCTGAGCTGTGGTGTCGCAGCCGGTGACGCAGCAGCCCACCATAGTTCCAGCTGCGCATCAATACCTGGAACATTCACTTCATTTTCATTTCAACCGTTAACTGTCCGCTGCTGAACATAAGCCTTCCCCATAAGGGGAGGACCCCACAAGGACCTACAGCATGGGGTTCTTCAAAAGGGGGGTAAAGAGGTTTCTTCAGGGTCGGCAACGCGCGCGTAATACCCCTGGTATTGCAGGCGTTCATAGGCTACGGTAACCACTTACCATCAGGTGGGCCGTATGCTTGTTTGCCACCTCAGTGGTATAAAAAAAGAGGATTCTTGCCAGTAGTTGCCATTAACTAAGGTATATTTAAGTGAAGTATAGGAGAGAAAGATGATTAGTAATGGGGTTGTTACTCCCTATTGCTAGCAATGTACCCTGTCAGGTCGACTTCCACGCGGTTCCCCCTGGAAACCATCGTGGTTAATTCTAGTGGAATTAATAATAATAATAACTTTATTTCCTTGAACAAAATTAGCCTGTAGTACAATATAACTATGACCCCACATTAGGCAAAGCCTGTCTCGTGGAAGTCAAAGCTAGAAATTTAACAGTTATAGTGATTATTTAGTTATAGTATTAGTGTTTACTATAGTTATATTCTTCCCGATGGGCTATCTGACCTGCTTTCATCCTCACCTATCATCTCTCACTGGTGCCCCGCCAGCGTATAATGATAGTGCGGGTGGGGTTACCGTTCCATTATCACCCATTAAAAAAAATTTAAGTTAACATCCCATTTTTATATTTATATTTATACAAAAAAAGAAGCATTATTTATCATCTAAGATCTAAAAGATTGATTAGACATTACAATACATTTCACATTTAGTGCTAGCACATATACATCTATTTAAGATTATCTATCTATCTATCTTAATACTACTGCTAGAATGGTGAGAGAAGTGATGAGTCGGGAATTTTTCATTTTTTTTTATACAACTTAGAATAGCAAACCTCCATGATACCCCTCCATGCGTTGCTATTCCTGAGGACTCAGGTTTTATTCCTCTGTACCCAGTAAATTCACGCTAATTAAATTTATTATATATAATTCTTGTTATATATATTTCTAATGTTAGCTTTTAAGCATAATATAATCATTTTTTTATCATTAATTTATATATGTATGTGTATTTGACTTTCCTGTTGCCCATTTCATACATTTTTTTATATTCTGTAACTATATGTAGTCTATGAAGCTGGCATAGTCAGCCCAGTGTACTGAAGCCGCAACAAAAATTTGAATAAAAAAAAACTATGTGTGGACATGTGTGGAGACCTATTATTGGCTGTTTCTTATTATAATTTATATTTACTGTTAGAAATGCTGTTGGTTTTCCAAATACATAAATAAATAATTTAATTTGACTTACTGTGAATTTATTTTTTGTTTAAAGTATATAATAAATTAAGTTATATTTTATATATAGACATAACTTTAAGATGAATGGACACTAAATAATATTGTAAAATAAATTTAAAAGTTAATATAATAATAAAAAAAAAAATATATAGAGGAAAAATAAATAATCACTTGCCATATTACTTTTCAGAATAAGTTAGCAAAAAATTATTCTAGCATTAAATATGCTCTGTATTTAGTTATTATGTGTCAAAATTTAAATAAAGAACCAAATAATTAATCTATGAATCAATAGAATATTAAAAAAAAAAAAAATATTTCGGCAAAGGTAGCTTAGTATGTACACATCCCAAACTTGTTCTCGCGTCCTTATTCTGATGTGCCAATACCGCATTCACTACAAAAGCCTTTATGACTCTTATACACAAGGATTTAAAATTCAATTTACATTAGCAAACATCGAAAACACGTCGCAGCTGTACGAAGCGATTTCCAGAATAACACCGCATCAATATCTGATTTTTGGGGAAAAATCTGCATTATGTTGAACATAAAATTATACTAAAATACATCAAATATAATAATAAAAGGATTCGAAAACATATAACCCGCGAAAATTCTAATTTAAAGGTTAGAAAAGCGCAAACAAAAAATATATTTACCTAATGTTTAACGATGATTTTAACCGCCTTATGTCGTTTGAACACTATATATATGATTCCCATTATTTATTTTACATGCCAGTGATAAAATAACAGTTTAATTAACAATAATATTATGAATAATTCGATTGGAAAATATTTACTTGTTTCTTTTTTTTTTTTAACAACTTTGACATTTAAAATAGTGTTGCTACATACCGGTATAATTGAAGAACACTTTTTGAGCGTATTTATAATCAATCGACTGAACAACAAAGACTTGACATTTTGAATTCGCGTTAGATGACTAGAAAAGTAAATAACTATTGATTTCGTACTTTTCAAGTTGAATTTTCTCTTATCCTCTACTACCACCACAGTATATGTATTTATTTCCTAGGAAGCTATATTATCTCGCATATTTATTATGAATAGTCCCATAGGATTAACACCATTATTAACAAATTTTATATAAAAAATTATCTGCACAGATAGATACAAATGGGATAGTATCATGATTCACACATAAACCATATTGCTAGCAATGAAATTTTTAGAAATCGATTAGTAGTGGTCTCTTTCCCACAAGTGCAGTAATTAGTATTTAAAATAATATCTATTAGTACATACAGAAAAACAGTCTTTCCGATAGAAGAAAACTGTTGTCGATAGGACCCTGTTTTTTTTCTTTAATGCATGAAAATGGAATGGTAACCCCGTCTACACTATCAATATACCCTGGTGGGGTACCAGTGATAAATGATAATTGAGGTTGAAGTCGGGTCATTTGGCTTGTCGTAAAAAATTTGACAAGAATTAACCATGGTGATTTCCAAGGGAAACCGCGTATAGGTCGATCTTATAGAGTATATTGTTAACAATAGGGCTATAAAAACTCATTACTAACAAAGGGTTCCCTCTCTGGGGACCCTGTTTTTAGCAATATATCCTATTAAGTTGACCTCTAAACAGTTCCTTCTGGAAACTATTTTCGATTTGAGAATTCGTCACGGTAGGCAAACTCGCTTCACTTCTTTCTCATCTAACTTCACTCACTAGTATCCCGCCAGCATGTAGTAATAACACAGGCGGAAATACCATTCCTTTTCATACAGAAAAAATATGAATACATATCTATATGTTGTGCTCCGGTTTGAAAGATGAACGAAATGCAGTGAAGGCACATCATCATCATCACAAACCCAGACAAACAAACAGACTCAAATACGGAGCGGGACAGATACGTTCATCGTTTATTTCAGGATTTGTAGGGATTTACAGCGGAAATATAATAAAAATAAAAGTAAATCTATTTAATTAGTCATTTATTGGATTAATGCTATTGAAATTTATCAGAAAGAGAAATTAACAACAAATTATTAAAAGATCATCTTATAAATCTACACTAGAATCATATCATCATCATATTAGCCTTTAACTGTCCACTGCTGAACATAAGCCTCCCCTTAGGGGGTTTTGACAGTAGTTGCCGCGTTTGGCAGGCGGTTTTCAACCGCAATCAGGCTTTAGAGATGTTTTCAGAGGGATACTGCTGCTAATCCCTCGCCCTTCCTTAGTCACCTCTTAAGACACTCATGGAAAAAGGAAGTGGCCTATACTATGTCGGAACCACACGGTGGATTCTATTTCAAGACATACGGCGGTACACTAGAATATAACTTAATTATTACAAAAAATAGTTCTTTTTTTAAATAACAAAAATTAAATTTAAAAAAAATATATAATTAACTATAAACAAAATTCATATCGCAACAAATGTTTGCAAAATCTGAAGGTACAGTCTATAGGTAGAGTTGCCATTACAAAATCTTGTCAGTTCTGATAAAATTGGACATTTTAGTAAAAAAAAAAGTTATAATAAGTTTTTAGACTTCGAATACTCAATATGATTTTTTTATTTAAATAACAAATCCGCAATGTTCCGAAATTTTGAATCGATGAAGACACCAATCGGTAAAGAATATTTTTGAAGAAGAATATTTTTATTTTTGACCTTGGCTGCTACAAAAAATTGTTTTATATAATATAAAACTATTTTTAAAACATTTATAAAAAATACTGCCCGCTAGTAATTAATGCTCCTCTCCACTCAGGGTTTGCTGGAAGAGAACTCTTACAGAGTTAAGCTCGCCTGTTGTACATCTTATTTTTTATATATATTGTTTTGTAATTTTTTGTGTACAATAAAGAATAAATAAATAAAACTATTTTTGTAGTTCATAGGCATATTTATAGAGGGGCTGAGTGAGCCGTGTCTACCCCAGGATTCAAATAAAAGTTCATAAAGAGATGAGAGTACATATTGACCTTTTTTAAGGGGTTAGACCCCCCTGGAGAATAATTTAATAGATACCAATGTTTATATAAATGCAAACAAGATCACTATTGGTTTTTCAATTATTTATTGTGATTTATTTAAGTTAGCATACTCATTATTTTTATGGTTCTTAGACGTATTATGCCTTTTGAGTGCTAAATGTGTTTTGAAGGACATGTTGCATAATTTACACTTATAATCTCTATCTTTTATATGTGCATAAACCATGTGAGAACGGAGACCAGTCCGTGTTGTGCATGTTCGCTTACAAAGGGTACATTTGAAAACTCTGGTCCCTGTATGCAGGCGAATATGAGGCAGCAGACTTTGCTTGTTGAAGAACTTCCTCGAGCAGTAGTCACATTCATACTTCTTAACGTTTCCATGTGTAGCTATATGCGCGTTCATATCCCCTTGTTGAATCTTTCGAATGTGACAGATAGGACATTCGTAGGGCTTCTCCTCTGTGTGTATACGTGTGTGTATTCTTTTAGCTGCTTTACTTGCAAACCCCTTGCCACAGTACAAGCATTGGAACGGCTTCACACCTGTATGCTTTCGCATGTGATAATCATAGTAGGACCGGTTGGGACACTTCTGGCCACACTCCACACACTCGATCCTACGACTGTGTAAATTTATAAAGTGAGATTTCAAATTCTTGTCACAGTTGAACGTCTTGTCACAAATGTCACATTTCACCTCTATGTTGTAATGTACCCTGATATGAGTTGCAATATAACTCGGCTTGTAACAATTGCCACATTCAAAACACTTGTAAGATCCTCTTTTTTTATGCGATATCTCATGCACCATATAGTCATAGTGATTTGTGAACGCGAATTCGCAAGTATTGCAGAAAAATACTGTGTCATCATTTTTATGGGTCTCCTTGTGGGCTAAAAGCTCATTGTTGCTTTTAAATGTTTCCTGGCAGATGGCGCACGTGTAAACAGATCGTTTTTGGTGCATACGCATGTGGTTCAAGAGACTCGTTTTGCTTTGAAAGGACTGGCTACATTTATCGCAGTCATATATTTTGTCATCTGCGTCATACATGTCAATGCCGTTGACCTCATCAGTGTATGAGCCGAGTTTTACATGTCTGAAAGTAAATAGTTATATATATTAGAATCAATAAAATTTACCATAATACATTTAAAATAAATTTATAAAACTCCATCAACGGTCATTAAGTACTTAGGGTTTTTTTTATATATATTTAAGTAATATAACTAAATACGTCACCCATATAATAACAAGAATCTAATACTATAATTTTTCTTTATGATTTTATTTTATTTAGGATTATTTAAAAAAGTTCCTATACTTTTTATTTACTTACGTTATATTTTAAGTACTCACTTTCTTCTTTTCCTAAAGATATATTTTTTAAGAGTCGATATATCCTCATCAGAATCTTCAACATCACTTTTTATACTTTTCTCATCTACGATGCTAACATGGTCAATTATGAAATCTGCCATTTTCACTAAAAATAAAGAATTGTAAATAAATATATAATCTATAGATTTTAGTTTTCACTTCTCGTTTTATATTGAATAGTACATCTCTAGTCATTACACAGAATAACCAACCACGATTAAAAAAATCACAGAGTACGAGATTTACTCTGTCTGATGTTAAAATAAAATTAAATAGTTTACTTTAAATATTTTCATAAAGATGATAATTTTACATTAAATTATTATTCAAGATTACTCACCAATTCCGTTATGTTTTAAACGTTTAATATAGTATTAAAATTCTACAACAAAACAGTATAATAATTTACAATAACTAAAATAAGCAATTTATTATTGTTCGTAAACAAAATTCAAAGATTACAGATTAATAACAGTCTTAAGAGAAATTGAAATGGTTTGTCACCGTAGATTAAGGATGGCTTGCTAATGAAACTTTGTAGGCGATATAGACAGAACATCGAGCCTTAAAAACAGTATATCTTGCGCTTTAAAAAGTTGCAAAAATTAATAGAGAAAAATAATAATAAGAAGAACTAATAAGAAGTCACTTATCATCGGTAGTGTTTTAAATTTTAAGTATAAATACAATTATAAATATCATTATTTATTTTAATAAAATTTACTCCATTTTTAGTGTTGCAAGTATTCGAAAAGATCCTCATAATTAAATTAACATTTCCGAAATGATATGAATGTTATTTTCGTACATAAGATAATTATAATATTAATGTCGATATGTATATAGAATTATTCAGTATTATATAGACCATGAACAAACCCTTACTTTACATCCACAAGTATAGGTACGTTTTAATTTAGGTTTCAATAAATAAGTACACCCTTGAACTGTTGCTGCTGAGATTTTATTGTTATTGTTCAATATATTCCTGCTTGACGTCATCCCTCGGGGAATAATATAACAATAATAATAATTTATGGACACTATTAGTACTTTATTAACTAAGACGAATCTAATGACATGTTATTTATAAAAACCCAACAAGTCGTTTAGGTTACGCAGTTGAGTAAAAAATAACACATTATTAATTAAAATACCTAATACAAGTATCAAAACTCTTTTAAATGTAATCCATACCCAATTCGGCTACACTTTTATTTGCCTTCTAAGATACAATGTTTGCTTCGACCTAATCATAGAGACACTGTATAGATCGTAATGTGGCCCTGAAAAGGGCCGTTTTTATCTTTTCTAGGGACGTTAGGGACTTGCCCACCTGTGTCATCTTCCTGTGGCCGCTGGTAACAGGGGTGGTGCTTGATCTCTTAATAGTTTTCCTTAGGTCCTTATCCCGGAGCTCTTCGGCGTGCCTCACACATTTGGCCCAGTCTTCTTTCATCAGTGTTAACCGTTCGTAAAATAAGATCTTACAAAAATGTAATTAATCGTCCGGCAACGGTTATTAGTGGACTGTATGAAGTTATTAGGATGATGGTAGTTAAATAATTAACAGAGAATAATGAAGGTGGAGACCACTGACCTGAAGCTTTGTAGTTAGCAGGATTCGGTCCTGGCTTTAGGCTTCCCAGTACTTCTGGCTCGTTCGAACTTACCCTCAGATCCGGGTTACCTATCCACCGCCTTGAACCGACCAGCAGTGCATTGTCCTCCTCTCAATCAGCCTCTTGGTTACGTGTGATATGATTAAAAAAGCGATACGAAAAAAAAACGATATTCGCGGCAATATATGCACGCGCGCGGTAATATTTTAAAACGAGAACGACGACAACGAACGCGCGTTCTACTGACACATTCGATAACAATAGACAAGACTTTTTTTTTCTTTTTTACGACATTGTCGCCAGGCGGAATTTATTTAAGCTACAATTCTTAACAATCAGCAATGTTAAGTGTATGATGTTTTGCAGCAACTTCTGCTTACGATGACGCATCGACTTGTAGTGCGCAGTATGCGTAGGTAGCCGAGTATCGATAACGGGTTGCATAGTAAACCCGCCCGCGCTATCGGTATACACCGGCAGGGCACCAGTGAGGGATGATAGGTGAGGATGAAAAGGCAGGTCAGATAGCCCATCGTGACGAATTCCACAAGAATTGTCCACAATGGTTTCCACGGAGAACCATGTGGAGGTCGACCTGATAAAATGTATTGCTAGCAATGGGTCCATTAGACCCCATTACTAACAATCCCTTTCACACCTTTACATTCGTACTGTCAGTGACATTTATTGCCTGACGACTCAGTTCAAAATGTAACATTTGCAAATGCGTTGACTATAGTGTATAAAAAAACGTGATCAAGGAATTACATAGAAGGAGTGATATAATTGTCAATTCATAGCAGGATAGTGTATAGACAATGTTATACGGCCGTATAACCCTACATAGATACAACCTACTTGCATACTTTCTACATAAACTGTGTCCAATATATAATCTAGTAATGTAAAATTTGTCATTGACAAATAATTGACATATCAAACATTTTCTATACACTAGCCTGCTATGAATTGAGAAGAATAGCAACTGATGGTGTATCTTTCGTCCTCTTTTTACTAATTATATTTGCATAAGAAGAAACGAGACAACCATATGATTCACAGTTTTTATTTTATCATTGCTTCTATGTAATTCCTTGTTATTAGTTACCTAAACACTAACAACAATTACTGCAACAACAACAATTTTATTATAATAATTATTTTATTCAGTATCACTTACAATCACTGTAGGAACTAGGTATTGAGTTGTACACATATATACAAATTATCTTCAGTCTTTATACAAATTTTAAAATAGGTAGTAAATGTTCCAGCAGAAGTGAACATTTCTCTCAAAGGGTTGAAAAACAATAAAAAATCAGAGCAGGAGGTTCGACATGTTCTGCTGTTTCTTCTACTGAACTCACTTTGACAAAACTGTTCAGTTACACTGGCACAACTGTACAACATTCTGTAAACACTATTCTAATTAATTCAAGTTAACTCTGTACAATAAGTACCTACATAACATTCTAAGTTTATCACAAAAGTACAAATTGATAATGAAATGTACATTTTCTTATATACTAAAGTTCTAGAACATTTCACTGTCTTAATATACCTTATAGGCTAGTGTCCTGCCTGCTGGGCTACCAGTCCATAATCACATATTAAAAAATGTAGCACATAGCACGAGCTCTGCTTAGTTTGGAACTGGATGGCGTGTATTACTTGTATACAATTTTTATTCAATAAATGACTTTTTAAAAAATTAAATGTATGCAAATGTGTAATTCATTTGTATTTTATGACATTTGTTATATTATTGACTTGTTATGTATTTGTTTTTGTTTAGTTTGTATTTGTTTAGTTCTGCTACCACTAGTATGTGTGCGGCTGCCAATATTTATGGATTGATCCTTGTAGGCTATTAATATACGTAAGCCACTAAATTATAATACTAAATTTGCATGCCTTTAGATAAGGCGAAATGTGTAGATCTATTATATTTAAGACCATTATTATAACCACATTTCTAGCAAATAAATAAATAAATTATTATTATACTAAGTGGCATTAATTGGCTTTGTTTTACATGAACCATAGAGGTTTGTTATTTAGTACACTCTGTCCTGATAGCCGGAGTACTGCGTCAACTGGGTCGGCTTTAGCTGAGCGGCTGCAACGCGGTGAGGATGTTGGAGGTGCTCCGGCCGCCGCGACGGTATTAGGTACTCGAACATACCCTGCGAGTGTTGAGCGAGCATGTTCGCCAGCTCGCACGGCATCGGGTCCGTCCAGAAGAAGTCGTGGTTAAGCGCTGTGTCCGCGTCCAATCTGATCGGAATTAACACCGATCAATAATGTGATCATAGGAATATAACAAGTGAATTATGTTCATCGAAAAACAAAAATTGATTCGAATGTATCACTTCAAGATTTAGTGCGGTAGTTTCCAAACGTACAGACAGATAAAGCTTTTTAAAAATATGCATTTGGTTCGTAATGCTCTTATTTAAGATTCCTGAGGTTTGTCAACTTTGTTTGTTAAGGCATGAAAATTTTGAAAATGAAAGGTTTGATAAGAACGACAAAAGTGCTTAGGTGGCATTTACGGATGGAAATACTAGAGAATATATACTAGTTAGTTTTTTTTTTTATATACAACTTAGAATGTCAAACAAGCTGACGGCCCACCTGATAGAAAGTGGTAACCGTCGCCTATAGACATGAGCAGTACCGTGGACATAACAGAGATTACATGCATTTACTGTGTCTGACTAGCGCCATCTACCGTTCTCTCTGTACTTATCCATTCTTTATGCCAGGTTGTCTGTAAGAGATCGCTTGTAGCGATAAGGCCGCCTCTTGTATATGCACATTCTGTATAAATACTCCTTGTATACATCTCTACTGTGCGCAATAGAGAGTTTATTATTATTATTTTTTAAATTTTACTAAAATTCACACCTCCCCTCTTAAGGAGAGGAGATGGCAACTTACCCCCGGCAGAAGCACAGTCGGCCGAGGTTCAGGGCCCCAGGGAGAGAAACCGGCGTACAATGCGGGCAGAATCTAAGAGCACCGCTCACTGCATCTTTCCCGGGAGTGAGCCGCCTCAGAATGCCAACCGTCTGAGATGTTGTTCCAGACTGTTATTATTATTATTAGATATCCAAGAAATAGAAAAAAAATAACCGACAACTATCGACTATATTTAGTAAGTTTTACTGAATAAACAAAAAAAAAAAAAAAACAGTACGGCGCGGTACTGCTGCTATTGTAATTTTTATTTTTCAAATTTATTTATGAAATAGAATTTTAATGGCAGGTAACAATTCTAATCAAAACAAAAGCCGTGACGGTTTCTCCGCAGAGTTTTTTTTTTTTTTATAACACACGGGTGTAGTGATACGCAAGCGAGTTGGTTAAACACTGGTTTATTCATTGAAAGGAATAAATAGAACAAATTATTACCGGCCAGTATTTACAAAATTATTAGTGGCCAGTACGTGAACATAATATAGGTACTACAACGGGCAAACGAGCACGCCGCTCAGCCGATGGTGAGTGACCACAAAAATGTACAGGTTGTAGGATAGAGCTCTGTCTCTGTGCAGCGAACCTTAAGCGAATAATATTAACTAATTAATTTTTAATTAAACGTTCATAACATCATCATATCAGTCTCTAATCGTCCACTGCTGAACTTAAGCCTCCCCCTCGGAGGCTGCCTGTCAGTAGTTGCCACGCTTTGCAGACGGATTGGCAACCGCAGTCAGGCTTAAGAGATGTTTAAGAGGAACGCTGCTGCCCAACCCTCGTTCTCCAATAGTCGCCTCTTACGACACCGACAGGAAAAGAAGGGGTAGTATATATATATATATATATATATATATATATATATATATATATATATATATATATATATATATATATATATATATATATATATATATATATATATATATATATATATATATATATATATATATATATATATATATATAAGGTAACCCTTAGCCCCGGTCCCCAACTGATGTAGCTGGGTCCACTCCGGTCTCCTCCTCCGGCACGACTACACCAGGGATTATGCACAGGCGGCGGCGGAGATTAGGTAATCCTTAGGTTCGGGAACCCTACAACCTGCGGGTGGCCAACGAGCGACCGTTTCTCCAGGTCTCTCTGAACGCCGCGACCGCACCTCGCGCTTGCCCAGCACGAAGACAATATTAAAAACATGCTGGTCCCTCTAATATCGCCACAACCCCTCCCCTAGATAGAACTGGAAACCTTACTCCCCGCAGGAACACAACGCTATTAAAACAGCATTGTTTGGCTGCGAATTTCTGCAAGGTGGAGGTCCTTCCCCAAGCGGGAGGTTTAGTGCCCTACCTCTCTTAAGTCTACATCTACGTCTACACTAATATTATAAAGAGGAAAGATTTGTATTTTCGCGTGTATGTATGTTTGTAATGAATAAACTCAAAAACTACTTTGCCGATTTCAAAAACTCTTTCACCATTAGAAAGCTACATTCACCCTGAGTAACATAGGCTATATTTATAGCTAGAAAAGATTAGGGATCCTCACTAAAACTTTAGTAACGTAACTCAAGGAGTAAAAAAATGCTATAAAATATCTTTGGTCGCGTGCGCTGCGGAAACTATCGGTGATAGAACAAAAGTATGTTTTTTTTTTTTTTTTTTTATTTTATTAAAGTTAACAAACAGTAATACAATATATAATTATAATAAGATTACATTTAAATGTAATTAATAGTACTACCAACAACGTTCACTACAGATTGCTATATAAAGAGAGAAAGTATATAAACATGCAAATATTGGCGAGAAGTCGAGCCGACCATTATATCTATTCATTAAGTTAAATTATAAATAACATTGACACAACCACATCACCGGTACAAATTATGCAAAACAACCAACAAAAAAAAAAACAAAGTTATTTAACTATACACATGTATTTTATAATTTACTAATTATGTGCACGCATTACTAAATTCCTGAGAGAGGGAGCAGGTTACTAATTGTTTGGCTACCATTTTTTTTGAAAGTTAACGGTTTAGTAGCAAATATATCAATATTATAAAATTTGTCATTATATATTTTCAAAATTCTATTTATGGGTGAACGAATACCGGAATTGGTACGGTATCTGTTGATTGCAAACAATTCTTGTCTTCGTGAATTTCTCATTTGTGTACGCACTGGAACTTTATAATTTATCTGATTTGTTAATGAAATACAGTCATATTTACCCTGAACAATATCATACAGAATCAGAATCTCTAGTTGTATGCGCCTTGATTTTAAGTCTTGCAAATTATACAATAATTGGTCATATGAACGACGGTTATGAGAAAATTTATATATTGTAAACGTCGCAAAAATTTTTTCTGTACCATTTCAATTTTATCACAATAAAACTTATAAATAGGATTCCATATAGTTACAGCATATTCCAATTGAGATCGAATAAGGTTTTTATATAAATATAAATAAGTAGTGGGTTTCTTAAAGTTATTCGTACATCTCATTACAAAACCATACATTCTGTATGCCTTAGCAACAATATTATCAACATGTGTATCAAGCACAAGTCTAGTATCCAATGTAAGACCTAAATGTTCTACAATATTAAAGAAAATATCAATAACTACAAAAAACTTCGCGATACTATATGTCCAACTATTATCGTTATATCACAATAACCACTTTGTACATTTCAAAAGTTGATAGAAATACCGACTAAAATTACACCATGTTATTCATACTTCTGTTTAAATCCTTATCCAAATAAATCATATTGTTTTCAAAACTGTTTCAATTTATGTAGATTACTTTTTGAATTGTTCAATTCGACTATTCCATTCGATAGATATTACGATTTTAATAAGTCATAGAAATAGAAAATATAACGCTATCGCATTGTACTAGTACATGTTATTCATACCTATTTATTAATTTATATCCAAATAAACTATTTTGTATTCAAAATTGTTTCAATATCTATAGATTACTTTTTGAATTTTCCAAATCGTAGGTATATTTCATTCGAAACATATTATGTTAAAAAGTCAGATATAGAAAAGGCACCGCCCGCCGCCCGCGCCGTGTCTGCCGCGTGGCTAGCTAGCCAGGCGTTGTAGCGGTGCGGGAGAGGGGCATGGGGAGCAGTCACATCTATGAAATAAGTAGATAGGTAGGATCAGATAAATATGAAAAATGTCCACCCGTGCGAAGCCAGGACAGGCCGCTAGTTATATAATATAATAATAATAAAATTTTATTTTTGGATGTAAATTATGTGAAACGAGCTATCAATAAAAAGCGATATAATTTGCCTTTGCGTGGGACTGGTCTCTATACTAAGTTAATATACTAGTTGTGCTAAATAATACCTGTGTTACACAGTCACCAAGCCTTCACCCAAGTTGCCTAAACATAAACAATGAATGCAATAATAATTATGACAAATGGTGATTTATGAAAAAAAATATATATATGCCAATTTTTTACTTCAACATACTGTCGTATATTTGTTAAAGTTACTTCTTTTGAACAAATTAAGTTGTTCAAAAGCCTCTAATATCAACTTTTTCTAGTTTGTTTACTAATAGAGGAATGGAAATAGTATCGAAGGCTTTCGTTAAATCAAGAAATATGCCAACATAATATTTTATTTATTGTTCAAATTTGTAACAATACCATTTGTTAAATTGTGTACTGCATCATTGGTCAATTTACCCTGGTAAAAACCATACTGTGTGGATCGGATAATATTGTATTACGTTCCAAGTGATTAATACGTCGTGATTTTAATCATTTTGCCAAAATGTTTGAGAGTGTAGCAGAATAGAATTGGGTCTATAATTATTTATATTGGTTCGATATCCACTTTTATGTATGTATGGAATGAATTTGTGCCAATTTGAAAGTATCCATGTAGGAGAAAGAAGTAAATAAAATAAATAATTAAACTTTATTATCATTATTATATTTTATTAATTTAAAAATTACAATGTTAAAATTTACTTGCCATTATGTGGCGAAAACTGTTATATTTGTTAATAAAGAAATATATAATATAAATATAATAATATTTAGAAAAATTCCTGTTGAAAATGCCAGATTGCAGATTTGCATTTATTTACAAGTGGAGCGACTAAGATGTTTTTCTTGACTTCACCATGTCCTGAGGCGCAGTTTGTTCGAAGCTTATTAATAATATGTTTAGTTTCACTTTCGTCACTAGGAAGTAATGTAGAAGAAGAATATGAAGGAGTGTATTTGTACAAGAGAGGTGTAGGGTTAATACAGCGATTTTCAGTTATTGTTTGTTCGAATTTAGCAAAATCTGAATTTACTTTATTAACAGAGGCTAAACAGTCGTTGGGGATGCAATGTTCATTACACAATGGCGGGCTTCTTGTTGTATTTGTGATTGTTTGAACTTTACGTGTATATTGTCTCCAATCTTGATACATTTTAAAAGTCCTTGGGTGATCTCTGGACCTTCATTTAGCATTCATATATTTTTACGATTACAGATAGTTCTGATAACTTTATAATAAATAGTACTATTTAAAGTGTCTATAAAACAATTTGTTGCCAAATTAACATCATTCGTTTTGTATTATATATTATAATAAAGTCTAACTTATTCACGTCTATTGTAAGTGAGTCATTGTTAATATATTTTATATTTCTACTATTAGGGAAATGTACCAAACATTTCCCTAATTTGAGACTGTATGCAAATAGAGCACTTTCACTTTCACTTTTGTGATTAGTAAGAGAACTTTGGACTACGTGACAGGAAGCTGGGTTCCAAGTCTTTAACAAAACGTGATCTAGACATGAGAACTTTCGTATCGGGATCGTATGTGCAGGCGTCTCTAAGTCTCCAGAGGTTGTCATATTTAGATAGTTATCTGACCAGTTGTCTTGATTGTTGTGAGATTTATCGATGTTCATATCTCCCACCGATATTATGTCTTTATATGCATACCCAAAAAACCTGTGACATTACGCTCTGTAGGGAGACAATAGACAAATAATTGACTATGATGTAGTTATAGATAATTAAGGTAAGGCAATTAGCATTATTATACTATTATACCTTACATTTGTAAAATCGATAACTTTTGCAACAAACAACAATAATAACAAGTAACGCCGATCTCGTGTCTTACTCACAATCAAGGCACAAAATGAGATAGAAAACATATTAGGTACATTACCGTGCCCGTCGCCGACGCTCGAAGGTGTGCACGCGCAGGCGAGCTTATTCATTATGGCAGTGCACTTCAGGCCGTCTCAGTGACCGGACCAGTGTTTTGTGTTAATCACTGTTCTATGAAGTATAAGTGTATGTTAAAAGATCAGTTTATGACATTATATTTATTTATTTGAAATCAAAATTAATATTATTCCAATACATATCATATCCCATAACTAGGTTTTAAATTTCCCTAACTGAAGTGATCAACTGAAGTTTTGCTTCCGATATGCAAAACATCAAAGCTCCTCGCGAGTCCGATTCGCCAGTTACCAGCTCCAGTTCCACCACCCGGAACATGAACAAAAAGAAATACCTGGAGCAATTTAAATTCCCCTTTTGCGACGAATCGTCTAAATACGAGATAGTCGCAAAAATTGGTCAAGGCACGTTCGGGGAGGTGTTCAAAGCGCGAGTACGTAACACGAACAATAAAAAGTTCGTCGCAATGAAGAAAGTGTCGATGATCAATGCGAATGAAGGCTTCCCGATCACGGCACTACGAGAGATAAAGTTGCTACAACAGCTCAAACACGAGAACGTAGTGAATTTAATAGAAATATGCCAGACCAAAGCGACGCTTCGCAACAAGTACCGGTCGTCTTTATATTTAGTTTTTGAGTTTTGCGAGCACGACCTAGCCGGTCTACTATCGAATGTTAATGTACAATTTAGCTTGGGAGAAATCAAGAAGGTGATGAAACAGCTTATTAACGGTCTGTTCTACATTCATGTGAACAACATACTGCACAGAGATTTGAAGCCGGCAAATGTGTTGGTCGCAAAGAATGAACTACTGAAGTTGGCAGACTTCGGTCTGGCGAGGGCATTCAAAGTGGCGAAGTCGGGACAAGCGAACAAATATACTAACAGGGTCGTGACGCTGTGGTATAGGCCTCCGGAGTTATTGTTAGGTGAGTTTTTTCTTTTATATCTCATATTTTTCAATCAGTCCCAGAACTATGAGACGATTTTGTATTTATATCGCTTCTCTTTATGTGCTTAGATTAATTATGTGATTTCGTGAATAATTCCAAAATTCATAGTTTCCCACTTTTCCTGAGATGTAATAAATATTTTTTTAAATAGATGAAAAGAGAACGGTTAATGCATTGCACTTTTTTGTTGGTAGGTAACCGCAATTATGGTCCACCGGTGGACATGTGGAGCGCCGACTGCATCATGGCTGAGATGTGGACACGTTCACCTATAATGAAGGTGAGTTTTTTAAATCTTTTCTATCAAACCGGAGTACGAGGACATTATTTATATATTTTATATTAATTTATTCTAATTTCTCGCTCAGGCGACTAATCTTGAACATGACTTTGAGGGTTATTTGAAGGTCGACTTGAAATTTTTAAATAAAAGCACTCTTTTTGATTTCATCGATCCAAATATGCAACCATTACAGTGGTCATTCCGACCTATCTCATAGATGATAAGCTGAATGTAAAGTTTTGCGGTCTACATTGATCCTGGTTAAAAAATTCGAGTTTCCAATTGAAAATCTCAATTAACCTTTAAGGTCATCGTCATGGTGGTGCGGGTAACTGCAAAACAAATAGACGTGCTTATATGTACTCTTACTAATTTAATTATTTAAAATTTCTTACATGTGTTCACTGTGAGATGTATGATGTGTACCTTTTGGCGTACCTCAAGGCAGCATTCTCGGCCTTCTATTATTCATTATCTATATAAATGATATAATGAATTTGTTTAATTTAAATGACGATACAGAAATAATTTGTTATGCTGACGATATTGTGATTGTCTTTCGGGATTGTTCTTGGACAGAAGTCTTTAAAAAAGCAGTATGGGGCATAGCGAGGCTCGGACAATGGTTGAATCATAATCTATTGACTCTTAACACGACAAAGACCAGTTATATGTGTTTCCATAAAACAAAGCCTTCCAGTGCACCAGCCTTTTTAGCAATTAAGCTACACTCTTGCTCAGGGGATTTCATCTGTTCTTGTGAAACTCTAAAGAGATCGTTTTCACTAAAGTATTTGGGTATTATTCTCGATGAGAGGCTCACGTTCAGGCATCATATTTGTAGATTGTCAAATCGCGTTTGAAAAATCGTACATATCATGAAACTTTTTCGAAACGGATTAAATAGTAAAACACTGTTACTTGTTTATAAAGCCATCTGTCAACCTATAATTTTTGCATGCGGTGCATGTCAGTTTTTGCAGACAAAAACTGACATGCTCCGTCTTGAGCGTGCTCAAAGATCTGTTCTTTCTGTTCATAATCCTTAGGAAAAAATTTCAATATCCCACTCGTTTTTTTTTATATTCTGAGGCCAATGTACTCACAGTTCGACAGTTATTTATTTTAAAAGCAGTCACTTTATATCACAAAACTCTTGATCACTCTTCCTTGTTACATTTCAGGAGGCTCAAGCTAAACATTCCTACCATCAGATCTTCCTTTGCCCGTCGTTTTGGTGCATTTGCATTTCCGTCAATGTACTATAAAATTAACAAAGTGTGTCCACTGATAGGTCATGGCTCACATATTATGAAACACAAATTAAATAATTATCTTTTATCACTATGTTATGAAGCAACTGAAAAACTGTGGTCTGGAAAGTGATAACAACCAGTACACACACATCTTTCACATGGATTACACAACACACATTCATACATACTCACGAACATTCCCACATTCATTTACTCAACTTCGTTTCTCTTGAGGGCATATATTATTAGTGTTCTATAATTGCTTCTGCATCTATATTGTTGATTTTATTACTTTTTTAACTATTTCAATTTTATACTCCTTTTTTTATTAATACCCGCCCACTATGTACTTTTTATTATAACACATTTGTGATTTGTTAATCTTTGTCGGGTGCCTACGACACAGGTTCGTCTAGTGTGGGTACCATTGTATCTTGTTTGTAACTTTGTGTTTTTCGTCAAATAAAATAATAATAATAATTGAGTCTCTTGATATCTAATAACTTTTGTAGAAGTCATTTAATTTATTCTCAGTCTTTACTTTGAGAAAATTAGGTGATCCAGTACTGGTACTTTTGTACTTCTCCCTACCTTATTTCTTTGCCATACGACATCCCCCGTTTTAAGATATATATTCTCCTGGAGCCGAATAAGCCTTTTCCAGTAGACTCACACTGGCACTGGCACTGCTTTACTGCATGCTTTCTAATATGCCCGAAGGCAGACCCATTTTATATAGTGCAAGCCTTACCGGCTCGTATCCAGTTAAGTCATTGTATGTTTAGTTCAAGTTTAGTCCATTCTTCAGCGATATTACTTAAAAAACATTCTAGAATGCGTAACACCTTACAGTTCTCTTCATTCCTACTGCTGTTTTATTCTCGCAGATATATAATGTATATTATTATTGGCTGTCGACGCAGGGTTCGACTGAGCAGCAGCAGCTGGTTGAGATCTCGCAGCTGTGTGGCTCGTGCACGCCCGACGTGTGGCCGGGCGTCGAGAGCCTTGAGCTTTACAACAAAATGGCGCTGCCCAAGGGACACAAGAGAATAATCAAGGTACTGTTAGTACTGCATTCGTCATCATTACAGGCTTACAAAAGAAAGAGATGTGCTCTAACAGTCCCATTGCCAGCAAATGAACAAAAACCATACCCCATTCTTGCAAATATAAAATCCTTGCTATAACATAAATAAATACATTTTAGGCCAACCACAAATTAGTGAAGAAAGATGATGCAAGTATGCGACTTCCAAGTAGAGAATACACTAACAAAATATTTCCTTTCAGGAAAGGCTACAACGCTACATCAAAGATCCCTACGGCTGTGACCTGTTAGATAAATTGTTACAACTGGACCCAGCGAAGAGGTAAATAGGATTTTTTTTTTTGAAGAACATAATTCTGTCCTTGTATTCCTATAATCACATTATTGATTGGTGTTAATTCCCCTCAGATTGGACGCGGACACAGCGCTTAACCACGACTTCTTCTGGACGGACCCGATGCCGTGCGAGCTGGCGAACATGCTCGCTCAACACTCGCAGGGTATGTTCGAGTACCTAATACCGTCGCGGCGGCCGGAGCACCTCCAACATCCTCACCGCGTTGCAGCCGCTCAGCTAAAGCCGACCCAGTTGACGCAGTACTCCGGCTATCAGGACAGAGTATACTAAATAACAAACCTCTATGGTTCATGTAAAACAAAGCCAATTAATGCCACTTAGTATACAAGTAATACACGCCATCCAGTTCCAAACTAAGCAGAGCTCGTGCTATGTGCTACATTTTTTAATATGTGATTATGGACTGGTAGCCCAGCAGGCAGGACACTAGCCTATAAGGTATATTAAGACAGTGAAATGTTCTAGAACTTTAGTATATAAGAAAATGTACATTTCATTATCAATTTGTACTTTTGTGATAAACTTAGAATGTTATGTAGGTACTTATTGTACAGAGTTAACTTGAATTAATTAGAATAGTGTTTACAGAATGTTGTACAGTTGTGCCAGTGTAACTGAACAGTTTTGTCAAAGTGAGTTCAGTAGAAGAAACAGCAGAACATGTCGAACCTCCTGCTCTAATTTTTTATTGTTTTTCAACCCTTTGAGAGAAATGTTCACTTCTGCTGGAACATTTACTACCTATTTGAAAATTTGTATAAAGACTGAAGATAATTTGTATATATGTGTACAACTCAATACCTAGTTCCTACAGTGATTGTAAGTGATACTGAATAAAATAATTATTATAATAAAATTGTTCAGTCTTTTATTTTCTACTATCTATCCCCTCGACTTAGTCCGTGTGACTGGGATATGTTTACTAACTGGGATTACATTCCTATATCATTCTCCAATCTGTTATAAACTCTTTGCTACTGTTTTCTAAATGTATGTTTTTATGACGTGCATTGTCATTGTATTATTAAAGATTACGTATCTTATGTCTAATGGTTTAATTTATAAAATGTGGCGACGAGAGTAGCAAAAAAATGGACGCAGAACAATTTCAACAGTTCCTGCAGTTGCAGCGCATGCAACATGAACAATTAACACAAGTAATTCAATTACTTGCAACATCAACACAACATGAACGTGGCCCCGCGGAGACGCCCGTGATGGCCGGGAATAATCAGGATACACCCTGCACACCCGTTTCTAGCACATTAGGTATCAACAAACTATCCATAATGAACAATTTCAAATGTGAAAAATTTAACCCTACAACGACAACAGTAGAAAATTTTTTTGACTACTTTGAAATCAAGTGCCAAATTTTGGATAATAACATAAACATAGACATTAAAAAAGATTTGCTCATCAATTGTTTATCACCAGAAGTTTTTCATGAGATTAAAATTGGACTTGTACCTAACTTTGAATCGAGTACTTATGATACTATAAAATCAAAATTAATGGATTTGTACCGCACAAAGAAAACCAGGTATCGTGCACTTTCTGAATTCTGGAATTGTATTAGACAGGATGGAGAAACAATGGAGCACTACGCGAATAGATTAAAAGAATTGAGTAAAGACTGTGGCTATAATGACATGTTATTAAGAACGACAACTTCGAGACTGCTTTGCAACGGGTCTTAACCACACGCAACTTTTAATTAACCTTAAACAAAAATGGCCGGACCTAGTAGAAAGTTATCATGACGGCACTACTGAGGTAACCTTTTCCCAAATTTTTGCAGTTGCTCAATCACGTGAGCTGGCGGAAGGTGATGAAAATACAGCAAACATAGCAAGTAGTGTTTATAAGGTTAAACAAAATAAATCAGGTCATCGTAATCAGAAACAAAGACGTATAACCCCTGATCAATGCCGCCGTTGTGGAAAACGAGGGAAGCATGGATTAATGTCCAGCTAAAGACAATGTTTGCAAAGAATGCAATAATAAAGGACATTTTGATAACTGTTGTTTGAAAACTGACAGAGCATATTTATCCTTCGAAAACAAACAAATACATAAAGGTAGTAAAAAATTACATAAAGTTAATAGATACTACTCTTCCGGAAGCAGCGATTATACGGCGAGGAGCTCAAGCCCTAGTGAAGACGATACTGAAGATGAATTAACTACTGTTCACAAGATCAACAATAAAAAAAGCAAGGACAGCAAGAAAATTTACGTCATTATCAATGACAAACCATGTACTATGGATTGGAACTCAGGATCTCTTTATTCTATCATAGATGTCCGTTTTTGGAAACAAATAGGAGCTCCCCAGTTGACTGACGCACCACGTCTACGTGCTTATGGAAATTCAAAACTTAAGTCATTAGGTTTGACGGACGTGACGGTACAAGTGCAAGATCAGGAACGAATTGTACCAGTAATAGTTATGAAAAATGCAGATCCAATGCTATTTGGTCTACAATGGAGCGAAGTATTCGATATGGAATTTCCTAAACCAGTCTACACTATTCGTACTTTACAACAACCTACAACGCTTAAGCAGGTTTTAAATACATACAATTCTCTTTTTGATGATCAACTGGGTAAAGTCAAGAACTATGAAGTGAATATTCATATTAAACCTGGTACACAACCTAAACACCTTCCTCCTAGACCTGTCAAGTTCTCTTTGAAAAAGAATATCGAAATAGAATTGAAGCGGCTCGTGGATACTGGTATAGTAACTGAAATAGATCCTAATATAACTCCTGTCGAATGGGCAACGCCTACTGTCAATGTGATAAAGACTAATGGCCAAGTGAGGATTTGTGGAGACTATCGCAGCACTTTAAACCCTGTTCTTATTACGCATGCACATCCAGTTCCTTTGTTTGATCAATTACGTCAAAAATTAGCAGAGGGAGAGAAATTTACCAAAATAGATTTGAAAGACGCCTACTTACAGTTTCCAATTGCTGCTGACTCAAAAAAATATCTTACTATTACTACACATAAAGGTTATTTTCAATATAATAGAATGCCTTTTGGAATCTCCACAGCCCCATCTATTTTCCAACATTTTCTAGACAAACTACTTGAAGATATTCCAAATGTCGCAGTATATTTTGATGATATTGCCATAACTGGTAAAAATGACTTAGATCATCTTAGAACTCTATCCATAGTACTTGAAAAACTAGAAAAAGCTGGTCTTAAGGTAAATTTAAAGAAATGTTCTTTCTTTCAAGAAGAAATTGAATATGTTGGGCACACTATTAATAAAGATGGCGTTCGTCCAACAAAGTCAAAACTGGAAGCCATTCAGAAAGCAGCCCCACCTAGCAAGCACACCCAAGAGCTCAGGTCATTTCTTGGTTTAGTTAATTTTTATGAACGTTTTATTCCACATTTACATAGTTTATGCGCAGATCTACATACCTTAACGGGAAATCGCCGCAAATGGCAATAGTCGGAAACAGAAGATAAAATATTTAATAAGGCAAAAAAAATAATTTTGCGTTCTAAACCCCTAATTGCTTTTAACGAAAGTCAACCAGTTTTTTGTTGTCATCAACCGCTTGTGATGCGTCTGAAAAAGAGGTTGGTGCTGTCCTCTACCATAAAAATAATTATATTGTGCAACTAATTTCTTTTGCTTCGCGGAAATTAAAACCAGCAGAGGCTAAATATTCCGTTATCGATCGTGAGGCGCTTGTCATTTTCTTCGGAATTAAGAAATTTGACCAATATTTACGTGGTGGAAAATTTACCTTGGTGACTGATCACAAACCTTTAATGCATTTATTAGGGACTCGACGGAATCTGCCTAAGTTATGTAACAACCGTCTAGTACGTTGGGCCCTTCTGATTGGCAGCTATAACTACGATGTTGTATTTACAAAAGGCAAACTTAACGTCATGGCCGACTATCTCTCACGAATGCCCAACCCTCACGAAAAACCCTCATTATCAGAAGTTTTGAATCATAAAATAGACACACGTCACCAAATGGGTAAGCTACATGACCTACCTATATCTGAAGACATTCTGAGAAACGAAGTTAAGAAAGATTCTTAAAAAAGTCAATGAATTTTTAAAAACTGGTTGGCGCCTAGATTATTTATTTATTTATTCATTAGTACAAATATGTGTACATGGCGGACTTAATGCTAAAAGCATTCTCTCCCAGTCACCCATAGGCAAGTGTCAGAATACTCGAATGCGGTACTACTAATTATTGATATACATACATACTAATATTACATATATAAACGAATAAATATATATGAATAACAAATATACTTACACATATATGATATATACTATATTATACACGAATTTGGGAATACTATAAAGCACTTATTGTTAGAATTTGTCAGAAGAATTGAGACCATATTTACGAAAACGTTGTGAGTTATCATTAGAAGACAAAATTCTGATGTGGCATGGTCGTATTGTTGTTCCCTATTCATTAAGGAACTCTGTAATGAAATTTCTTCACAAAGGGCATCCAGGAATATCTGCCATGAAAGCTCTGGCTCGTTATTATATTTGGTGGCCTTCAATCGATGAGGATATTGACATGTGGGTTAAAAGATGCAGCAATTGTCAAGAAAACCGCCCTAACATAACAGAGTTACCGGTTTACTCGTGGTCTATCCCTGATGATCCATGGAAGAGGGTTCACGTAATTTTTTCGGGTCCTTTTGAAGGCAAATTTTGGTTAGTGCTCTGTGACGCACTATCTAAATGGATGAAATTAAACCAATGTCTACGATTACTACAACTAAGCTATGCAATGAACTAGATACAATTTTCACTTCTTTTGGTCTCCCACAAATTATAGTCTCGGACAATGGCCCTCAATTTACATCTCAACAATTTCAGGAATACTGCAAATGCAACGGTATTAGACACGTTATGTCATCGCCTTATCATCCTAGGACGAATGGTTTAGCAGAAAGACTAGTTCGCACTTTTAAAACCAGAATGTCAGCTAGTACATGTGATGAGTTAAGTTCAAAAAAACGTTTGGAAAACATTCTATTTACCTATAGAATTACGCCTAGAACTGATACCGGTAAATCACCAGCAGAAATTCTATTAGGGCGGCAACTACGTTGTCTTTTAGACAACATTAAACCTAATCCTAGAAGATCATTGGGGGGAAAGGGATTGTTAGTAATGGAGACTGAGAATCCCATTGCTAGCAAAATACCCAACCAGGTCGACCTCCTCGCGGTTACCCTTGGAAACTATCATGGTTAATTTCTGATGAATTCATCATGATGGGCTAACTGGCCTGTTTTCATTCTCATCGATCACCCTTCACTGGTGCCCCGCCAGCGTATCCCGTTAGCGCAGGCGGAGTTACCATACCATTTTCAACCATAAAAAAAAAAAACAAAAAAATCATAGAAGATCCCTTCGCTACAGACAATTTCAAGCTAACATAGAACACGACAAGGAAATGTAGCCCGACGCACACACCGTTATTCTTACTTAATTAATACCCCTGTTGGAATGAAAAAGTTCCATGCTGACCAGATAAGGAAGCGAATCATTGAAGAACATTTATCTCCACTTAATAATACTCAAGATAGCGAAGGCATGCAACAAAATATACTAACATGTTCAAAAGAAAGAAATTTACCCTTAGTTTCAACACAGCCAGTTGTTTAAGATCAATTTGAAATAATACCCATGAGGTGCAACGACAAAACGCCGAAGTACTCGACTAAGATGGTATTTAAACCTAACGTTCTTGAAAGGAACAGTTCGCCACCTACAGTCGAAGGGTTAATACGTAGTAGTGGTACATCCGCAATTGACGTAAGACGTAGTAGGCGAGTTGTCAAACCACCCCGACGTCTTATCGCAGAGATGTCCTAGTCTTGTTAGGAGTGGACGAATGTTATAAACTCTTTGCTACTGTTTTCTAAATGTATGTTTTTATGACGTGCATTGTCATTCTATTATTAAAGATTACGTATCTTATGTCTAATGGTTTAATTTAAAAAACAATCCATACCAAAATTTCGCAGTGATCGGTTAAGCTGTTAAGGCGTTATAACATAACAAACAAACAAACCAATAAATGTAGTGGGGGGAAAGGGATTGTTAGCAATGGAGTTTGACAGCCCCATTGCTAGCAATATGCCCTATTAGGTCGACGGTTCCCCCTGGAAACCATTGTGAACAATTCTTGTTAATTTGTCACAATGGGCTAACTGGCCTGCTTCATCCTCACCTATCATCCTTCACTGGTGCCCCGGCGGTGTATACCAATAGCGCGGGTGGGGCTACCATTCCATTATTACCCATTATAAAAATTAAAAACTATTATTATTATTATAGCTTTTTATCCACTTCAGTAGTCCCCAAGGGTAAAAGCCTCCTCCATCTTTTTCCACTTCTCCTTATCTATAGCAATACTTGTCCAGTTTTTTTCCCGCTGTCTTTATTATGTCATCTGCCCATCTCTTTCTTTGCCTTCCAACATTTCTTTTTCCTGCTGGACCTCGCCATTTTGTTGTTTGGAGAGTCCACCTTTTATCTTTGTACCTCCCTACATGACCTGCCCATCTCCACTTCTGTTTCATACTATACTGAAGAGCATCTGTTATTTTGGTTTTCTTCCTAATATCAGTGTTTCTTATTTTCTGTATTTTTCTTAACTTTAAGATACTTCTTTCCATCGCATGCTGACATGATAGGATTTTGTTCTTTATTTTTTCAGTATAGGTCCATGTTTGGCATGCATATGTCAGGCTTGGCAGGATGCAGGAATCCATAATTATCTTTTTTAAGTTGAGACTGTAGTTCCCTTTAAGGATTTCTTTTTGAGCCCAATATTTCTTCCATGTTGTGTTTATTCTTCTATCAACTTCATTTTCATTTATTTTGATTAATTTTTTGCTGTGATTTGTCATGATCTTTGTTTTGGTTGCATTCATATTTAGGCCAATTTTCTTACTTTCCAAATCTAGTTCTTGTAGCATTTTTTCTAGGTTGCTAGCCGATTCGCTAAAAAGTACTATATCATCTGCGAAACATAAGTGTGTTAGTCTTTTATTCAGTATCCATATACCCTCATGGCTCCAATCGATACTTTTAAAGATGTTGTTAAGTACTGCTATGAAAAGTTTTGGAGAAAGTGGATCTCCCTGTCTTGCACCTCTTCCAATTGTGAACTTTTCACCCTGCCTCTCCAGTTTAACTCTGCTTATACTTTTAGAGTAAATATTTTTTATAATATTTATGTAGGTGCTGTTTATATTATTGTCAGCCAAAGCATGCCATATGGATGAATCTGTAATGCTATCGAAGGCTTTGGAGTAGTCCACAAATGCTATGTAGTGATTTATGAAAAATTTAAAACTAATAAATATATAAATAAATAAAATTATGTCATTAACCTTCTATCAAAAACTTCGAGTAATATAGAAAAAGTTTTATGAAGATTTTTTTTTTTGTAGATGAAAATGGAATGGTAACCCCGCCTGCTCTAATGGGATACGCTGGTGGAGCATCAGTGAAGGGTGATAGATGAGAATGAAAACAGGCCAGTTAGCCCATCATGATGAATTCAACAGGAATTACCATGATAGTTTCCAGGGGGAACCGCGAGGAGGTTGACCAGGTTGTGTATATTGCTAGCAATGGGATTTTTAGTCTCCATTACTAACAATCCCTTTCCCCTCTTTGTAGAAGATTGAAATAAGAATAAGATAAAAATCTTGTAGTACAATTGAGTAAAGATGTTTTATTTTTCTATCTTATTTTTTTGGGCAGTAGCTCTAGCAGTAGTCTGTAATCTATTTAAATTATTAATGATCAAACCAAAGTAACAGTGTGATTAACTTACAGTATTGTATGTTAAGTTTTTCATCCATTGTTTGCATCCAGTTACATGCACAAATAGACACAAGAGAATTATCTGCAAATCCCTGCCGCCCACTGTCAAGCCTAAATATCGACTTAACTCCATAGTCGATGATTGACCTGTGTGTGTGATGACCCCTTAATATTATTCCCGATTACCTCCTCACCGAGATATTTAACTGTCATTTCCAATGTTTGTCCTTTCTATAAATATCGTATTTTGTTTTTTTTCTTTTCTCCAATGGCAATCGGTATTTCTTTTGTACGACGGCGTCAAGTATTTTAATTTTAGCTTCATTCATCACAATATCGGCAAGTTGAACGTTTCCCGCCTTTTCAATCGCCATGTTATAAATTCAAAGATCACTGTTTTTTTTAATGGGTGATAATGGAATGGTAACCCCCGCGACCTAATAGGGCATATTGCTAGCAATAGGGCTGTCAAACTCCATTGCTAACAATCCCTTTCCTAAGATCACTATGTTGAATCAACGAATACCTTTTAAACCAATGTCAATCACAATTACAGTAATAGTATTATATATTTAGGATTTTATGTGATGTTAACTAGTATAACATTATATAAAATGCAATGACTAAAACAGTAATTAATTTTTTAAAACAGATTACAGAGAATATTCTTAACTGAATTAAAATGTCACACTTTCTCTTTTCTAATTTTATTTTTTTTTTACTTCCATCAGTTTGAGAACTGTCATTCAATAAGTGAATACGTTATTCAAAAGTCGACACTATCCTCATAATTATGGATTGTGGGATATATCTATGAAACCAGCTAAAACTGTCATAACAATTGTGCGAGAATATAAGTGGACTGTATGTACGACAAGTACAGATGGGCAAAGCACCGGGTTTAAACCCGGTGCTTTGGTAAAAACCCAATAAACACCCATAAACTCCCATAATCACCCAAAAAAATAGGTTTTTACGTATTTTTTTGAAAATATGTAAGTAATACCAATAAATTATTTTTATAAATTGTATTGATCAATTCTACAATATTAAATAAAACGTTAACTAATAATATTTCAGGAAATTTTAAAAATCTATATATAATAAAATGAAAGTAATTAATTTTCAGTGTTTTCATGTTGCAGTTGATTAACATGTTGGCCTTTTGCTTCCCGTAGATACTTTAAAATTTCTTCATAACACCTCGTTCGCACACATGGCCGTATATATTTAAATTCTTGAGCCACTAACAGTCCGAAATACTCATTTCTTTTATCCTCTTCTCCATAAATTAAGCATTTAGAACAGTTTGTTTCTTCTTTCAGTAAATTTTCTTTTACTTTATCCTCGTTTTTTTTGTTTGTTGCGACGACGCTGGGTAAATCATCTGGACACTGGGTCTCACTATCGCCAAATATATTTGGAGATCGGCTTCGGCTACGGCTTGGCAGACATTTTTTTCTTTCTACAATTTTAAATTAAATTTATTAGAATAAATGCTTCGAACACACGCGATCTAAGTACCTTTTGTGTTTATTATACCTTACCTACCTAGGTATAAAAAGAGTACTTACGTAGATTTTCTTTTATTAACTGTTTTATACGAAGATCTTGATCTCTCAAATTAGCATCCATTTTACTTCCAGTGATTATCAACTAAATTAATAATCCACAAAGTATTAAATAACGTTTTTATGAAATATTTAGCACAAAAACAATACCCTTTAAATATCGATCGTCAGTAACTGTGGCTGACTTACCTATATTCTAGCAAGCAGGACTGCCAGATGTGAAGGGGAAATCCCCAATAAATTGTTGCATGTGACTGATGATGTGAGCATGTTCGTTTCATAATAAAAATGTTGCCAGGTAACCAAAAAGTCGTATGTTTTTGTGCGAATTACGATCATAATCTTTACGATCGTACATTAAAAAATAGACAAATAATAGTATGAGTACGATTTAAATCGTATATCTGTCAACCCTGCTAGCAAGACAGCGACAAAATCACGTTGCATAACAATGTAGCCCAAGCTTATATCTTATGAAATATACGGAAGAGATACGGACTTAGAAAAAACAGAAATGTTGTTCTTTGTGGAAGTCATTGATGAAATTCTATGTATTTTAGCCCGCAAACTTTCTTCAAACAAAAACAGCGCCATCTAGTATCGAGTTCTGTAATTATCTCTTTGTTTATGGATTTGAAGTAAGACCGCCACGCATGCAATACATTATGACTGGGGATTCCCCTATTCGTCGACGCTGAATATGAGGCGACGACAATCACTGTCAAACGTGTTCACTATTACTCTGACTCTGGTAACGTGACTTCCTGGTAACGTGTTAGGTAGGAAAAGCAGTAAAAAAGTGCATATTAAGGGAGCAGATTTGAAATAATATTTATACTTAACAAGAAATAATTAAAGGTAAGTGGATTTTTGAATGATACAATTATATCATGATCACTTAACAATTTTAACTTAAAATTAGATGTATTATTACAAGCTTTTATTTAGCTTGCGTTATGTAAATAAAAGTATGTAGGTATGTTCGTATGTTGATGCAATTATCCTCAATCCTCAACCGACTGGGATAAAATTTTCCATACACGTTTATTTTGGATGATAGTGCATAGTTAGCTGAGAGTCGTCATTGGATAATAATGGTGGATAGCCTAAGATGTGTACTAGATATTTATTTTTAACATAATATGCGTAAGTACCTAATCGAATTAAAGAAGTTGCTGAGAAAAATACAGAACAATACGATAATAAACTAGCGTCTGCGTTTAATCCTCCGAGGAGATGTAATTTTACAAAGGTTTTTTGTATTTATTTTATTATTTTTTTAATAAATTTATTGTAAATAACAAGAAATAATCATTGTAAAAAAATAGGCACTCTATTGTTGAATTTTCGTCAGACCAACTAATCATCGTTCATTTTTTTAGGTTCAATGGGGAGACCTAAAGATTTACGCATATGGGAGCACTACCGTACTTTACCAAACAAGTCTGTTTCTTGCAAGCTTTGTAATAAGGTCTACAAATTCAGTAATGCTGCCAAAATGCTTCAACATCTTATCACTTGTCCAAAATCTCCAGAAACATTAAAAGACTCTATGAAACTTATAAAAGATAGCTCGTCCAAAACCAAAATGTCTGGACTGTCAGAAATAGAGACAAATGATTCTTTTATAAGCCCCTCGTCGTCTGCTAACACTACAATAAATGCTGAGTTTCAAGACACCGATGATCATATAAAAACAGAATTAGCGAGAGCTATATTTGTAACAGGGACGCCATTATCGATGGTGCAACATCCTTTATGGATACAATTTTTCGAAAAATTGCAACCAAAATTTAAAATACCTTCACGTAAAGCTTTAGCGACAAAATACTTAGATAAAATATATAGAGAAATGCGTTTTGAGTTAAATGAGGAACTAAATGCTTGTAGTTACTTACACCTTCAGTGCGATGGCTGGTCTAATTTCAGAAATGAAGGAATAATAAACTTTCTTATATCAAAACCTCAACCTGCATACGTTAAAAGTTTGAATACAGAAAGTAATCCTCACACTAGTGAATACCTTAGCCAAGAAGTTGAAAAAGTAATGAAAGTGTATGGAGCAAATAAGTTTCTTGTACTTATTATTCTGCATATCAATGATATGTTACAGATAAGTAATATTCATTGCTATGCAGACGACAGTACAGGAGATACATTATATACCGGTCATGCAAAGATCTCGCGGGCACATACCGATGAGTGCCGGAATAGACTTGTGTCTGAAATCGAAACTTCACTCCATCAAGTTTCGATCTGGGGTGAACAAAATCTTGTCCAATTTAACCCCAAAAAGACACAAGTCTGCGCGTTTACCGCAAAAAAGACGCCGTTTGTCGTATCTCCTCACTTTCAGGGCACTTCCCTTGATAAAAAGTCGAGTCTAGGAATTCTGGGCGTTGATATATCTTGCGACGTCCAGTTTTGCGGTCATCTGGAGGAGAAGGCTAAGATAGCTTCCAAAAAGTTAGGAGTACTCAATAGGGTGAGACGATATTTCATGCCAGAACACCGCCTGAAATTATATAAAGCCCAAGTCAGGCCGCATATGGAATACTGTTCTCACCTGTGGGCAGGAGCGCCACAGTACCAACTCCTTCCGTTAGACCGCATTCAAAGTCGGGCGGCTCGAATTATCGATAGTCAACGCCTTACTGTCCGACTCGACCCACTGAAACTGCGCAGAGATGTTGCATCTCTGTGCATCTTCTACCGAATTTATCATGGGGAGTGTTCTGAGGAATTGTTCGGATTGATACCTGCTGCTGATTTTCACCACCGTACAACCCGCCACAAACTAAAGTTTCATCCCAATCATCTGGACGAGTGGCGGTCTTCCACCGTGCGTTTTTCAAGGCACTTTCTTCCACGCACAACCATTCTTTGGAATCAACTTCCAGCAGCAGTATTTCCGAACCGATACGACAACATAACCTTCAAGAAAAGAGTATATTCCTTTTTAAAAGGCCGGCAGCACACCTGCAATGCCGCTGGTGTTGTGGGTGATCATGGGCGGCGGTAGTCACTTACCATCAGGTGAGCCGCATGCTCGTTTGCCCCCTGTGTTGTAAAAAAAAAAAAAAAAAAAAAAAATTATTGGCGATAACGCTAGAAATATACAAAAGGCATTCGAATTAACAAAACTCAAATATCCACATGTTGTTCCTCTCGGTTGCTGTGCACATATCCTTAACTTGTTGTGCCAAGATATTGTAAAGATACAAGAAGTAACTGTGTTTATTATGCAAGCCATAAATATAATAAAAACTGTTAAAAGGAGTCAACGATTAAGTTCCTTGTTGATAAAATCAAGGCAGGGTGAAGATTCTACACAAACACTAAAATTGCTTTGTGCTACAAGATGGGGAAGTCATGTTACTTCGTTAAAAAGTTTGAAAGCAAATAAGATAGCTTTGCAAATATTAACAGTTAGAGAAGATGTGGTAATTTCAAGAGATATTAAAGATTTAATTCTAAGTGATGATTTCTGGACGAAGACAGGGGAATGTATAAGTATTTTGGAACCAGTCACTGAAAGCATATTTTACTTAGAGAGCGACCAGAATCGTTTGCATCGCACATACATTACATTTAGAGATGTACAAGCTAAGATACGTTTTGCATTAAATGAGATTTCGACATTGAGCGAAGAAAGCAAACAGCAGATTCTAACATCAGTATCTTCAAGATGCAATATGGCAATGAGGCCAATACATTTTGCAGCATATATTCTAGACCCCAGGACTCTAGGAGTCGAACTTACTCAAGAGGAAGAACTTAAGGGTATGGAGTTTATCTACAATTTAAGCCAACACTTAAGTTTGTCAAATGTAATGGCAGATTTGGCGTGTTATAAAGCTAAAGAAAACTTTTGGGCCAGAGGATTTGTATGGAGCTCATTAGATAGCATTGAGCCCCTAATATGGTGGAAAGGTATTTGTGGTTCCACTGAGTTAAGCAAAGTAGCGATTCGTATTCTATCAGCTCCCTGTACTTCGGCAGCCACTGAGCGTTCCTTTAGTATCCAAGGCTACATACATAATAACAAAAGAAATCGACTTACAACTGAAAGAACTGAAAAAATTTCATTCATTTGTTATAACTGGAATCTTAAACATAAAGCTGAATGCGAGGACATTCAGTTTAATGAAGAAAATACCTTAGAAGCTTTCATTGAGCAAGTAAATGAACATAACAGTTTAGACGAAATAGAGCCTATCGAACCTATACAATTCATCGCTTGTAATAACTCTGAATCTGACAGTGATTGACTGTAGTTTTACATTTTACTTTCATCTCTTTCTTAATAAACTCAAAATCAAATTAAAAGTTTTTTATTCTGTAGGCTGCATAATAATATTGTCTATGTCCAGTATAGTGGACGTCTTGCGGCTGAGATGACGATGATGAAGTACAAAATCATAAACACCCAAAAATTTGGGTGTTTATGGGGTTTAAACCCAATAAACCCAAAACACCCGGTTTTTACCCACCAGACTTTAAACCCACCCAGGTGGATTGCCCATCTCTAACGACAAGGTTTAGAAAATAGATCCGAGAATGCGAAAACGATTTTTTTTTATACCACTGAGGTGGCAAACAAGCATACGCCCACTTGATGGTAAGCGGTTACCGTAGCCTATGAACGCCTGCAATACCAGAGGTATTATGCGCGCGTTGCCGACCCTGAAAAAACCTCTTTACCCCCCTTTTGAAGAACCCCATACTGTAGTCTCTTGGAAAAACCTGGATTCAAACTATGTTCAAATGATTTACCCTTGGATTTGTGAAAATTCTTTTAATTACATACTCAGATCACTCAGTTCCCTAAAGCGTGCTAAAGTTACCTGAGATTACTTCGTAAATGTTATACTTACACAGGGTTTCGATATTGAATCCTCCGATAAACGTTTCAATCTTGAAATGTCTTTTTAGCGACACACCTTTTGCGTTTAGTTTATTTAATAATACAGAAGTATTAAATTCTAAAATTAAATTCTCACGATTGTGAAATTAAATCTTTTACTTATTAAATATTTTAAGAGCGACAACGACAAAACTGTTCTATTTCTGTTTTTTTTTTTAAGAGCAGACATCAACAACCTTTTTTATCTTTTTACCTCCAATGAAAATTATTCATTGTCACAATACGCGCGCGCGCGTACACACCCATGCACACACACGCACGCGCACTGGAAGTTGTGTGTGTGTGTACACACACACACACACACACATACAACCTCCAGATTAAATTATAATTAAATATCTCTTTCTATAAATTATATTTATTACTTTGATTTCTTTTATTGTATTACAAGTGCTTAGTAAGTTCAGGTCACCAGGGCCTCACTCAGCAGGGTTACTGCGGAGTGAGGCCCTGGTGAGCTGTAATACAGGCATTCTTATACCTATCTCAGGCACCAGTCTCTCACAATTATATTTATAATTTGTTTAATATAAACATTGTATTTCACTGTAATGAATTGTGAAGAGAAAATAAATCTATTTATTATTATTTTTGATATCGAATACTGACCCCCTGACAGAAATATACTTTTTTTTTTTTTTTTTTCTTCTTTTGTGGCGTTCACCCCGATATTGGGGTATTTTGCCAAGAACAAAACGGGGAAACGATAATAGTAATAAAAATACCTAACACAAACGAATTTAGAAAGGATAAGGATTAGGTCTAGGATATTTATAGGATATGAAGGATATACTTGTACATATGAGAATATACTTATAAATATATAGGAAAAGCAATTGATGCAACTATAAATGTATTCATGTAATATAACTAAATCTTAATATTGTTATCATATATATATGAAGATAGTATTTTATAGATAATAGGATCATTGGAAGAAAGTAGAGTAAGAATAGAAGTTGGGAATGGAACACGGATGGATCGGAGATGATTAAAAAGGAGGTGTGGTCAAATTTAGAACATGAGAAGAATATATGATTCAAGTCCGCCACTTCAGCACCGCAATTACACGACGAACTTTGTACAATACCAAGCTTGTATAAATGAGAAGGTGTGCATACGTGACCTAGACGCATACGAGTTATAATAGTTGTTGCGGTCTTTCCAAGCTTTAATTTACAAAACCATGGTTTGAAAGGAATATCGGGTTGTATAAGGCGATAAAATCTTCCTTTTATTGTACTTGTTTTTTCCCAATATTCCTTCCAGGCATACCTTAAATATATTTTTGGGAGACAAGCTAGGTCACTACAGTAATTATGATACGGATACATATCACCACAAGTTACAGCCTCTCTTGCAATAAGGTCAGCTTTGTCATTGCCGCTAATACCACTGTGTCCTGGTAACCAGGCAAAAGAAGCGGAATACCCTCTCAACATGCAAAGATAAAGACTTTGTCTTATGTCACAAATAATGGGATAAACTGGTTTTGATTTAAACGGATATTTGGCTAGAGCTTGCAAAGAGCTCATAGAGTCAGTGAAAACTATTGCCTTGTGTAATTTCATTAAAAGTATATATTCTACAGCTTTTAAAATACCATAGCATTCCCCGGTAAAAACTGAAGATTCCGGTGGAAGTTTAATTTTTTGAACGATATTAAATTGTGAATGAAACACACCCACACCTACACAACCGCTATTGTCTGGTTTTGATGCATCAGTAAAGATGTAGTGCCATTCATTCCATTCAATGTCAGTTATAAACATAAATTTGGCATTCAATTCTGAATCATTTTTTGATAACCCAAAATCATATTTAATATTAGGAGATAAAACTAAAGATTGATATGAGCATTTATAAATGGGAAAACAGGACGATGTAAAAGTGGGAGATTCTATGGATTTATATTTTTCATAACTTTGTATTAAACATGGAGGTTTTTTATGTTTCCAATAAGATGAAGACGAAATAAAGATATATAGTTGAGATAACTTTTGAATAAACGGATGATCAGATAATTGTAAACAACGAAAAAAGAAGCGATCAGATAAATATTGCCTTCTTAAAACCAAAGGTGGATCACCGACTTCGAGCTGTAAAGCATTGATTGGACTTGATTTCATTGCTCCAGAGATAATCCTCAAGGCCTTTGATTGAATTAAATCCAATTTCTTAAAAGCAAATGAACTTCCTGGAGCTAACAAAAAAGTTCCATAATCAATGACACTCCTTATAAGACCATTATAAGCAAGTTTTAGTGAAACGGGATGTGCTCCCCACCAAACTCCAGCAAGGCACCTAAGAATGTTGAGGTTACGCTCACATTTCGTGGAAATATAATTACAGTGGGACAGACCTGTTAATTTATTATCTAGCACGATACCTAAAAATTTAATTTCAGTCTTTATAGGAATGTATGAGTTATCATAAAGCACCTTAATTTGTTGCGGTGATCTCATTCTTGAAAACAAAACTACACTACTCTTGGTTACAGAAAGATTAAGACCATTTTCATCTAACCACGTTTTTAACAAATCTAATGAATCAGATAATTTGGCAGAAGCAGATTCTATGGACTTCGCAATAAAATATAATAAGAGATCATCAGCATATTGTAAAATTTTTACGGATTTATCAAGGAATGATTCTAGATCGTATGTGTATATGTTGAATAAAATTGGACTGAGAACAGATCCTTGTGGAAGGCCTTTCCATACTGTTCTAGATAATTTGGTATCTTCATCTAGATCCATATGTATTGTTCTTTCTGATAATATATTAATAATGAAATTAGAAAGCATTACCGGTACATTTAAAGCTTGTAATTTAGTTTTTAAAATAGAAATTATTACATTATCATAGGCAGAATTTATATCTAAAAAGGCTGAGAGGATTGACAAATTTTGTGAGAAAGCTATATGAATATCTGAAATAAGAATGCTCAAATTATCTAAGGTGCTCTTACCTTTCCTAAAACCAAACTGGTTCGGGAATAGTAAGTTATTACTTTCTAAAAACCATTCTAGACGGTTCTTCACTAAATGTTCAGCTAGCTTTAGTAAGACAGAGGAAAGTGCAACAGGACGGTATGAAGATGGTTCAGAAGGTGGTTTATGAGGCTTTAGAAATGGTATAATAATCTGAGACTTCCATGAAGTAGGTATATTTCCCGAAATAATTATGGAATTAATTATATTTAAAAAGTAAATTAATGTCGCATCGCTAGCATTTTTAAAAAAGGAATACGGTATACCGTCTTCTCCCGGTGCAGAGTCTTTAATACAAGCTAGAACACCTTTAAGTTCTACAAGAGTAAAAGGAGACTCAAGTTCAGATAATTCGTCAGAGACGGATAGAGAAATATTGTAAAGGCATTCCGGCACATAACTAGGAGCAAGGCGATCTAAAAATTTATTCGCTAAAGTTAAATCGAGTGCAGAACGTGATGTATGATCACTAAAGGCAGATCTGAATCTTTTAATATTATTCCAAACGACTGATGAATTAACTTCTGGACAGATAGAAGAACAAAATCTTCTCCAACCTTCCAATTTCTTTTTTTTCAGTAGTTTTCGAGTAGAACGTGAAACTGCGGTGTAAATTTCAAAATTTTCTGATGTCATGTAATTATTATAATTTTTTTCAGCCTCTTTACGATTTTTAATTGCTTCCGTACAATCTTTGTCCCACCAAGGTGGGGAGGGAATTTTCCCTGAAGCACTATTTTTAACAGGAAATAATAAATCAGCAACCTCCTTCATATTAATTATCAAGTCATTACAACATTGATGTTCATTTCCATGATAAACAATAGGTAACTCCGATATTTTATTATCTAAATATTGTTTGTAAATATTCCAGTCTACATTTGATAAATTATATTTAAGTCGAGGACCACTCTTTCGACTTGAGGGAATGGAAATTGGAAAAGAAAGAATGAGGGGAAAGTGATCGCTTCCGAAGGTAGAGGAATGAGGATACCACGACAGTGAAGAAGCTAAATCAGAAGAGCATATTGAAATATCAGGAGCACTAAACCCTTCATTCGGTGCAGTTCTACGTGTCGGTACATCTGAGTTAATAATACATAAGTTGTAAGTGTCAATTATCGTCAGGAGTTTTCCACCATAAAAATTAGAAGTAGAACTGCCCCACGATTGGTGCTGAGCATTAAAATCGCCCATTACGAGAAAAGGTTTAGGTAAAATTGAAAATAATTGTTCTAGTTGTGAATATATTTGGCATGTAGGATCAGGAATATATAAAGTAACAAAACAGATACCATTTATAATTATAGCAGCTGCATTAATGCCGCTATATACAGGAAGCGAAAAAGAAGAAAAAAGAAGGGAGTTTTTGACCAATATGGCAACACCGCCATATCCGTCAGCTCTATCATCACGGAGACTTGTAAAGCCTGAAATCCTAAAAGGATATCCTGGCTTTAACCAAGTCTCTTGAGAGCTATTATAAAAGGATTATATTTATTAATCAAATAAAATAAGTCTGATTTCTTATTTGTTATGCTACGACAGTTCCACTGAATTATTTGGACTTTGTAATCCATTGTGAGAAGTTAATAATTGAGAAAATACATTGTACATGGCATCGTTGGACGGTGGTAAAGTAGTTTGTATCATTTTTGATTGCGATAACACTTTAATAAGCATGAGAATAATATCAATGATGGATTGATTATTGTCAATATTATTTGATGATAATGCACAACCATTAGAAGGAGCAGGAATATTATATTCCTTAACTATGGCTTCATGGGCAGAACGATCATATCCTTGTTGTATTTTTTGAGGAGAGCGTGGTTCAAGTGTAACTGTTTTTTTATATGATGATTGTATATGTGGTAATGATGATTTCTCTTTAAGGAAAGAAGATTGAAAATGAGATTTATTGGAAGGAGATGATGATGTTAATACATCTGAATATAGTTTAGAAGTTGGAGGATGAAATTTTGATGCTTCAGCATAAGAAACACAACTATGGGCCATTGTTTCTTTAATGGCTTTCTGACGTGCATATTCAGGACATTTTTTACTAATTGCTGAATGAGAACCATTACACAAGATACAAGAAACATTTTCCTCATCTACTTCACATTTATCACCTGTATGATTTTGCCTGCATTTATAACACCGAGGATTTGAACGACATTGCATCTTGACATGTCCGAACCTACAGCAGTTATAGCATTGGATAGTAGGGTAAATGTACAAATCTACAGTTAATGATGTGTAAAACATAAATACTCTTTTTGGCAATATTTGTCCATCAAAAGTAATAACAATGGTTTCAGTATTAATAAAACTTGGTTGTCCTTCATTAATTGTCTTTTTCTTTATTCTTCTGGTTTTTAGAATTTTCCCACAACCTATTGGTACTGATATATTTTGGATTACTTCCTCTTCTGTCCAATCTTTAGGAATACCCCTCACAATTCCCATACGGGTTACATGGAAAGAAGGTATAAATGCCTTAAAATTATGTGTCTCTAAGTTACTATTATTTAAAAATGCATTTGCATTTTCAAAATTTGAGAAAGAAAGCGATAAACGGTTTCTTCCTATTCTTTTGAGGCTACCATTCACTATATTATTTATCTTATTAGTGTGTAAAAAGCGACCAAATGCAATAGGATGTAATGTAGTGTTATCATTAGGATGTGTTTCATTTTTTTGTACATGAACGACATAAGGAGCTATATCCTCGACATTGTACAAAGTTCTGCTTAAAGTACTGGGTGGAGAAGCAGGTTTAACAGACTCGGTATTGTTTACAACTGGTATTGATACTTGAGTTTGATTCTCATCTTCAATACATTGACAATCACTATCTTTAATTTTAGATTCAAGACCCTTGGTGTGCCTCCTTCGTTTTTTATTGCAATGTTTGCAAATGCGACATTCACCACGTACTCGCTTACGTTTAGAACTTGCAACGCTAGAACCATCTGTGTCCATACTAGATTCACCCAATATATCAAAACTATTATTGAATGGAATAGTTATATTTGCAGACACCTGGGGGGTTGTCCCCCCAGGGTCTATAGGTGGATCCATAATGTTAATATAGGTAATTTACTTACCAATATTTACAGCAACAAACACTATTACTACAAAATATACAATCTAATACACAATATATAAAAAAGACTAATCCTTATATAAATAAAAATAAAATTAATTTAAAGAAGATCAAAAAACACTCCCGCTTTTTTAAACGTTTCCCGCGCTTTTTTTCGACATTCCTTTTTATAATGACGTGATATATCATCGAAATATAAACATCTAAGTTATGTATTATCTAATTATGTACTTTCGTTTATTTTCTAGGGTCATATATTTTTTTTCAATATTTCAATTAATTCAATATATTTTTCTTAGTTTAAGTTCACCTAGAAGTTGGTGTTATGAATGTTAGTTCACGTTTTGAGCAATCTGAACCCTTATATCCCGTAATATCTATTTCCGTCTGGTCCCGCCATAGAATAGGCCACCCCTCCCTTTACCGTGGGTGTCGTAAGAGGCGACTAAGAGAGCAAAGGATGGGCAACAGCGTCTCTCTTAAAACATCTCAAAAGATTGAGTTTGCCAAACGTGGCAACTACTGGCAAAACCCCCTAAGGGGAGTATTATGTTCAATAGTAGATAGTGAAAGGCTGATATGAATTTCTAATACCAGAGTGGAATACGGGTGTAATTTTAATAGGTGTGAATCTTTATGATAAATAGAGTCCGTGTTATTTATTATGAAGATATTTAGAAAAAAATAAGATTACCAATTGTTCAAAGGAAAAAATAGGCAGAATTTTATTTAGATACAGAATGACATCTATCGTAGGTACAACTAGCCAGTAACAGAAGGGTAACCATAGTTTCATCTACATAGGTTGATATACTACAGTCTAACATGAATATACCAAAAATGGAGCCTAATAAGTTGTCTAAGGTCAAGTTTGTCTAAATAAGCTTCGACCTTTTTGTATTGCTGCAGATCACATGTAATAAGACAATTTTATAAATCTTATGTTGTTTTATGTATTATCTATTCTTATGTACATGTTGTGTGTGATTAGTAACAAACAAATAAACGATATATCTATCTATCTATAATAAATAAATAAATTTTATTTTACTTAAATTTATAATATTAATACAATTTTTTGCTCGAAAATTATTTATAATTATCACATCAGGGCATTTTTCGTACTTCTACCATTTTGTTGCACCGGCTGTAACTTCTAAATAAAAAGTTCTCTTGTAACAATGTAAAGAGAAGTGCCTCTCTCAAGGCAACACCGTGGGGGGAGAGGGCAGAGGCGGAGTTATTTTTTTTTGATGGGTGAAAATGGTATGGTAACCCCGCCTGCGCTTACGGGATACGCTGGCGGAGCACCAGTGAAGGGTGATAGGTGAGAATGAAAACAGGCCAGTTGCCCATCATGATGAATTCATCAGGAATTAACCATGATAGTTTCCAGGGGGAAACGCGAGGAGGTCGACCTAGTTGGGGGTATATTGCTAGCAATGGGATTCTCAGTCTCCATTACTAACAATCCCTTTCCCCCGCAGAAGCGGAGTTACTAGAAAATAAAAGACTGGACAACAATTTTACAATAATTCTCTTATTTAATATAATTAACAATCACTATAGGAACTAAATATTAAATCGTAGACGTATGTACAAATTATTTTCAGTCATTTTACATATTTTAAAATAGCTAATAAATGTTACAGCAGAACTGAACTGATTTCTCTCAAAAGATCTAGAAACAATAAAGGCTCGATATATTTTGCCGTTTCTTCTTGATGGAAACTTCACCTGATGGAAAGTGGTAAACGTCGCCTATAGACATGAGCGGTACCGTGGACATAACAGAGTATACTGTTTCGCCCATGATACACCCCATGCGTTGCCATTCCCGAGGACTCAGGTGTTATTCCTCTGTACCCTGTAAATTTACTGCCATATCCCACCCTTTGAACTGAAATACAGCTATGCAAACACAACTGCTTCACGGTAGAAACACGAATCGGACAGAGGTGTTCTAGCAAACGACTTTTGTACAAAGTCTCCCTCTGGTAGTGTTCTAATTAAATCACTTTAAAAAAATTGTTCAGTTACACTGACACAACCTTACAAAATTCTCTAAAAAGTATTCAGATTAATTCAAATTAACTCTGTACAATAACTATATAATGTTTTAAGTTTATCACAAATACCAATTGTTAAGGAAATATGCATTCCCTTACATACTGAAATCCCAATATATAACAAGTAGCATTTATTTACTTTTTCTCAAACATGCTTGGAAATGTGAGCATTATTTTGACAATCTTCTTCGAGATAAATCAAAATTGCCGTACTGGCCAGATACATGCGGGCAGCGGCCGGCAAGAGTTGTATGAAAATCCATATCTGTCGCGTTTTGCGGCCAGATAAATTACTATGTAAACTTATATCTGTCCTGTAATTTAAAAATAGAATGACCTTTTACTTCGAAACATGGCTACCAAGGAGGTAACTAATAAAAGGTTTTATTTAAATTTCGAACTGGCTTGCAAATAGAAAGCTGTTTATTGAAAAAAAAAAACAAAGGAACATTATGGCGCGTGAAAAATTATTATTGTTTGTTATTCGTCATCGAACTTAAAAAGTAAAATTGTGTTTTTGATTTCCGCGCATTGTTTGAGAAAAGTACTATACAAGCCTTGGCCACAATTAGGCATTGATGGACTCGCGTATGTGTGCCTCGGCTACGCCTCGGCCCACATTTGCACGTTTGTCCATCAATGCCTTAGTTGCTGGTCGCTGCAGTAATGTACTATTTATTCACATGAGTCATATTTAGAACACTCTATCTTGATAGCCGGAGTCCTGCACAGCCTGGGTCGGCTTCGGCTGAGCGCCTGCGACGTGGTGATGATGCCGGAGGTGCCCCGGCCGCCGCGGTGGCGCCAAATACTCGAACATGCTCTGTGTGTGTTGGGCCAGCATGTTTGCCAGCTCACAAGGCATCGGGTCCGTCCAGAAGAAGTCGTGGTTTAGAGCTGTGTCCGCATCGAATCTGAGAAAAGTAAACACCAGTCTATATGGTCCTCCCAAACAAAAGGAAAGTTAGGGTGGCCCTCTATCACCCAAGCTATTTATTACCCAGAAGAGGTTTTTAAAGAATGGAACAATGATAGTATTGAAATAGATAGAAAAAGTCTGAATCACTTGCGACATGCAGATAATTAGCTAGTAATAGCAAATAACTCGAAAACTGACAAAAGTCGTTTGCTTGGCCACTTCTGTCCCATTCGTGTTTCTACCGTGAAGCAGTTGTTTACATGTCTGTTTTTCGGTCTGAAAAATGGGATATGGCTGTGAATTTAGAGGTTACAGAGGCGTAACACATGAGTCCTTAGAAATGGCAACGCATGGGAGGTATTATTGGCGAAACAATATACTCTGTTAAGTTCGTGGTAGTGCTCATGTCTATAGGCGATCGTTACCGCTGTCCAGCAGGTGAACAGACAACTTATTTTCCATTCCAAGTTAAATCCATCCTGGATTGGACTGGACCATACAGACTGGAGATCCATACTGGGCTATTCACTGCCAAACATAGACCTCCCCCATAAGGGGGTGTATGCCAGCAATTGCCAAGCTTGGCAGGCGGGTTGCAACCGCAGTTAGGCTTTGGTGATGTTTCAAGAGGGATGCTGCTGCCCATCCTTCGACTTTAAGTTTCCTTAATCGCCTCTTACAACACCCACGGGAAAGAAAGGGGTGGCCTATTCTGTATCGGGACCATTAGGCTATTAGGAAACAATTGTATTTACCTCTTCGCTGGGTCCAGCTGTAACAGTTTGTCCAGTAGATCGCAGCCGTACGGATCTTTTACGTAGTGCTTTAGCCTTTCCTGAAAGAAAACATTTTGTCAGAGCACTGGCCATTCATCACCTATTTCGATATCGCTCACGCCTATTTTTATGATTTAACCGATATTTAATATATCCGATATTGGATCAACACATAGACATTCGGTCAACATGTACACATTGGATCAACACATAGACATTCGGTCAACATGTACACATTGGATCAACACATAGACATTCGGTCAACATGTACACATTGGATCAACACATAGACATTCGGTCAACATGTACACATTGGATCAACACATAGACATTGGATCCACATATATGTGTAAACCCCTTTCCTGAATATCCCTGTTATGATGACTTCAGTGCTGCCAGTAGTACCTTGACCTTCCTCTTCTGTCCCTTGGGCAGCTCCATTTTGTTGTAAAGCTCGAGGTTCTCGACGCCCGGCCACACGTCGGGCGTACACGAGCCGCACAGCTGCGAGATCAGTATCAGCTGCTGCTGCTCCGTCGGACCCTGCGCCGAAAGTCAACAATTATATACAGGGTGTCTAAATATAAAAATAACTGAACTGCCAATTGTCTCAGAACATAAATGGAGAATCAAAAACATGATCTCTACAATAAGTTATTGGATTTAATGATGTAAACTTAATAATGGCCTTATGAGAGTATTTGAAAACCCACCTGCATAATAGGTGAACGTGTCCACATCTCAGCCATGATACAGCCGGCGCCCCACATGTCCACCGGTGGGCCATAATTACGGTCACCTACAAATATAAATATATATGGTACTATTCTCATAAAATATACTATTAATTTTAAAAACTAAATATTCTTTAAAAGCAATATTACCAGCAAGTAATATGAGCTTTTGGCAGTGTGGTCCTGGCATGGAATAGGCCATCCCTTACATTCCCGTGGGTGTCTAAGGGAACTTAATAGTTGAGAGATTGGCAACAGCTCTCTCTTAAAACATCTCTAAAGGCTACCTGCTGTTGCCAAACCGCCTGTCAAACATGGCAACAGCTGGCGTAACCGTTCCTCCCCAAGGGAAGACTAGAAGTGCCTATGTTCAACAGTGGACAGCTAAAAGCTGATGTGATGATGAACACACAGAGATAGAATAAAGGACAATTCTAATTTTGAATGTTAGTTTTATAATGGTCATAGACAAAGTACATTTTGTTCTATAAGTTTTAAAAACCCAATTGCCTTTCTGAAAAACTATATTTAGGAAAAAGAAATTATTCTAGATATGATATAGAATAAGAGATAAAAGAGATTTTACCAGACCTCTCCCCTCAAACTTATTACTAATGGAATTTTTAAGGTGTGATAATTAAAGACTGTGTCCCACAAAAAAAAAAAAAAAAAAAACAACTTCAACTGTGACAAAAAGTTAATTTTATTTAAAAACCAAACTACTTTTATTTTAATTAAATTTCTATAGAACTTATCTGTAAATATATCCTTTCAGATAAAAAAAGATTTCTCCAGATAGATTTAAAACTGAGTTTTTTTTTTTATACAACTCAGAATGGCAAACAAGCTGACGGCCCACCTGATGGAAAGTGGTAACCGTCGCCTATAGACACGAGCAGTACCATGGACATAACAGAGTATACTGTTTCGTCCATGATATCCCCCGTGCGTTGCCATTCCTGAGGACTCAGGTGTTATTCCTCTGTACCCTGTAAATTCACGCCATATCACACCCTTCAGAAAAGTTTGAGTTATGAAGTAATAAATATAAAAAAAAAATAGGACTGAAATAAAAACCTCTTGCTGGAAATATAATGTTATCACCATCAGGACACCAGTGAGTGATGATAGGTGAGGATGAAAGCAGGTCAGTTGGCACATTATGATTAATTCTAGAAGACTTAACCACTATGGTTTCCAGTGAGATCTATGTGGAACTCAATCTGATGGGATATATTGCCAGTTATGGGGCAATTTGACTCCACTGCTGCCAATCCTTCCCTCTTTATTAATGTTCACTTGTTATTGGGGGAAAATGGACCAATGTGTAAGAGGACAGCCTAAAATAGGGTTATGTGATAGAGAAAGGGTTTCACTAAGGCTACGGAATGAGCTACCTGTTGAGTCTTTTCCAAGAAACTACAGTTCTTTGAACATTAGGTGAAGAGGTTTTTATTTTTATTTTTATGGTTAATTCCTGATGAATTCATCATGATGGGCTAACTGGCCTGTTTTCATTCTTATCTATCACCATTCACTGGTGCCCTGCCAGTATTTACCGTTAGCGCAGGTAGGGTTGCTGACCAGCAACCCTACCTACCTAAATGGACTCATTTATACTATAAACAAAACAGCCCCATGTTGTGGTGTGTGTGTGGTGTGGTGGAACTGGTGCTGATGACCGGTGGAGCGGTGGAGGATCGGTGGTCCAAATGGAGGTCAACATCAACATGGTGTTGAACTCCATTTGGTTTCCCCTGAGAACCAGTGGTTAATTCCTATGGAATTCGCCATGATATAATTGTCACCCCTGACTGGTGCCCTGCCAGGATATAGTGCTATCACTATAGACAGGACAGCAGACAGGGTTACCATACCATTATCATCCATTAAAATAAACATTATGCAAAAGGGCCCTTTGGCATAGGCCTTAGGCATTTGTTTTCCTATTTTTCCTCAGTGTTTTTCTTTTATATTTTTACTAAAATAACCACCATAATCTCTTATCATCATCTTCCTACCCTTATCCCAATCATTTGGGGTCGGCATAATATGATTTTATCCATATTAAAAAAAGATTTGATTTTTAGTTTTACGACCGGCCACCTGCCTGACGTCAACCATCTTTGGGACCAACCCATAATCTCTTATAAGGGACAATAAAGAGTATCTAATTAAATCTTTCTATAATTCTGGACCTGTTTTCAGTCAGCAGGTAGGTTATGATAAGACAAAGAAAAACTCACCTAACAATAACTCCGGAGGCCTATACCACAGCGTCACGACCCTGTTAGTATATTTGTTCGCTTGTCCCGACTTTGCCACACTGAATGCCCTCGCTAGACCGAAGTCTGCCAATTTTAATATACCATTCTTCGTAATCAATACATTTGCTGCTTTCATGTCTCTGTGCAGTATCTTATTACTGTGAATGTAGTACAAACCGTTCAACAACTGCTGCATCACCTTCTTGATCTCTCCCAAGCTGAATTTAACGTTTACATTCGACAGCAAGCCGGCTAAGTCGTGCTCGCAAAAATCAAATACAAGGTAGAAGGTAGAGCGATATTTATTATGAAGCGTCGCTTTAGTCCGGCATATTTCTATTAAATTGACCACGTTCTCGTGTTTGAGCAACTGTAATATCTTTATCTCTCGCAGCGCCGTGATCGGGAAGCCTTCTTTTTCATTGTCCATTAATACTTTCTTCATGGCGACGAATTTTTTATTACTATTACGAGCTCGCGCTTTGAACACCTCTCCGAATGTGCCTTGCCCTATTTTCGCCACTTTTTCGTATTTAGACGACTCATCGCAGAAGGGAAAGTCGAATTCCTCTATATACTTCTCTTTTTCCCTCATGTTCAAGATGGTGGAACTGGTGCTGATGACCGGTGGAGCGGACTCGCGAGGAGCGCTGACGCTTTGCATTTTGGAAGTAATTTTGGCGGTTTGTAGATGAATGTTGAAAATTCAATAGTTTGAAATGTGTGACATCCCAATTATATTGAAAAATTATGTTTTAAAACAGGAAATGAAAGCATACGCAATATAATACTAAATATTTTACGATTAGAAAAAAAAATAAAAGGTAATTAAATTGTGTGGGTAATAAACAAAATGTCTAACTAAAAAGAAAAGATGTAACGATCAAAAAACGCCACGGAACAGTTTGAAGATGATCAAGACAGACATTGCGAAATGTAGAAAAATATTTAAAAGCATAAATAAAACAGATAATAAATTTAAGACATACCACAGATCACGTAATAAGAAATGTAAACTTTACTAAAAACTAGATTAGAGAGACTAAAGAAAAGGGAAGACCTACCATAAACTGGGGTGAATAGGCACAAAATCAAATTATGTGTTCATTTCATTAAACAAATTGTCGATTTAAACCTTTAAACCAAGGTCTTAATTAATTTTCCAATCTACAATACATCTTTTATATATTGATTTAATTATCCATAAATTTATGTAAGTATGTGACGATTCTAATAAGGTTTCATCTCTAGTAGATACGGTAAGATAAGAATATAGAATTATCACAACAATTTTAAATCTCCTAATTTAATGTTTTATTTTAACCTACACATAGTTTTAAGGTGTTTTTTTCTTTTAACACGCACGCAAATAAATATTTCTTTATAATATAATCCCATCAAAATAATGTCAAGCTCGCAACTCAGTTCCTTCGCTAGAAAAAAATATTAGATTTCATGTAAAATCAAATTAGTTTCATTTATAGTGACTATATTAAAATGTAATATCTTTATTTTTATAATAATTACAATTACTTGGTCGCCACTCAAGAACTTTTCTACCTCTTCAGTTGTTGGTTTTTCGAGCTATGTGACCAGCCCATTGAAATTCAAAATTCAAAATTCAAAAATCATTTATTCATGTAGGACATTTTAGCCGCTTATGAATGTCAAATTTTTACATTATAATTTTATTTTTTTCCCTACCGTCCAGTTCGGTATATAGATCCAATTGAGAAGAACTGGCAAGAAACTCAATTGAATTACTTTTTTTTTTAAAGCCAGTTTATTTACAATGTATATTTATATAGGTGTTTATGTCTAACGTTAAATGAAAATTCAGTGCATGAACAACTATTGCCATGCACACTCGTCATTCAAGTAATCGTTTAGTGAGTAATAGGCTTTGCTCAGTAAATATGATTTAACAGATGTTTTGAATTTATTTAAGGGTAATTCCAACATATCCTTTGGTATCTTATTGTAAATTTTTATACCTATTCCCATAAAAGACCTATTAACTTTTTCTAAACGATACTTGGGGACAGCAAGTTTGTCTTTAAATCTAGTATTAATATTATGAATATTGCTGTTTTTTGGAAATAAGTCAAGATTCTTATGAACATATAGGATATTTGAATATATAAATTGAGAAGCAACGGTGAGAATATTTGCCTCTTTGAATTTCTCTCTTAATGAGTCACGACTCTTCATACAGTAGATCGCTCGAACGGCACGTTTTTGTAATATGAATATATTCTTAATATCTGCCGCTTTTCCCCATAGTAATATTCCATAAGAGAGTAAACTATGAAAATAACTAAAATAGACTAATCTAGCAGTATCAGTATCAGTGTACTGTCTAACCTTACGCACGGCAAAAGCTGCTGAACTTAGTTTCGCTGCAAGGCTTTGAATTTGTGCACCCCATTGTGTTTTATTATCTAGTGTGATTCCTAGAAAGACAGTAGATTCTATAAATTCGAGAGATTCGTCATTTAACTTAATATTGCAATTAGTATTAAAACTTTTAGACAGAGAGAAATTGACACATTTTGTTTTTTTAGCGTTTAACATAAGATTGTTAGTTGTAAACCAGTGCAGGAGACGCCGCAAAGCACTATTTACATCGTCATAATTATTAGTCATTCTATTAACTTTAAAAATCAATGAAGTATCGTCTGCAAACAATACTATGCCGCATCTATCCTGCATAATTGCTACTTCAGCTTGCTTATTCTTCGGGTTATGTCAGTTATTTTGGTTCTTTTGCGGATATCCTTGTTTCAGATTTTATCACGCAAACAGACTCCGAGCATAGCTCTCTCCATAACCAGCTGAATACCTTGTATCTTTTGCATACGAGCAATAGTGTAGGACCATGTTTCGGTTCCATAAGTCATCATTGGCAGCACATACTGGTTAAAAAACTTCGTCTTTAAATTCTGAGGTATTTTGGATGAAAAGATGTGGCGTAGTTTCTCGAACGCTGCCCCAGCTAGCTGATCTCTCGGTCGGAGTTGGACTTACCCATTCGGACAACTTGTTCCAGGTATACATACTCATCGACAACTTCGAGCGTAGTGTTCTCAATCGTAACCGGCATAGGTGTGACATGGACGTTAGATATAATCTTAGTCTTGTCCATGTTCATCTTAAGACCTACCTATTAAGAAACACCATTGAGGTCATTGAGCATAGTATCCAGATCCTCCAAGGATTCCGCCATAATTACTATGTCATCGGCAAATCGAAGGTGAGTGATGTGTACTAAGATAGGTACTTAGGTTCAAAGAATTTTATTTTCTAATAAAACTTTGTTTTACTTTTACTTAATATGAGATACAATACATGTAATGAAACTGTAGCGGTCGAATGTCTGTACATAGAAAAAACGCTAAACCTAAGTCAGGGGAATGTTAGAAGTAAAATAGAATCCAGATCTAGATTTTATCAAAATTTTTATTTTTCTGACTGTCTGTTTGTACGGGCTATAATCTTCGAAACTGTTGGACTGATTTAAATGAAATTTTCCATGGTGGTCCCTTATATCCCCGGTCAACATTTTGAATATTTTAATCACGAAAAATTAAAGAGTTCCTCTGGGCATCTGGTAGTAGTTATTAAATTTGGGATTGTATTATTTTGTCTATATTATTTGCTTACTTAAGTAAAATATTTAGAACAAGTAAATTTGTCAATAACGTTTTATATATTATATATATATTTAAAATATCTTGTATTTATCGTTTATATTTTTTGTGTGATATTTGTAATATTTAGTGCAATAAAGAACATTAATAAATAAATTTTAATCATTTCATCTTCCTGTCTTTATTCCAATTAATATTATTAATATGTTTTTACCCATGTTACCCAAGGTTTTGGCTTTCAATTTTACGACCGGCCGCCTGCTTGACGTCATCCCTCTGGGGATAATATAACAATAATACTAATTTATGAACACTATTAGTACTTTATTAACTAAGACGAATCTAATGACATGTTATTTATAAAGACCCAACAAGTCGTTAAAGTTACGCAGTTAAGTAAAAAATAACACATTATTAATTAAAATAATACAAGTATCAAAACTCTTTCAAATGTAATCCATACCCAATTTGGCTACACGTTTATTTGCCTTTGCGCATGTGTGTTACATACACATGTGCAAATCAATGCACCTTAGCCAAATTTGAGCGACAAGATTTTGTAATAGGACTCTTAATCATCATTTTATGCAGTAAGAACTGTATCGCATTGTAAAAAAAATATAGAATAGACAAAGCTGTTTTTGTTACTTTTAAAGTTCATACACAGTTAAACGCTTAACTTTATTTATTGGCTTAACTTATAAGCCAATAAGCAACACAAATTATGCATTTATTGACACTTATAAGACTATCTTTTATATAGGTAGGTATTGATTTTAAACATTATTAGTGATAACCGTTTATGACCTATAATAGTAGAATTACATAAATACACGAACAAAAATTGTCTTCCTGGCTGTCACCACTCTGTCATAGTCATTAATCTGGATTGTTTCTTCGTTGTTTTGCTATAATCTGTATGTCAGTATTGTCAATTTGTCATTTGGTGAATGTTTTCTAAATATTCCTTTTGTCCATAATATAAAAACAAGACAATTTACTCATCTGTAAGGTATTTATTTGTCATTTTATTATTATTACACTTTATCTCTCCTTTTGCAAAGGTAATTTTTTTTATTAAAAATCTAATTTTGTATCTGATGGTATCGATCGAAAATGTAGGGCATCGTTTTGTTTTAATCAGTGACTTTCTATAATTACACTGCATATTGTATTATAAAGTTGGTAAAAAACGAACCGAACTAATGTTACGCCCCCAACACATATCCGTTTTCATGTAAATAGAATTTACTCATTTGTTTATCAAATTTTGTTTTTGTTCCAATTTTGATTCATTATGATAACGGTAGTCGACTTGGATCTAATCTTTCTTACTGACCCACTAATATTATAAATGTAAATATTCTAAGCGCCTTCAAAAAAGCAGGTTTTCAATTCGTTTGATCTTTTTTATGTTTGTTAGCCTATAGCAGGGGTACCCAAACTTATTTTGTCTACTGTTCACTTTGAGAACAAATTATTTTTTAGCGCCCCCATTTTGTCACCTACTTAAAAACCAGTATTACTTCAAATTCAACAAATCATCCCCCATTTTTATCTCGGATCTCTTACTGTCCCCCTTTGGGTCTGCTGCGCCCACAAGGAGGTGTTATCACCCACTTTGGGAAGGAGAAAAAGGGATTATTAGTAATGCGAACTACTAGTCCCATTGCTAGCAATATAATCTATCAGGTTGACCTGCCTTTTCACTCTCACTTTTCACCTCTCACTGGTGCTCCGCCTTGTGTATACCGTTAGCGCAGGTGGTGTAACCATTCCATTATCATCAATTACAAAGAAAAATCCCTTGGAAGGAAGGGGGAGAGGATTATTAGTAATGATCCTCATCATCATATACCCTACCAGGTCATCATAATGACCCTATTGTTAGTAATATACCCTATCAGGTCTACCTGATGTAAACAGCAGGCTGCAGTATTTATAATATAAATTATTCAGTTTAGAAAAAAAAAACAACCACAAGACATTTTATATTTTAAAAACTTAATTCATTTATAATTAACAAAAATTATAATTTATATTCAAGAAATAAAATAATATTTTGTTTGTTTTTTTTTTATGTTTTTTAATGGTAACTAGAGCTTTTAGTAATATTTATTTATTTTTAATTCTTTATTGTACACACCAGTTATAAGAATATGACAGAGGTAATCAAATGTACAAAGGCGAGCTTAACTCTAATAGAGTTCTCTTCCGCAACAGCCAAAGTGGAAAGGAGCATCAATGTCAGCGGATACAGCGGTGTACAATATTGTGATAATTTTTAAACAAACTGGGCAAAATTAAATTATATTTAATCCTATAAATATACATGCATATACTTAAACATACATACACACACATACAATATACCTACATAATATAATGTTATTAAACCAAATTGTCATTTTACAATTGGGGGGAAAGGGATTGTTAGTAATGGGGTTTAATAGCCCCATTACTAGCAATATACCCTCTCAGGTTGACCTCCATGTGGTTCCCCATGGAAACCATTATGTTTAATTCTTGTCGAATTCATCATGGTGGGCCAACTGACCTGCATTCATTCTCACCTATCATCTTCTACTGGTGCCTCGTTGGTTTATACCGATAGCGCGGGCGGGGTGACCAATCCATTATCACTCATTATAAAAAAAAATTGTCATTTTAGGCTAGATTTCTGATCAGCAGATTTGTAAAAATTACAATAACAGTCAATGTGTGTGTGCAAAAGTATAAATAAATAAATACACCTATGGCTTATTTACAGAAAACATGGCAAGTGAGAGCAGTTCCGCCGTGCTGGACATGAACGACGCCGACGGCGCCGAAGACACGGAGGCGCCGAGCGTGACCGACGACGCCGTGGAGGGGATACCGCTCATCATGGAGCATGGATATGACATAGCTGTTAAGGTAATTGTATTTTTTTTTTATGTTATGGCGTGAATTTACACGGTACAGAGGAATAACACCCGAGTCCTCAGGAATGGCAATGCATGGGGGGTATCATGGGCGAAACAGTATAAAACAGAATGGCAAACAAGCTGACGGCCCACCTGATGGAAAGTGGTAACCGTCACCTATAGACATGAGCAGTACCATGGACATAACAGAGTATACTGTTTCGCCCATGATACCTCCCCATGCGTTGCCATACCTGAGGACTCAGGTGTTATTCCTCTGTACCCTGTAAATTCACGCCATATCCCACCCTTTAAAACGAAACACAGCCATGCAAACACAACTGCTTCACGGTTGAAACACGAGTGGGACAGAGGTACCCAAGCAAACGACTTTTGTACACTTTTTTTTATAGAACAATGGTCAAAATCAGTTTAATAATTTAGTATTAAAATCAAAGTATCTGGGATTTTATTCATTAAAATGATTATGCGGGTTTTTTTAATGGATGATAATGGAATGGTAACCCCGCCTACGCTATCGGTATAAACTAGCGAGGCACCAGTGAGGGATGACAGGTGAGGATGAAAGCAGGTCAGTTAGCCCATCGTGACGAATACACCTTGGAGAGGGGAAAGGGATTGTTAGTAATGAAGACTGAGAATCCCATTGCTAGCAATATACCCAACCAGGTCGACCTCCTCGCAGTTCCACCTGGAAACTATCATGGTTAATTCCTGGTGTATTCATCATGATGCGCTAACTGGCCTGTTTTCATTCTCATCTATCACCCTTCACTGGTGCTCCGCCAGCGTATCCCGTTAGCGCGGGCGGGGTTACCATACCATTTTCAGCCGTAAAAAAAATACACCTGGGATTCGGTATGATGGTTTCGACGACTGGTCGATGTCGCCCTGATATGATTAATTGCTAGCAATAGGACTTGTAGTCTGAATTATTAATCCCCCCCCCCCTCCTTCAATTAACATTGTCAACCAAACTGTTTATAATTACTCCTCTCCATCCAAAGGTTGTCTGCAAGAGATCGCTCTCAGCGATAAGGTCGCCCATTGTTGTCTCACTGTGATCATTTCTTGTAATTGTTTGTATCTATAATAAGTTTACTATTGTAATCTTATGGAGGAAACAATAAAGAGTATCTATCTAACTATTGTCCGCGTGGTGCACAGGTTGACGCGCCAATGAAGCAGCTGTCGACACTAGAGACGTTCGTGACTTACCGCGTGCGGTGCGTGTGTGCCCGCTGGAGGGCGCCACCGTACGTTCGCCGCCGGTACAACCACTTCAAGGTACGCACCGTACATATATCACGTATTGTACTTTGATTATGGAGACACTCTCCATACAAATGCTTCTAGAAAAGATGGGGCAATTTTTTCATACAGTTTTGCGTGATAAATAGTTTTTAATGGTTCCTTTATAACTTCTATATTTATTTTGTTTTATAATTTCTGCATCTTTTTGATGCGCAAACACTCATTTTATTCGTCTGTTGCTATGTACCAGAAGTGGCCGACTTGACCAGACCCAAGATCTACTGTTTACTGACGAAACCCTGTGCGATCCACCAAATACATACTTCTTGAGATCACAAATGAGACGACACAGTTCAGTACACGAGCGTGTAGTGTTGCAGTATTGTTTATTGTATTAAGAGGGAGAACATAAAACTGAAACTGCTTCTCGGCGACTACTTGTTTATATTAGTGCGAGCGTCGCGTCCGAGCGTCCTCCGCTACATTAGCGATATATTATATTGTTCGCCTTGACACCATCCACTGGACTAATAGTCGCGAGAGACCGGTTGGCTACCCCTGGTATACCTATATGAACAGTTCTAGCGAGATGCACCTATACCAATCATCATCATTTCAACTATTATGCGTCCACTGCTGGACATAGGCCTCACCCCCATAGACTGCTATAAGGAATGGTCCTGAGCCATCTATATCCACTGAGTCTCTGTAATGGATTTGAGGTTGTCACTCCATCTGTACCGTACCAGCCGCTGACTGTCCACTGCTGAACATATGCCTTCCCCATAAGGAAAGGTTTTGCCAGTAGTTGTCACGCTTAGCAACTGTAGTTAGGTGGGGGGTAGGGATTGTTAGTAATGGGGACTACCAGTCCCATTGCTAGCAATATAACCTGTCAGGTCGACCTCCCTGTGATCCCCCCCTGGAAACCATCGTGCTGAATGCTAGGTGTATCCATCACGATGGGCTAACTGACCTGCCTTTTCATTCTCACCTATCATCTATTACTGATGCCCCGCCAGCGTATACCGTTAACGCAGGCGAGGTTATTCCATTCCATTGTCATCCACTAAAAAAACTGCAGTTAGGTTTTTTTTTTGATGGGTGAAAATGGTATGGTAACCCCGCCTGCGCTAACGGGATACCCTGGCGGGGCACCAGTGAAGGGTGATAGATGAGAATGAAAACAGGCCAATTAGCCCATCATGATGAATTCATCAGGAATTAACCATGATAGTTTCCAGAGAGAACCGCGAGGAGGTCGACCTGGTTGGGTATATTGCTAGCAATGGGATTCTCAGTCTCAGTCTCCATTACTAACAATCCCTTTCCCCCCCATTCTGCAGTTAGGTTTTGGTGATGTTTTAAAAGAGACACTGCTGCTCGTCCCTTAACCATTATATTTCCTTAGTTGCCTCTTAGGACACCCACGGGAAAGTAATAGACGGTCCATTCTATGCCGGGACCACACGGCTCTATATTTATTTTAGAAAGTGCCGCAATTTGTCGCAGGTACTCCACAAGAGGCTGTCGGCGGCGCACCCGTTCATCGCCCCTCCAGCGCTGCCGCCGCTGCACTCGGCGCGGCAGCAGCTCGATAGGTACTCGCCCTCCTTCGTCGCTGTGCGCACTATAGCGCTGGACGCGTTCCTGAGTGAGTACTGTCATTTATTTATTAGGGGGGGGGGAGATTGTTAGTATATGGTATATTTATGGCTGTGAGCAGAAGTAGATGGTGACACATTGCGAGTACCTCAGTCGCGAGGGAGGGCCTCATCGACGTTCCACTATCATTATAAAAACCACGGCTGCTCTGTCAAGAGTATACGGCTGAGGAGATGTATCTATGTCCGTTATGTGTACCTTTGTTTACAACACAGGGGGCAAACGAGCATGGGACTCACCTGATGGTAAGTGACTACCGCCGGCCATGATCACCCGCAACACTAACAGCATTGCAAGTGTAAATGCAATGTAAATAGGACTCTATTTTCCGCGCTTAGCCTCTCATTTGGACCGTTGTGCGTATGAGTCGTGGCTAGTGCAGCCAGCCCAGCTCCGTACAGAAGCGCAGAAGCTTCCTGGGATCTTCACAGGCCTCACGGAGCGACCTCACCGTTCCGAGGATTTCTAAACGTTGATGGGCCACAGCTTCACTTTAAAGAAATAAAGAAATATATATATTTTGTAATGGATGATAATGGTATGGTAACCCCGTCTGTGCCATCGGTATATGCTGGCGGAGCACCAGTGAGGGATAATAGGTGGGGATGAAAGCAGGTCATTTAGCCCATCGTGACGAATTCAACGATAAATTAGTCAGGATGTTTTCCTGGGGGAACTGCGTGGAGGCTAACCTGACAGGGTATATTGATAGCAAAGGGAACTAACCTCCTAATTACTAACAATCCCTTCCCTTTGGGGGGAAAGGGATTGTTAGTAACGAAGACTGAGAATTCCATTGCTAGCAATATACCCAACCAGGTCGACCTCCTCGCGGTTTCCCCTGGAAACTATCATGGTTAATTCCTGATGAATTCATCGTGATAGGCTAATTGGCCTGTTTTCATTCTCATCTATCACCCTTCACTGGTGCTACGTCAGCGTATCCCGTTAGCGCAGGCGGGGTTACCATACCATTTTCACCCAACAAAAAAAAAACAATCCCTTCCTTCCCTAATGGGGACGTTAATCTCCATTGCTAGCAATGTACCCTGGTAGGACGTCGTCCACACATCAGCAAACATATCCAGGGTCACGCGAAGTCGCGGGCACAAGCTAGTAAATTTAAAACAATATTTATTTTCAGATAGAGTTGCAAAGCATCCCATCTTCACACACAGCGAGGACTTCAAGCTGTTCCTGACGACGCCTGACGAAGAGTTGGATAAGGTCAGTTATATATACATATGAATAAAGATGACTGAGTGGCGACCCTGTACCGACAAACGTAGTGAAGCCGACCTCCCACCTACTAGATGGAGTGACGCTTGTAAGCGTATTGTAGGCAATCAGTGGATGCAGGTGGCTCAGGACCGTTCTTCATGGCGGTCTATGGGGAAGGCTTATGTCCAGCAGTGGACAAGTCGTGTGGTCCCAGCATAGAATAGGCCACCCCTTCCTTTCCCGTAGGTGTCGTAAGAGACGACTAAGGGAGGGCGAGGGATGAGCAGCAGCGTCCCTCTTAAAACATCTCTAAAGCCTAACTGCGGTTAAATCCGCCTGTCAAATTTAGTAACTACAGATAAACCCACCCAAGGGAGGGGGAAAGGGATTGTTAGCAATGGAGTTTGACAGCCCCATTGCTAGCAATTTGCCCTATAAGGTCGACCTCCACGTGGTTCTCCCTGAAACCATCGTGAACAATTCTTGTTGAATTCGTCACGATGGGCTAACTGACCTGCTTCATCCTCACCTATCATCCTTCACTGGTGCCCCGCCGGTGTATACCGATAGCGCGGGTGGGGTTACCATTCCATTAACACTCACAAAAAAAAACCCACAAGGGGGAAGTCTATGTCCAGCAATGGACAGTTAACGGCTGATGTCATTAAACAACGGCTGTGTTTCGGTATAGGCTCTTAATAACAGAGGGGGACTTTGTACAATAGTCGATTGCTTGGCCACCTCTGTCCCATTCGTGTTTCAACCGTGAAGCAGTTGTGGCTGTGTTTCGGTTTGAAGGGTGGGACATGGCAGTGAATTTACTGGGTACAGAGGAATAACACCTGAGTCCTCAGGAATGGCAACGCATGGGGGGGGGGGTATCATGGGCGAAACAGTATACTCTGTTATATTCACGGTACTGCTCATGTCTATAGGCGACGGTTACCACTGTCCATCTGGTGGGCCGTCAGCTTGTTTGCCATTCTAAGTAGCATAAAAAAAATAAAAAAATAAATAAACATATCAAATATATGTATAAGTATATATTGTTTTTATTATTCCTAAATAAAGAGTTGGAATTACATATTGTTCTCAGATATTCAAGAGCGATCACAGCGCCCTCAGCCTGTGGGGGTTGAGCAGCGCACTGTACGGCAGCGCGGACACCAAGCCAGCGAACGGCGCCAGGTGACTGCCACCACATCACCAGCTTCGTCCCACTGCGGGAGGAATTTTCTTTATACCAAGTGGTAAAGCATGCAGCCCGTCTGATGGTAAACGGTCACTGTAGCCTATGGTTGCTAGCAATGGGTTAAGGAGAAGGGATTATTAATAGTGAAGATTAAGAGTCGTGCAGACGGAGTCGCAGGTAAAAGTCAGTTAAATGCTGTTTTTTTTTATACCACTGAGATGGCAAACAAGCATACGGCCCACCTGGTGGTAAGCGGTTACCGTAGCCTACGAATGCCTGCAATACCAGAGGTATTACGCGCGCGTTGCCGACCCTGAAGAAACCTCTTTACTTGCCCTTTTGAAGAACCCCATGCTGTAGTCCCTTGGGAAAACCTCGGCAGGGAGCTCATTCCATAACCTGAGTGTTCGTGGGAGGAAACATCTCTGAAACCACGTTGTACGCGACCATTTAGGCTGTAGGGTATGAGGGTGAACTCCCTGTCGATGGCGAGCCGTACGATGGTTGAAAGTTTTGTCTATTTACTTGCAGAGTGAAAGACCCAGAGTTCATAGCGGCGGCGGACTACTTGTTAGCGTTACAGCAGAAACTTACCACCCTGTGCGCGCTCACCAACAAACTGCACAAAGGATGCGCAGGCGTCGCCACTGAGCTCATGGGGTGAGTACTCTATTCGAATCATCGTCGCCATGCCAGCCCTTGACCAGCCCACTGATGGACATAGGCCTCACCCATAAGGGGAGTTTTGCCAGCAGTTGCCACGCTTGGCTGGCGGATTGGCAGTTGCTGACTGGTTTTAATGATGTTTTAAAAGGGACGTTGTTGCCTGTTCCTCGATGATTAAACTGCTTTACTCGTCTCTTACGACACCCATGGGAAAGGAAGGGGTGACCCATTGTACGCCGGGACCCCACATTCTATGTTTTAGTGGACGATAATGGAATGGTAACCCTACCCGAGCTAACAGTATCTACACTAATATTATAAAGAGGAAAGATTTGTATTTTCGTGTGTATGTACGATATGGTGTAAATTTACTGGGTACAGAGGAATAACACCTGAGTCCTCAGGAATAGCAACGCATGGGGGGTATCATGGGCGAAACAGTATACTCTGTTATGTCCACGGTACTGCTCATGTCTATAGGCGACAGATACCACTTTCCATCAGGTGGGCCGTCAGCTTGTTTGACATTCTAAGTTGTATAAAAAAAAAATGCTTTTGGGTAAATTTGTTATGACAAGTAATTTAATTTGCTTTGGTGGTAAAGCCCTATAACACAATGGTGTTTTACTATTTTCTATAAATGGATGCCAATGGAATGGTAACCCCGTTTTTGCTGTCGGTATATACTGGTGGGGTATTATTGAGAGGGGACAGGTAGGGTTGCCAACTGTACTGTTAAAAACAGTATTACATTGTTTTTTTTTTTTTTTTCAAATAAAAAAGTGAGTTTCTCATTTATTTTTCGTTATAATTGTGGTGAGGCATATATATGTATCTAAAACGTTAAATCGAGAAATTATTTTTTTATTTTTCTAAAATACTGTTCAAATTTCGACTCAGATCTATATATATTTTATTTCTTGTAAAGTAAAAGTGGGCAACCCTAGTGATGGGTGAGGATGAAATGTCAGGGCGGTTCCATCGCGACGGATGTATGCGATGGTGTCCAGGGAGACGGCGCTTAGATGCTCACTATGTGTTGTGTGGCGCGGCGCAGGCTGCGGCGGGCGTGCGAGGCGTGGTGTGCGGCGGGCGGGGCGGGGGCGGGGGCGGGGGTGGCGGGGCGCGCGGCGGCCGCGCTGGCGGCGGGCGCGGCCTCCGCCAGCGCGGCGGCGGCCGCGGGGGGCCGGCCGCGCGCGCCGCTGCACGCGCTGCTGCCGCCGCTCGCCGCCACCGCCGCCGCGCACGCGCACAAGATCCGCCAGCGGGACGCCATGCACGGTTCTCCTGTTGTTCCTTTATACTCACACATCATCATTCACGCATACATCACTCATTGTGGGCGACACCACGAGGGACGATCTGCGGGTCTACAATGAAATGAAATTCCAAAATTTCGGACTCGATTTCGTGTTTTTGTTTTTTGTTTATACCAAAATCGGACCAATAAATGGGGTTTAACATTTCGTTCGTCATACATCCTATCATAAAAGTCCAAAGGAGCGATATTTTAACATTTTGTAATATTTCCAAACGGCATGTATTATGTAATTTTGACATCAAATTTCTGAAATGAAATGAAATGAAATGAAATGAAATATTTATTTGCTTTAAAAAGACATTTGACATTATAAGGGCCATGTGACAAAACTTTTTCGCATCTGTTTAATTGCCTTAAAATTGTAGGCATGCAATTCTGTTTCGTTTGGCTCCGAAATTTCGGAAAACATTTCATGGTAGGCCCTCAGCTGTGTTCCTCGCACGTTCCTCTCGGCTGAAATTGCATTCAGAGCTAGGCGATAGATACATAAATAAATTATTTGAATTTGAGTTAACTTGAATTTGTTTTGTTATTTCAACCACTAACTGTCCACTGTTGGACATAAGCCTTCCCCATAACATAAGGGGAGTTTTACCAGTAATTGCCACGCTTGGTAGACGGGTTGGCAACCGCAGTTAGGCTTTTGGAGATGTTTTAAGAGGGACGCTGCTGCCCATCCCTCGCTCTCCAATAGTCGCCTCTTGCGACATCCACGGGAAAGGAAGGAGTGGCCTATTTTATGCCGGGACCACGCAAGGCGATTTATTATATATTATTAAAAAAATCAAGGTACGAAGAGAACAACGTCATAGCTCAAACCAGAGGGAGACTGTACAAAAGTCGATTGCTTGGGTACCTCTGTCCCGTTCGTGTTTCAACCGTGAAGCGGTTGTGTTTGCATGGCTGCGTTTCGGTTTGAAGGGTGGGATATGGCGTGAATTTACTGGGTACAGAGGAATAACACCCGAGTCCTCAGGAACGGCACCGCATGCGGGGTATCATGGGCGAAACAGTATACTCTGTTTTGTCCACGGTACTGCTCATGTCTATAGGCGACGGTTATCACTTTCCATCAGGTGGGCCGTCAGCTTGTTTGCCATTCTAAGTTGTATAAAAAAAACATACAATACATCTGCGCGTGCCAACCCTAACTACACACGCACACACTGTCACGTGTACAGACGCCACTTGCGTCTGTGGTTGTGACAGGCACGGATCGTGGTGTTTACAACCGACTTCAAAAAAAATGAGTATCTAAATTTGGTTGATTTTTTTCAATTTCGTCACCTTATGACTTCGTCAGTTGTGGACCGATTTGGAAAATTCTCTTTTTATCTGAAAATATATACTTACAGATTGGTTTCATGGGAGTTTTATCAAAATCGATCCAGCAGTTTAATTTATAAATTAAAATAACTGGTGTTGCTACGATTGGCGAGTTGGCAACCGCTGTTAGGCTTTGACGGTGTCTTAAGAGGGACGCTGCCGCCCATCCCTTGACTGTTAAGTTCCCTTAGTCGCCTCCTACGACTCCCACGGGAAAGGAACGGGTGGTCCATTCTATGCCGGGACCACATGCTTATCCATCAGCATTGTTTACAATTTTTGAAAGTATATTCAGAGTTTTTGAAAGTTTTTTTTTTATTACAGCGTCCTACGTTGCGGGCAATAATACGGACGAATTGCATAACAGGTATGTTTATATACAAGTGTATGGCACAGGTCGGGCAAAACGAGAACAGCTGATTCAGATGAATGTTCTGAATCAGATGGCATATTGTTCTCCCGCCGGTAATGCACCGCAGCCGTATAATTAGCGATACTCAGTGTCGACGCGGCGCAATGTATTTGCAATATTACGATGGCCGCGAGGCGCGATACTCGTGCGTACAGCGCGCGGTCAGCGGTCAGCGGTCAGCGGTCAGCGGTCAGTGCCGCCTCCTAGTACGTAGCGTCGTACGCTCGCGGCGTTCACCTCGCACGGCTGACTGCGCGCGTCGCGGCAGCATTTTAATGCGTGTATTGCATTGTTGTTTTTTGGTATTTAATAGTGTTACACTGTAAAATATTTTGTTCTTTTTATACTATGACATAATATCGTAAATTATATGATTTTTTTTATACCACTGAGGTGGCGAACAAGCATACGGCCCACCTGATGGTAAGCGGTTACCGTAGCCTATGAACGCCTGCAATACCAGAGGTATTACGCGCGCGTTGCCGACCCTGAAGAAACCTCTTTACCCCGGGGGGAAAGGGATTGTTAATAATGGAGACTGAGAATCCCATTGCTAGCAATATACCCAACCAGGTCGACCTCCTCGCGGTTCCACCTGGAAACTATCATGGTTAATTCCTGATGAATTCATCATGATGGGCTAACTGGCCTGTTTTCATTCTCACCTATCACCCTTCACTGGTGCTCCGCCAGCGTATCCCGTTAGCGCAGGCGGGGTTACCATACTATTTTCACCCATCAAAAAAAACTTACTTTTAAATGAAAAAAAAGAATTTCCACTGGTTTTTAGTTCACAATAAGGGTCTGGAATCACTGTTTCAGTTTTTACCAACCTGACCTAATCTATAATTATTTTTATGCAGGGTGTACCTGTATAAAAACGATTTTTGAATGATTCTTAGTGAATGATAATGGAATGGTAACCCCGCCTGCGCTATCAGTCAGTATACGCTGGCGGGGCACCAGTGAGGGATGATAGGCGAGGATGAAAGCAGGTCAGTTAACTGATAGTGACGAATTCCACAAGAATTAACCAAGACTGTGCAAGCAAATGGTGCTGTTAGACCCCATTACTAACAAACCTCCACCTCTATGGTAACCGCCTACCATCAGGTGGTCCGTATTTTTGTTTACCATCTTATTGGTAACAAAATTCTCAATTTCTTCATTTCTTTTTGTTCCAGGCTAGAGCAAGCGTCCGAGGCGCTCCGTTCCGAACTATCAGACTGGATACCAAAGACGCACAGCGAAGTCAAGAAGCTATTACTCCAGTTGGCCGAGAGACAAGTCCTTATATACACACAGATGTCCCAAGCGTGGGAGAACGCGTTGAAACTGTCCACAGAGGCGAACTACGACGATATATTCAAAACTGTGACAAAGAACGCAGTCCAGAAATTGTCACCGTCGAAATGCGGCACTCCCACGGAGACCGAGAGGGATTTTGAGGATTTGGCCAGTACGGACACGGAGGACAGGCCAGAACTCAGCGACACGGAGCTGAGGAACGACAAGGACCCACTAAGGGACTTCTCGGATGTGGATCTCTCGTCATGATTCTGTGATACCGTGTTTTTAAGTATTATAAAAAAGTTTTGAGGTTATTTTAATTGGTGAGCAAGGAATGGTAAATTATGGTTTTTAATGCGTGATAATGGAATGATAACCCCGTCTGCGTTATCAGTATACGCTGGCGGGGCACCAGTGAGGGGTGATAGGGATAGATGAAACAGGGCAGTTGGCCCATCGTGATGAATTCATCAGGAATTAACCAGCAAGGGGAACCACGTGTAGGTCGTTGTGATAAACTATATTGCTAGCAAAACCCCATTATTAACAATCCCCCAAATCTTATGTTTCGCTGTACAGTATTTAAGGTATCCCGGTCTATTAGGTACGGATGACGGGATGTCTACAGAAAAGAGTACATGGTGTGTTGATGGGGCGTCCACCAGTTTTTAAATGGATGATAATGGAATGGTAACACCGCCTGTGCTATCGGTATACGCTGAAGGGGCACCAGTGAAGGGTGATAGGTGAGGATGAAAGCAGGTCAGTTGGCCCATATCATTGATGGCTTTGCATTGCTAGCAGTCCCCTTTCCCCATAATTTTTAAGTTGATTATGGTGATTTTGAGATTTATCAAAAGTTGGCACTCTTTATCTTATTGCTAACTCCCTAAATAGGAAGGCTGTCGAAATTTTGTTTGTGAAGTATCTACACATTGGAATCACCGAATTTAGCATTAAATCCGTTTGTCATTTGAAAATTTTAAACAACCTGACATTTGTTTGTTCGTAAAAAGAATACAGTTTGCGTGAAGAGAAACGCACAATTTTCGTCTAGTACTCGAGGCTTATTCTAAATGTGTGATCAATTATTTTCATAATAAAACCTCTGAAACTTGTGTCTCGTCACAAAACAGACTTCAGTTGTAACAATACTAGTTATTATGATGTAAAAATTAAACGATTGAATGGATTTCGATAAAATTCCTATGGGACCAATGTATAAGTGCACTCTCTTATCAGAAGAAAAAAAATTCCCAAATCGGTTTTATAACTGACCAGAGTTATGAGATGACGTACATAAAAAAATACCACAGAATTGAAACCTCCTCTTTGAAGTCGGTTGAAAAGTAATAATTCTTTATTTAAGAACCAGCGACAAAGATGTAGAACATGAATCATATCAAATTGGCTAGACTCCTAACCGAATTGGCGCCAATATTTTGAAAATGGAATGTGTTCAAATTGTAAAAAAAAAGTAAGTAAACGATGAATTAAAAATATATAAAGCAATAGTGATGTACACCTAATGTTATTATTAATTTAATCGATTCCATAATAAAAAAAAAATGTATTTAAAATGTATTAATTACAAGATGATCACATGCAATGTTTAAAAATAATAATCACATTAAAAAAAAAAAAAAAACGCTTCGCATGTCTTGTCCTGTTCGGGCTGCTTTAGTGAGGCACTAATTTAGTCGGTTGGCAAGTAATTTAGTAATAGAATACCCGATTCCGCTGAATTGCTTACCATTCGGCTACAATATTAAAGCAATCCGAACTAGATTTAAGTAGCGGGCAATAATGTAATAATGTTTCATGTAAATATGGCAATACTTCGATGTAAATTCTATTGTGTATAAATTATTTATTGAAATATAAAAATAGTGATTTTGTAATTTTGTACTTTCATTCCGTTGTACATATATTCATCCTCGTGTCCTACAGCCTCAATGGTCGCGTACTGCGCGGTTTCAGAGATATTTCCTCCCACGAACACTCAGGTTGTGGAATGAGCTCCCTGCCGACGTTTTCCCAAGAGACTACAGCATGGGGTTCTTCAAAAGGGGGGTAAAGAGGTTTCTCCAGAGTCGGCAACGCACGTGTAATACCTCTGGTATTGCAGGTGTTCATAGGCTACGGTAACCACTTACCAACAGGTGGGCCGTATGTTTATTTGCCACCACAGTGGTATTAAAAAAAAAATCTAATTAGATCTCTTGCCGGGTCGTCATTATGTCTGCTTTTAACTGTCCACTGGTGAACATAAGCCTCCCCCTTGTTGGGGAGTTTTGTTAGTAGATGCCACGCTTGACAGGTGGGTTGGCAACCGTAGATAGCCTTTTTTTATATAACTTAGAATAGCAAACAAGCTAACGGCCCACCTGATGGAAAGTGGTAACCGTCGCCTATAGACATGAGCAGTACCGTGGACATAACAGAGTATGCTGTTTCGCCCGTGATACCCCTCATGCGTGGCCATTCCTGAGAATTAAGGTGTTACGCCTCTGTACCCTGTAAATTGTTTAAAATCTCAAAATTTTACTCTAAATTGTCTTTAATTAGAAAATACTCAAATACCACAAGTCTCGAGTACAACGCCATCTAGTATTTCCTGTCCAAATTTTGTTTAGTGACCAACCATCTTCATTTTATTAAATTATTTTTTAAAATTGGCTGTCATTTCCCACATTGTATGACTTCGGTACTCTTTGGTATAAATGCTATTAAATATACTAAAAGAATAAAGAAAAAAAAAGGCAAGAATACGAAGGAATTAAATTTAATTTTGTGATCACAATACGGACTTTAAAAGTCCACAGCTTATATTATCAATTACTTTATGGACGCATAGCACTACAGAAGTACTAAAAAAAAAGTAAAAAATATAATACATTTTAGCAAATGATTTGTCATTTAAGATAAATGGAGTCAAATATAATAATTTATAAATACATTTTAAAAGTTTTATCACTATTATTATACAAAATGTTGTCTTAAATAAGTCACATGCAAAAGTATCAGAACTCGGTGCCACAAAAAAAAAAATCACAGGCTGTATGGCTCGTTTCCTAAGCTTTTGCATGTATAAATAAAATTAAGGATACGTGAAATTTATCTATGTCATTATCATTTTTCGCGGGTAAATATTTTGCGCCACAGACATCAAATCATATTTGACGTATTGTACTACCTTAATAAAATAATGTATTAAATTAATTAAAATAACACTAAAATAAGTACTTAGTTCTATTAACGACAATTGTCATATTAATAGCTATTTGTAATCGCAGCTGGAAAAGTTTAAACATTGACTAAAGAACCAAAAGGCATATTTTTATTTTTAATACTGGCAACTCATCAATCAAAAGCGTATCTTAGTGTTGCCAATTAAACACTATTGAATTCACTATAATATTAAAATGAAATCTTTGAATCTAGGCTAGAGAATGGTAGATAGGGCATCTTGCTATTCCTGATCGAACAATTAAGAAAATATATGTACCATACTATTGTTCGATATTTGAAATTGTATTAAGGGTTAATATGAACTCCGAATTTTAGCGCGCACTTTTTCCCGCGTAAATTGTTTTCCGCGTGCGCCATTTTATTACGTGTAAACCGTACGCAGTTAAATTTGCATTGATAAAAATCATAATTATAAACAATGTCTACACTTAATCAAGGTGAGTATGCGGAAAAAATTACAGTCCATATTAACCCTTATAAAAAAAGAAAATAAAGCACCTATTACACACATCGGCTGTATGTGCGTACGTTCTGCCATTCTCGTCGCAAAATAAAAAATAAAAAAAACCTTAAAATTAGTTATACCGGCACTGCGTTATTATTGAACTAGGCTTGTTATTAAGCTGGTATACTGGGTTTCTCGGGGAAGACCTCGTGCAGTATCGTGTAGCAGTCCTCCCAGGGTACAACCTTCGCCTTCACGTGTGGGTTCGGAGTGGCTAGGGTCTTCTTGGTAAGATCGTCTAGCGGGTACCCGCTGCGAGGAAACACTGTTGCCTGGGGACATTATAAAAAAAAAATATTAGTTACTCTTTTTAATGCCACAAATGTGACAAACAGGCATACAGCCCGTCTGATGGTAAACGGTCACTGTAGCCTATGGAAGCCTGCAACACGAGGTGTCACGTGCGCGTTGCCGGACCCTGAAGTAACCTTAATACGTCCATTTTGAAGAGGCCCATACTGTAGTCTATAGGTGAAACCTTAGCAAGGAGCTCATTCCACTGCCTCAATTTTTGATGGGAAGGAATTGTTAGCAATGCGAACTACTAGTCCCATTGCTAGCAAAATACCCTATTAAGTCGACCTCTACGTGGTCCCCCCTGGAAACCATCGTGCTGAATTCCAGCTGCATTAATCACGATGGGCTAGGGGGAAAAGGGATTGTTAGGAATGGAAACTGAGAATACCATTGCTAGCAATATAACCCAACCAGGTCGGTTCCCCCTGGAAACTATCATGGTTAATTCTTGATGAATTCATCATGATGGACTAACTGGCCTGTTTTCATTCTTATCTATCGCCCTTCACTGGTGCTCCGCCAGCGTATCCCGTTAGCGCAGGCGGGGTTACCATACCATTATCACCCATTAAAAAAAAATCACTGAAACTGAAGTACAATTCCATTATCATCCATTAAAAAACATACAGATACACGGTACTCTTCATGTCTATAGGCGACGGTTACCACTTACCATCAGGTGAGCTGTCAGCTCGTTCGCCATTTTAGGTTGCATAAAAAAAAACTTACATGAGCGGGCAAATTAGTGGCCGGGCAGTAGTCGTTCCTCCCGTCGCCGGCGTATATGACACGCGTGTACGGGGCCCTTTGCGACAGCCACTGGGCCAGTGCGATCGACTTGCACAAGTTGGACGGGCAGCGGGAACACGCCGTCTGGCGCATGCACGGCTCTATGTACAGCCTGCCCTGCTGCCAGAACGCTCGGTTCGTGATAACCGCCTTCACCGCGTCCTGCAACAAGTTGGCGCGTAAATTAGAAAAAAAAAATAATAAAAAAAAACAAATTACAAATAAATAGAGGCAGGACCGTGTCAACTGTGAAAAAAGAATGTTTGAAATCTATGTAACCATTGCAAACCAGGTCGTTAAATTTGGTATTTTATGATATTTATCAATATATATGAAAAATAAAAAATACATTAACAATTAACGTTATTAGTATATATATATATATATATATATATATATATATATATATGTGTATATATATATCTGTCACGCCTGTCTCCCATTACGGTAGACAAAAACAATGGAACGCCAAATGTTTCGATTCAAACAGCCCTCTCTCGCTTCCTCAATCCAACAATCTTTTCACATACACGGTACTGCTCATGTCTATAGGCGACGGTTACCACTTTCCATCAGGTGGGCCGTCAGTTTGTTTGCCATTCTAAGTTGTATAAAAAAAACACACGCTCGCCGGTTACGGACACCTGATGAAAATGGTAACACCGCCTGTGTTCTTGTTATACGCTGGCTGGTTACAATATGGCGTATGATAAATGACAAAAAAGTCAGACCAATTGGCCCATCATGACGAATTTTCCGTGAATTAACCACGATGGTTTCCAGGGGGAGGGGAGGTCGACCTGATTGGGTGAATTATTAGCAATGGGCCTTAGTTTTTTCTATACTTGTGACGCTATGGTTCTTGCTGAAAAACAGCGCTGTAGCGCTTCAAGCGCTGCAGCAATATGCTGAGCACGGACCTACATCACAGAACATTGCGACACGCACGCGCGCACGCGTACACATTTGTATATGTCGCTCTTGAAATAAATTCAAATAGATCGATATTGGAATTGAGAACTCACACTCTTGAATTGCGTCACTTGTCACTAGCGACATAATGGTTCCATACTGTTCTGATAGATAATGCGTGATAATGGAATGGTAACCCCACCCGCGCTATCAGTATACACCGGCGGGGCACCAGTGAAGGATGATAGGTGAGGATGAAGCAGGTCAGTTGGCCCATCGTGACGAATTCAACGAGAATTGTTCACGATGGTTTCCAGGGGGAACCTGATAGGGTGTATTGCTAGCAATGGGCCTGTTAGACCCCATTACTAACAATCCCTTTCCCCCTCGATAGATGCATATTGGTGCAACTTGCCAATGCAAACTACTCGTATTGTAAACCGATCCTAATTGTAGCTAATTCCGAACTGTTGTTACATGAGTGCAGATTTGGTTTGAGACCGATGTTGGATTCAAGAGTTATCCTACTGTTTGTTTGTTTGTTTGTTGATTATTATTATTGTTTCTTTTAAATTTAGACTTTAATTGACCTGAATTTAATTTAATTGCTTTCTATTTTTTTTTTAATACAATTTTCTTTTGTTTGTTTTGATTTCTTTTGTTCTCGTTTTGTGCGCTACTGTGTGGGCCGCATGCTTCTTCGATTAAATTATTTCTTCCTTGCCACAGAGGTGGCAAAGAAGCATGAAGTGTGAGCATTGAGTCCGAGCATCTTCCGCAATATATTACATTGTTCGCCTTGCCGCCATCCACTGGACTAGTAGTCGAGAGCGACCGGCTGGCCAGTGGCCACCCCTGATATCTGTGCCTCTAGTGAGAAAGGGTTCAATTCAAAATGGCCACTTTTCAGGAGAGCCAAAAAACTATTTTAAATAAAGAAAAAAAATTCTGCTGCTTTTATTATTTGCTAATTGAACAAGTCAGTGATTGCATTTATAGTAATTTTTTCTCCTCTTTCTTATGAAATTGTCGGTTTTTGTGTAAAACCTATAGTTTTAAAAATAATTCTATTATACCTAATCACACTTAACAAAAATATTAAAATTATGATGTGAAAATAGTTTTAAGTTGAATTAAAACTTTGAAGTATTGAAGAAAAACAATGTTGTGTATTTTACGCTATAAAAAATAATCGCTATTAAATGGTGTAAAAGGGTTCAAATCGAACTGATTCATTTTACAAAAATATTTTTTATAAAATATTGTAGTTTTATTTCTAATTATGACTTTTTTACCACAAATATTTTGTTAATTGTAGCCTTTTACATGTTTACTATCTCTATTGTTTTTAAAGATATCGTTACGATTCTTATACCATTCGAAAGAGAAAAATTTGCTTATTTAAAGTAGCCTAAAAAAGAAAAAGGCTATAACTTGAGTTATACCCTTTCTCACTAGAGGCACAGATATATGTACTTACAGCTTGATCCCATACAACTTTTACGACTTTAATACTTTGTTAATCGCAAATTTAGATGTTCTAGTATATATAATGGACATACAACGTACATACAACCTTGCATGGCCACGGGGCCGGTCACGCGACGTGACGTCGTACAAAAACAAAAGGAACAATCTAAACATGATAATTAGAGGGCACTCCGTCGACGCGAGTGTTAGAAGCGTTCATAACTAGGCATGGGTAAACGGATACCGATCCGATATCTATATATTGGGTGCCTCTGAACACTGATGGCGGATAAAAGGTCATCACCCATTCCGATATCGCCCATATCGGTCGGATATCTATTTTCGAATAATTTTTTTTTATACAACTTAGAATGGCAAACAAGCTGACGGCCTACCTGATGGGAAGTGGCAACCGTCGCCTATAGACATGAGCAGTACCATGGACATAACAGAGTATACTGTTTCGCCCATGATACCGCCCATGCGTTGCCATTCCTGAGAACTCAGGTATTATTCCTCTGTACCCAGTAAATTTACATCATATCCCACCCTTCAAACGGAAACACAGCCATGCAAACACGACTGCTTCACGGTTGAAACACGAATGGGACAGAGGTGGCCAAGCAATCGACTTTTGTACAAAGTCTCGCTGTGGTTGCTGATGACAAGCGAAGTCTATTTGGACAATGATTGCTTCTATTCTATTGTGTGTGTGTGTATATGTCGTCACGTGTCGTACACGACGTCAATGTAGTGAAACGTACAAAGACCGATAATTTATTTATTTATTTCTCTCCTTATTGCACCACTTAAAGAATAATACAGGTACAATGTTAAGTTAGTCACGAGTACAAAACGTGTAATAACTCCAGATACGGCTGGACGGATTCTGATGATCTATGACCTGTTAGAGATTTTTTTTTATACATATTAGAATGGCAAACAAGCTGACGGCCCACCTGATGGAAAGTTATAACCGTCGCCTATAGACACGAGCAGTACCATGGACATAACAGAGTATACTGTTTCGCCCATGATACCGCCCATGCGTTGCCATTCCTGAGGACTCAGGTGTTATTAATGTTGAAAATATGGATGGTGAATTTATGGTATCATTACAGTTTCGATGTAGACCGCAGATAATTGCGTTTTTGCATAGCTGTTTTTTATGCGGGCTACGTAGAAGGGCGAGGTATGTCTAGTTCTGGTATCTGAAGTATCTAATTTCACCATCATACACGTAGAATGAATACTATCCATGGTAGCGTTGGACAAAAATAACGAATTAACCCACTGCATCTAAATAATTTAGAGTTTACACGGTACAGAGGAATAACACCTGAGTCCTCAGGAATGGCAACGCATGGGAGGTATCATGGGCGAAACAGTATACTCTGTTATGTCCACGCTACTGCTCATGTCTATAGGCGACGGTTACCATTTTCCATTACGTGGGCCGTCAGCTTGTTTGCCATTCTAAGCTGTATAAAAAAAAAAAAGATAAAAGAGCTCCCTGCCGAGGTTTTACCAAGAGACTACAGCGTGGGGTTCTTCAAAAGGGGTGTAAAGAGGTTTCTTTAAGGTTGGCAACGCGCGCGTAATAACTATGGTATTGCAGGCGTTCATAGGCTACGGTAACCGCTTGCCATTTAAGGCCGATAGCTTGTTTGCTATTCTAAGTTGTTAAAAAAATAAGATAAACAATTGTGCTGTGTGTCCGAGAGCCTCCAAATAATTTACACGATATCTGCGAAGCCTTTGCGGCATGTAATTGGAAGCTAATGAAACCATATTTATACAAATAGATATGTGACGAACATACTCGTAGGTCGTGGAAGTTTTACGACTCATATGCGCCTTGTTTATCTTCCAACTAGCGGCCCGTCCCGGCTTCGCACGGGTGGACATTTTTACAACATTTTAAAAAGTGGTCATTATGACATAACGATAATAGTTGGACATGTAGTGTCGCGGAGTTTTTTGTAGTTATTGATATTTCCTTCAATATTGTAGAACATACTTTTGTTCTATCACCAATAGTTTCCGCAGCGCACGCGACCAAAGATATTTTATAGCATTTTTTTTACACCTTGAGTTACGTTACTAAAGTTTTAGTGAGGATCCCTAATCTTTTCTAGCAATAAATATAGCCTAGTAGCGGCCCGGTACGTGCTTCGCTACGTAAAAAGTAATTTTTAAAATCAAATTCATTTATTTAAACAAAAATCGCTTAAAACTGAGAAAAGCACACGCACACGTATACATTTGAACAATTCAAGACTCACCGTTTGTATGAATGGACTCAACAATATGTTTAAAAAGGGGGGAAAGGGATTCTTAGTAATGGAGATTGAGAATCCTATTGCTAGCAATATACCCAACCAGGTCGACCTCCTCGCGGTTCTCCCTGGAAACTATCATGGTTAATTCCTGATGAATTCATCATGATGCGCTAACTGGCCTGTTTTCATTCTCATCTATCACCCTTCACTGGTGCACCGCCAGCGTATCCCGTTAGCGCAGGCGGAGTTACCATACCATTATCACCCTTAAAAAAAAATATATGTTTAAAAATATAAACACAAAGCAATAATTATCGCTGACAATTTGCTTTAATCGAAGCACGTCCAAAATGAAATGACCGCATGAACGACATAACAACACGCTTGTACTGTCAACACTGAAAAACAGTTTCAATTTGGCGACGGTTACCACTTTCCATCAGGTGGACCGTCAGCTTGTTTGCCGTTCTAAATTGTATAAAAAAAAACCACCAAAGACTAACTGCGGTTTATTTTCAATAGATAGTGATAATGGACTGGTAACCCCGCCTGCGCTATCGGTATACACGGCGGGGCACCAGTGAAGGATGATAGGTGAGGATGAAGTAGGTCAGTTAGCCCATCGTGACGAATTCAACAAGAATTGTTCACGATGGTTTCCAGGGGAATCACGTGGAGGTCGACCTAATAAGGCATATTGCTAGCAATGGGGCTGTCAAACTCCATTGCTAACAATCCCTTTCCCCCCAAAGCAGGTTAGTTAGCCCATCGTGACGAATTCAACTAGAATTAAGCCACGATAGTTTCCAGGGTGGACCTGATAGGGCGTATTGTTACCAATGGGTCAGTTAGACCCCATTACTAACAATTCCTTTCCTCGCTGACTAACTGCGGTTGCCTACCCATCGAGCATTACCTTCCTAATGCTCCTCAAATATTGCGTCTAAACTGCGTCCATCACGTACCCTCTTGTATAGGCATTCCGTCACCCATATCCAATAGCGAGGACGGGATGCCTTAAATACTGTACCGCAAACCATACAAAAAAATACCCATCGAGCGTAGCAAATACTGGCGAAACCCAGGAAGGGTTTATGGGCAAGGATTAGGTTCAGCAGTGGACATCTGATAAGATGTATCTTCTTATCTAATATATAAAATTCTCGTGTCGCGGTGTTTGTTACCAAACTCCTCCGAAACGGAATAACCGATTTTTATGAAATTTTGTGTACATATTGGGTAGATCTGAGAATCGGCCAACATCTATTTTTCATACCCCTCAATGATAAGGGTGACCCACCCCGAAGATTTTTTTTTATTTTTTGACAATTTTTTATTTTTATTTTATTATGATTTAGCATTGAAAAATATATACAAATTTAAATTTTCACCCTTTTACGATCGAGCCCTGTTTTTTAATCAGGATTTTTATATGCCGCTATAGGGTTGCAAGATGGCAATCGAATATAATAGTAAGACGATAAATTTACATGTATAGTTCTCTAAATAATATATATGGTAAAACTACGTTTGCCGAGTCAGCTAGTAGTTTTATAAAAAATACAATAGAAGGTATAGTTTTTGCTTTGGCATTGGGCTTGTATTAATGGGTGAAAATGGTATGGTAACCCCGCCTGCGCTAACGGGATACGCTGGCGGAGCACCAGTGAAGGGTGATAGATGAGAATGAAAACAGGCCAGTTAGCGCATCATGATGAATTCATCAGGAATTAACCATGATAGTTTCCAGGGAGAACCGCGAGGAGGTCGACCTGGTTGGGTATATTGCTAGCAATGGGATTCTGTCTCCATTACTAACAATCCCTTTCCCCCCATTGGGCTTGTATTACTTACGCCCTTGCTTTGACATACATCACAATGAATTCCCATAGGAATACACATATATAAGTCCAATGTGAACTGATACCTATCTTAATTTATTCTAGAAAATTTATGCGTACTATTATTGTACACTAACAGTTATTGTATCAGATAATCCGCTCAGTTTGAAATGCAAAGAATTTCAGTAATAGTACATTACTGCAGCGGCCAGCAACTGAGGCATTGATGGACGAACGTACAAATGTGGGCCGAGGAGTAGACGAGGCACACATACGTGAGTCCATCGATGCCTAGTTGTGGCCAAGGTTTGTATAGTACTTTTCTCAAACAATGCGCGGAAATCAAAAACACAATTTTACTTTTTAAGTTCGATGACGAATAACGAACAATAATAATTTTTCACGCGCCATAATGTTCTTTTGTTTTTTTTTCAATAAACACCTTTCTATTTGCAAGTCAGTTCGAAATTTAAATAAAACTTTTTATTAGTTACCTCCTTGGTAGCCATGTTTCGAAGTAAAATGTCATTCCATTTTTAAATTACAGGACAGATATGAGTTTACATAGTAATTTATCTGGCCGCAAAACACGACAGATATGGATTTTCATACAACTTTTGCCGGCCGCTGCCCGCATGTATCTGGACAGTACGGCAATTTTGATTTATCTCGAGGAAAATTGTCAAAATAATGCTCACATTTCCAAGCATGTTTGAGAAAACATATTTTTTTAATACCACTGCGATGGCAAACAAATATACGGCCTAGGTGATGGTAAGCAGTTACCGTAAACTATGAAAACTACCGTAAACACAGAAGTAAACTCCCTACCGATGGCAAGCTATAAGATGGTAGAAGATAGATGTTTAATTTACAAATACTATACGGTTGGCCGTATGCAGAAATTGCAAGGTTCTCAGCGAGCTATGGAGAGGACTATCCTCGGAATTTCCTTGCGTGACAGGATTAGAAACGACAACCGATCCATTGACGGGAGTCAATGCAATGCATTTGAAGTTGTCATTCCATCTAGAGGGTTTACTTGTACACTGCCCATACGTGGTCGCCACTCCAGAACCTTTCTTCTCAATCGGTTGTCGGTTCTTCAAGCTATGTGAGCAGCCCATTGCCAATTCAGCTTGCTTATCCTTCGGGCTGTGTCGGTTACTTTGGTTCTTTTGCGGATATCCTCGTTTTGGATTTTATCACGCAAAGAGACTCCGTGCATAGCCCTCTCCATAGCCCGCTGAGTGACTTGAAACTTTAGCATACAAGCAATTGTGTAGGGTCATGTTTCGGTCCCATAAGTCATCACTGGTAACACGCACTGGTTAAAGATCTTCGTCTTTCATCAAATACATATTTTTTATTTAATACATTTACATCACCTGGATTACCTTACCTGGAGCCCGTGGACTTTGAGCCAATGGTTCACGAACACGGAGTTGGCGTCAGTGAGCAGCAAGACGTCCCAACCCTCGGCCGCGAGGGTTGTGATGAGCTGTTCCACGCCGGGCGTGGCCCGCATGGAGCCTATGCAGCCCAGGATGTCTTCCTGGTGCAGTCCGGCTGAGTATGCGTGCTCGAACACCTGCCGGAACGAGACGAGGCTTTTTTATGCAACTTAGAATGACCTGCAAGCTGACGATCCACCTTAATGGGGGGAGGGGATGGTTAGTAATGGAATCGTTGCTTCATTACCACTACTCCGAACCGATTTCAACGACTCTTTTGCAATAAATACTTCCTTTTTAATTTTGTAAAAATTAAACTACTTATTGATTGATGTGTCTAAGATTATGTTATACAACACTTTTTTCACTTTAGAAATAGTCTAAGGATCTGTTACAATGTTATCCAGACATTGAAATTGTATCAGTAGTTTTTGTTTCTATAACGAACATACAGACGGGCAGACAAAAATTTTACCGATTACATTTTTGGCATCAGTATCGATCACTAATCACCCGCTGCTAGTTATTTTGGAAATATATTTCATGTACAGAATTGACCTCTCTACAGATTTATTAGAAGCATAGATTTCCTTATTGCCTTTTCAATTCTGGATACATGAGCTGATGAGCTGATAACGTCATCTCACAGCGTCATCACAAGGAAAAATACATAGAATTTTAGTACAGAGGTGCTAATGATTGTTTATTAAAAACATATGTGATCTATATTTAACGTACTTCAAAGGAGACTGGGTGGGGAGTAAACCCGAATGGGTATTTTTACATACTTTAATTTTACATCCGGCGTTTCTAAATAGCTCTCTAACGCCACTGGCATATTTCGTTCATTTACGACTGGCCCAAAATTTATTCTGAAACTAGTTCGTTGAGCCGATTAAAAATATATGTATCTATGTTTTTTTTTTCTTTTATACAACTTAGAATGATAAACAAGCTGACGGCCCACCTAATGGAAAGTGGTAACCGTCGCCTATAGACATGAGCAGTACCGTGGACATAACAGAGTATACTGTTTCGCGCACGATACCCCCCCCCCCCATGCGTTGCCATTCCTGAGGACTCAGGTGTTATTCCTCTATACCCTGTAAATTCACGCCATATCCCACCCTTCAAACCGAAACACAGCCATGCAAACACAACTGCTTCACGGTAGAAACACGAATGGGACACAGATACCCAAGCAATCGACATTTGTACAAAGTTTCCCTCTAGTAATTATTTATTAGGTAATATTTAATTTGAATTCTATCGTTAGTTATACAGTTTTCCAGAGTCCTGGCCAAACGTCTTAAACGCAAACACGACTTCTAGTTCCTTATGGCAGTCTATAGAGGTCTATGCCCCAGCGTTGGACGGATAATGGCTGAAATTATGGTGAAGCTTATGGGAAGACATGGAGATATTATTTAATTGTTGTAACACTTTAATTTGACCTCTAATCCACAATAAAGACATTTGTATTTATCTATGCGCAGTATTCTTAATCTATGGTTGGTAAATGTGTGACAATGATTAATTTGTTTATGTGTGCACAAGGGCGCGGAGTTTGTAAACATAGGTGTCGACTCTGAAAAGCAATTCCTTATCTCTGACAAATTGGTTTGATACAATTCATCATGTATAAAGTTTAAAATACTACGTACTGATAGACTGGCATTTAAATAACAAAAACGAGACCAGAAAAAGTTTATAGTAGTGTGCGTGCAATGCTAAGAACAAGGAATTACACAGAAGGAATGATAAAATAAAAACTGTGAATCATATGGTTGCCTCCTTTCTTCTTATGCAAATATAATTAGTAAAAAGAGGACGAAAGATACACCCTCAGTTGCTATTTTTCTCATTTCATAGCAGGCTAGTGTATAGAAACGGTTTGATATTGTCAATTATTTATTAGTCAATGACAAATTTTACATTACTAAATTATATATTGGACACAGTTTATGTAGAAAGTATGCAAGCGGGTTGCATCTGAATTTGGTAGGGTTATACGGCCGTATAACATTTTCTATACACTAGCCTGCTATGAATTGACAATTTTATCACTCCTTCTATGTAATTCCTTGTTCTTAAGTCATATTCTCTCTCCATTTCATCGCCAATCTATATATTTCTCCTCGCGGTTCCCCCTGGAAACTATCATGGTTAATTCCTGATGAATTCATCATGATGGGCTAACTGGCCTGTTTTCATTCTCATCTATCACCCTTCACTGGTGTTCCGTCAGCGTATCCCGTTAGCGCAGACGGGATTACCATACCATTTTCACCCATAAAAAAGTATATATTTTGGGGAGAAAGGGATTGTTAGTAATGAGATCTAATAGCCCAATTGCTAGCAATATACCCTCTCAGGTCGACCTCCAAGCGGTTCCCCCTGGAAACCATCACGGTTAATTCTTGTCGAATTCATCATGGTGGGCCAACTGACCTGCATTCATTCTCACCTATCATCTTCCACTGGTGCCTCGTCGGTGTATACCGATAGCGCGGGCGGGGTTACCATTGCATTTTCACCCATAGAAAAAAAACTATATATTTTATAATCTATGTTAGTACCGCAGATACAATTCTTAATCTATGGTTGTTGAAAATGATCTATGGTTGTTTGTGTGCACAAAGGCATAGGGTTAGTATACATAGAAGTAAACTATGTCAAACAATTCTTTAACACTTTAGTTTGAAAATATTTAACTAAACTAGGCGATATTTGTGGAATTAGATATAAATTATTTTGTTTAATTCCGCCACCATTAGTATGCGTGCAACTGCCAACTGCTCAGGAATGGCAACGCATGGGGGGTATCATGGGCGAAACAGTATACTCTGTTATGTCCACGGTACTGCTCATGTCTATAGGTGACGGTTACCACTTTCCATTAGGTGGGCCGTCAGCTTGTTTGCCATTCTAAGTTGTATAAAAAAAAAACTCGAAGATTGATTACTATTTTTATTACTAAAATGGCGGTCAGAGAGTTATGGCTAATATGGAAGATTTTTTTTTAATAGGTCGTAATGTAATGACAATTCCGACTGCGTTAACGGGGTATACGCTGGCGGGGGACTAGTCAGAGGTGATTAATCTTATTTTTATATTTAGAATATTTTGCATTTTGTTTGATTCCTTTTATGTATTTACTGTATCTGACTAGCGCCATCTATCGTTCTCTCTGTACTTATCCATTCTTTATGCCAGGTTGTCTGTAAGAGATCGCTTGTAGCGATAAGGCCGCCTTTTGTATATGCACATTCTGTATAAATACTCCTTGTATACATCTCTACTGTGCGCAATAGAGAGTTTATTATTAAAATGGTGAAAAGGCAGATCAATTAGCCCATCGTGATGAATTTACCTGGAATTAAACATGGCTTCCAGGGGGATGGCGAGGATGGCGGATGGAGGACGACACCTGACAGGGTGTGTTGCTAGCAATGGGGAAGCTAGACCCCATTACTAACAATCCCTTCCCCTTCTAATATTTGTAGAATTTCAGGACAACAAATGTATTTGACTTCTAAATTGTGGAGGGAAAGGGATTGTTAGTAATGGGGTCAAATAGCCCCATTAGTAGCAATATACCCTGTCAGGTCGACCTGCACGTGGTACCCCCTGTAAACCATCGTGGCTAATTCTAGTCGAATTCGTCAGGATGGGCTAACTGTCCAGCTTTCATCCTCATCAGTCATCTATCACTGGTGCCCCGCCAGTGTATACCGATAGCGCAGGCGGGGTTACCATACCATTATCACCGATAAAAAAGAAAGCCTAAATTGTAGGGAATAACGAATGGCAGAAGTCTTTGGTGATTGGTCAAAAACAGAGGGACACGGACACCAGAGGGCGCCAACCTACCGCATTTAGTAAGTATTTAGTATTGATTTAAGAAGTTGTAAATAGACTATGATAAGAATGAGGTAATTTCAGCTATTGTTAACTGTTCCCACGGGCCGAGCCACACGCGGTAGCGATTAGCGATCACTTTCAATTTTAACTGTGGCACAAGTTATAAACTGGAACGATTGTTCTCAATTTTTTTTTTAATTTTAGCTTTTAATATTCGAACTTTATATATATATATATATATATATATATATATATATATATATATATATATATATATATATATATATATATATATATAATCTAGATATATAATTAACCGTGTGGTCCCAACATTGAATGGACCACCCGTACCTCTACAGTGGGTGTCGTAAAACGCGAGAAGGGAGGACGAGAGACGGGCGGCAGTCACTATTGAAACATCTCCAGAGCCTAATTGCGGTTGCCAACCCGCCTGCCAAGCGTGGCAACTACTGGCAAACCTCCCCAAGGGAGTGGCTTATGTTTAGCAATGATATGACGATACAAACTTAAACAGAACAAACCAGTCCCTAATAGAAGTACCCGTTCACGAGTATGACGGATGAGTCAGCCATCGTTGTGTTCAACCATATTATAGGGAGCCCAACGATCCGGTCTATCACGCCGCCATATACTACAAATAAATATAATACCTACCTATTTATGTGGGGGAAAGGGATTGTTAGTAATGGAAAATAAAGGCCCTATTGCTAGCAATATACCCAAGCAGGTCGACCTCCACGTGGTTCCCCCTGGAAACCATCGTGCTGAATTCCAAGTGTATTCATCACGATGGGCTAACTGACCTGCCTTTTTTTTCATACTCACCTATCATCTCTCACTGGTGCTCCGCCAGTGTATACCGTTAGCGCAGACGGGGTTACCATACCATTATTATCCATTAAAAAAAACCTATTTATGTGATAAATATTAAAATAAATTAATATATTATCGACATTAGAAATTTTGTCAAATAACATTAATGTATTTAGGATTTTCAATTAAAAAAAAATGTGTATATTTGTTCTTATTTAGATACTGTAAGGCGAATAAATTATACATTGATCTATCTATTTATTCATTCGGCAATGTTTTAGATAGACAGATACCCTTTATTGTTTCCTCCATAAGATTACAATAGTAAACTTATTATAGATACAAACAATTACAAGAAATGATCACAGTGAGACAACAATGGGCGGCCTTATCGCTAAGAGCGATCTCTTGCAGCCAACCTTTGGATGGAGAGGAGTAATTATAAACAGTTTGATCGGAGGCGCGATGAAATTCTATTATTTCTAAGATATGGAGATGTGATACATGTAATAATGTAAATATATATCCCTACTCATTATATATACTTATATACAATTTTTTTTTAGTGGGTAATAATGGAATGGTAACACCGCCTGTGCTATCGGTATACACCGGCGGGGCACCAGTGAGAGATGATAGGTGAGGATGAAGGCAGGTCAGTTGGCCCATCATGAAAAGTTCAACAAGAATTAACCATGATGGTTTCCAGGGGGAACCGCGTGGAGGTCGACCTAATATATATATATATATATATATATATATATATATATATTGCGGGGGGAAAGGGATTGTTAGTAATAGGGGTCAAATAGCCCCATTACCAGCAATATATCCTGTCAGGTCGACCTCCACGTGGTTCCCCTTGGAAACCATCGTGAACAATTCTTGTTAAATTCGTCACGATGGGCTAACTGACCTGCTTTATCCTCACCTATCATCCTTCACTGGTGCCCCGCCGTGTATACCGATAGCGCGGGTGGGATTACCATTCCATTATCATCCATTAAAAAAATGGGGTATATTGCTAGCAACAGGGTTATTAGAACCCATTACTAACAATCCCTTTCCCCCCATTTATATACTATTATATATATACACACATACATACAAACATGTTTTCTGCATAACTAGTTTTAATTCATGTAGCGTTTAGCCATCCTGGGTGAAGATTAATAATATATTTCAATGAAATCGCTAGAGCTGCCACCTTGCGCCGCGCCCGCAAGCAGCCAGCTATGCCAGCGAGTTCCTTGGCACTATACAAGGTCGCCCGATATTGATCGCTCGCCAAATTGGTATCACAACTATTTCGGTTTATGTCCACAAATATTCCGCATATCTATCTACCTGTCCCGGCGTGCCGTGTGGTCCCGGCGTAGAATGGGCCGCCCCTTCTTTTCCTTAGGTTTTTTTTTAATGGGTGATAATGGAATGGTAACCTACCCGCGCTATCTGTATACACCGGTGGGGCACCAGTGAAGGATGATAGGTGAGGATGAAGCAGGTCAGTTAGCCCACCGTGACGAATTCAACGAGAACTGTTCACGATGGTTTCCAGGGGGAACCACGTGAAGGTCGACCTAATAGGGCAAATTGCTAGCAATGGGGCTGTCAAACTCCATTGCTAACGATTCCTTTCTCTTCACCTTTGCCATAAGTGTCGTAAGAGGCAATTACGGGAGCTTAACGGCAGCAGCGTCTAGCTTAAAACATTATCAAAGTGCCCCCGCCCCCACTTGGAGGATTGTTTTTTTAATGGGTGAAAATGAAATAGTGACTCCGCCAGCGCTATCGGTATACACTGACGGGGCACCAGTGAAGGATGATAGGTGAGGCTGAAAAGGCAGGTCAGTTAGCCCATCGTGACGAATTCAACTACAAATTTGTCACAATGCTTTCCAGGGGGAACCGCGTGGAGGTCGACCTGACAGAGTATATTGCTAGGAATGGGACTGGTAGTCCGCATTACTAACAACCCCCTCCCCCCTCCTTCGGCTGACTTAGCTAATATATCGACACAACGGAATCAGCTGAATCTCGAATCTTGAAATAATGCATATAGGTTCTTTATTTAGTAAACAATAAGAAAGGCATTTTGAAAATTTTCCCTCTAAACGAGTTGAACTTCCAAATTTCACGCGTACAAAGTCGTGGGCACAAGCCAGTCTTATTATGTCAGTATGAATATTACAGTTAAGTACATAATCTGTACTGACGCGTTAAAAAAAGGTATGATACCTACTATATTTACAAACAGAGTGAATCACGTCACAAGATTATAGGAAATAACCACGAGTATAGCGCGCGAATTATTCATGGCACTCGACGACACCATGGTGATGTAATGTTATGGAACATGTACGTGACTTCAGTCATTCTTTGTGCAAGAAATCAAGATTTGAAGTCCTATAACTACGGTTCTAATAAACCGACTTCAAATACACACTTTTTTTATACAACTTAGAATGGCAAACAAGCTGACGGCCACCTGATGGAAAGTGGTAACCGTCGCCTATAGACATGAGCAGTACCGTGGACATAACGGAGTACATCTCAACACCGTCTACGGATATTTCATATAAAGTTTTTAAATTCTAAAAAAATACTGGCCGTTTTTTTTTTGTTTCAAAGATATGTTATTTTATAGGTCTTTTTTAACAATTCGAAATTTGAATTTGAAAAAAATAATTAAAAACAATCGATTTGCGCGGCATTATTCAGGTGAGACTCGGAGGAGTTAGATAGACACTCTTTATTGTTTCCTCCATAAGATTACAATAGTAAACTTATTATAGATACAAACAATTACAAGAAATGATCACAGTGAGACAACAATGGGCGACCTTATCGCTGAGAGCGATCTCTTGCAGGCAACCTTTGGATGGAGAATTCTCTCAGAAGATGGTTCACGATTCGATTGCTTTAAAAAAAAAAGTAATTCAATTGAGTTTCTTGCCAGTTCTTCTCAATTGGATCTATATACCGAACTGGACGGTAGAGAAAATATAAAATTACAATGTAAAAATTTGACGTTCATAAGCGGCTAAAATGTCCTACATGAATAAATGATTTTTGAATTTGAATTTGAATTGTATTTTTTTTCGTGTTTCACGCTGCTGGGGTATGAGCAAAGCTTGCCTTAGGAAGGGGCCCAGTAAAGCGGTACCATGGAAGGTCGAAGGATCTTTTATTAATGATAATGGAATGGTAACCTGGGTTGCGGTATCGATATACGCTGTCGGAGCACCAGTGATGGGTTAGGATGAGAGAAGCCTCATTTATAAATGGATAGTAATGGCATGGTAACTCCGCCTGCGCTATCGGTATACACCGGCGGGAAACCAGCGAGGGATGATAGGTGACGATTAAAAGGCAGGTCAGTTAGCCTATCGTGATGGATTCACTTGGAATAGAACACGATAGTTTCTAGGGGGAACCGCGAGGAGGTCGACCTGACCTGAGGGTGTATTGCCAACAATGGGGCTACTATACCCCATTTTTAACAATGCATTATTCCCCCGATGGGAAGAAGTCAGGTTAGATAGCCCATCGTGATGAATTCATTTGGAATTAACCACGATGGTTTCCAGGGGAAATCGCGTGGAGGTCGACCTGTTAGTGTATGTAACTTACAATCCTTTTCCTCCCCAGTCCAAGGGCATGATAGGATGAGTAAAAGATCGCAAATTCGAAATTGATTGAGCAGAGCACACCCACAATGACCTTTTTTCTTTGGTGGAGTAGGAGGAGGAGGGGGGGGGGGGGGGAGGAGGCATCAGATTTACGATGACCCATTTGTGTTTATTACGACGGAGGGAGGGGGAATCAGATCCACGATGACCTTCTTCTTTGTTTGGGGGGGGAGGAGATGGGGGAGGGCGTCAGATCCACGGTAACCTTCTTTTGTTGGGGGAAGAGAGAGGGCGGAAGAGTGGGAGGAGCATTAGATCTAGTCATGTCAAATACTCAGTAGTTTTTGATATCTCCTCATCATTATTCAACAAGTCAGCTAAGTTTGACCCTGGGTACCTGTGAGGGTTGATAATTGGGGAAAAAGACAGTTGAGTTACTGAGCTGACATAGGAGGAACAGGAGTTATCAGCAGTGGGTGTCTAGAAGACCTATCAGGTCAAACTCCATGCGGCTCCCCCTGGAAACCATCATGGTTAGGGGGAAAGGGATTGTTAGTAATGGAGACTGAGAATCCCATTGCTAGCAATATACCCAACCAGGTCGACCTCCTCACGTTTCCCTCTGGAAACTATCATGATTCATTCCTGATGAATTCATCATGATGGGCTAACTGGCCTATTTTCATACTCATCGATCACCCTTCACTGGTGCCCTGCCAGCGTATCCCATAAGAACAGGCAGGGTTACCATTCCATTATCACCCATTCAAAAAAAAAATCATGGTTAATTCTTGTTAAAGTCATCACAATGAGCCAATGGACCTGCTTTCATTCTCACCTCTTCCTTATTTACAGGGTTACTATTCCATTATCACCTTTTAAAAGAAAAATAAGCCAACTTCATTCTCATTAAAAAAAAAAAGGATTTGAAGTCAAGTTCCAACAAGCATTGAAGTTTTTAAATATGAGTTATTAAGAAAATTGGTTTTCAAAGAACAGAAACAGTAGTGTAGAAGGACCATTTTGATTTTTCAATTTTTATACAAATATATATTATGTACTAATATTTTTTAGACAAATTATTAATTTATTAATCTTTAAAAAAAAATAGCTTCCCAGAACAATATTAAAAATCATTGCTTGTTTCTATAAAATATTATAAAATTTAATCACTTTGAATCACAAGTTTTATTACAATTTTAAATTACTAAATATAATGTTTTATACTTATTCTATTGCTAAAAAAATATAAATTCAGAATAATTGATTATTTTAAAAAGAATAAATGAATAGAAGGTAAATCAAAAGTTAATTAAGTAGACATTCATTTCCGTAAAAAAAAAATACAGACGTATAATAATGAAGAATAAAAATTAAAAATATTTACTTTTTTTTTTTTACTTACATCACTCATGTATGGGGTCCAGTCATGATTGCCCGCTTCCCATTCCGGCGGCGGTTTCTTCTCTCTCAATCTATTTATTATTGTAGCGTCCGAATCATCATCCACAACAGTACGGTCGAAATCAAAAACCGCAAGACCCGACATTTTTTTTTTTCAAAATACGCGCGTACTCTGCAATATACACTGGTGCACTGCGGAAAACTCGTTGAAAATTGTTATAAATGACCGGAGCGGACGGGCGTAGGCGCGTGAATTTTCAGCATGATGACGAAATTGACGGAATAATTCGCATTTTTTTTTCGCAGTACACATATATAAGATCACGTTCAAGAGCAGTGATTACGAATTCAGGGAATTTCAGTTTATGACATTTTTATTTCTCAATTGACATTGCTGACATTGACATTGAAGTTTAATGGCATAAACAAAAGATTTATTCCCTGTTTTAGACATACACCTGTGGAAGAAACGAAAATGCTTGCCTGAATCGAAGCATTTGGTGTTCTATTGTTCCAAATAAGAGACCGGTGTGACAGATGTGTATGTACATAAAAAATTTCTCAATTTAATATTTTCTTGATATTATTCTTTACTGAACCATTATAAACTAAAATTATAATAATTTTGGACTTAAATCTATTAGAAAATTAATTTATTTTAGTCTTTACATTAAAGACTTTGCTGTAACTGAAATTTTAATTTTAGAAATAAATTAGCTAAATGGCATTACAGAAATTGACTGTGACAAGTATTTAACTGCGGTCTCGGTTTGTAGATGACCTACCGGTCGGTTTAAAGGCAAACATAATAAAATAGTTTCTACCTACCCTAATGAGAAACAGGTCTAACAGATAATTATTTATCTAAGAACAAGTTCGGTATGTATGTACTAACAAAGCCAAAGATTTTAGAACAAAACAAAATTAAAGCGAGATATAGAGCTGTCTTCTCTGTCGTTAAATCTGTCAGTGTCAACATGTCAATTTGGTTTGTCTATGGATTATATTCGAAGTCGAACTCGAACATAACCTCTTGATATTTTATGAGTTTATTCTAAAATTTTCTTAAAAAAAACTACAAAATTCACAAAAATGTCTTCTCTGAAAGTGTATAATATCGGAAGGATGACGAAATATCTCACTGAGACGAGTTTACGGACGTTTCGGAGCAATATTTACAGGTATTATATACGTATTTCGTTGCGCAATCAAAAGTCGACATAACCTATATCTTAATTTTGCCTATAATGAAGGTATTTTCATACAAAATAACAGAGAATAATACGTTTCCATCAAAAAACGAGAACAAATTAATTTTAATTGTATGGTTTTTGTTGAAACTGTTAGCACATGTATTATTGGCACAATAGTAATCTTAGATAGTGAATAATACACCGAAGATGATGAAATAACAGTCTAGTTGTTGATTGTGATTAAATTTTGTGGAACATCAGCTTTTTGTTCTTTACTTCGGCCGCGTGAATTTCAGAAGTAGAACCGGTGAAATAGACTGCTTCTTGATGTAGTATCTAGACATAACATATACCAGAGAGCCTACCATGAAATATTTTCCAAATTTTCGGAACCTAACGAAACAAATGTTAAAATTACATAATACATACCATTTAAAAATGGTAAAATATCGTTCTTTTGGACTGTTATGGTAGGATTTATGATGAACAAAATGTTAACCTCCATTTACTACATTAAATTCAGTATCAAAAAAAATACGAAATTGAGTCCGAAAATTTGAATCAAATGCAATTAGAGGTATTAGATGAACAAGGGGGAAAAGTATTGTATATATTTATTTACGAACATATGGCTCGTCTGATGGTAAACTTAGTTACTGGAGCCTATGGATATCTTTAACACCAGGAATGACATGCGCACTTCGCCAATTCTTAAGAAACCTTAATACACTGAGGAGAAAGGGATTGTTAGTAATGGAGACTAAGAATCCCATTGCTAGCAATATACCCAACCAGGTTGACCTCCTCGCGGTTCTCCCTGGAAACTATCATGGTTAAAATTATGGAGAACCGCGTGGAGGTCGACCTGATAGGATATATTGATAGCAATGGGGACTAACCTCTTATTACTAAAAATCCCTTCCCCCCTGTTGGCATTACATTGATATTTTTTTTTATGAATAACGGTGTTACTCTCTTTAATATTTATAATAATAGGAGATGTGTTATTTGTTTGTCACCAGAAGCACAAGCCGAGGGTACAGCACAGAGGAGAAAGCTGCCGTGGCGGATGACAAGCAGCTGCCCAGCACAGTGGAGGAGTGTCACAAGCAGCTTGACAGTCTGACCAGTGAGCTCAACACTCTCAAGCAACAGATCAAGGACTATGAAGTGAGTGTAGATATAAGATATTATATATATTTTTTTTGATGGGTGAAAACGGTATGGTAACCCCGCCTGCGCTAACAGGATACGCTGGCGGAGCACCAGTGAAGGGTGATAGATGAGAATGAAAACAGGCCAGTTAGCCCATCACGATGAATTCATCAGGAATTAATCATGATAGTTTCCAGGGGGAACCACGAGGAGGTCAACCTGGCTGGGTATATTGCTAGCAATGGGATTCTCAGTCTCCATTACTAACAATCCCTTTCCCCCGTTGCGACCTAGTTGGGGGTATATTGCTAGCAATAGGATTCTCAGTCTCCATTACTAACAATTCCTTTCCCCCCAATGGAGCTGGTTAGGCGAGGTTAGTTTAGTAACCGCAAATTTGCAGTCAAAAGTACTAATAATTAATAATTTTCAGACAAAACCACTTTTGACCAAGCTTCAGCAAATCAAGCAATCTCAAAAGTACTTTTGACTGGTTAAGAGTTTTGACTGCAACAGACAGACAAATTAATAATGATATGAAATCAGAGGGCCTACCATGAAATGTTTCCCGAAATTTCGGAGGCAAACGAAGCACAAATTTGATGTTAAAAGTACATAATACATGCGGTTTGGAAATATCAAAAATGTTAAAATATTGCTCCTTTGGACTTTTATGATAGGATGTATGACGAACGAAGTGTTAAACTCCATTTATTGGTCCGATTTTGGTATAAACAAAAACACGAACTCGAGTCCGAAATTTCGGAATTTCATTTCATGGTAGACCCGCAGGTTTCATTCATTTTGCATGTAAAATAATTCTGAATTCGTCTAAAAAATTTATTACTTCACTATTTTAATTGAAACCGTGTGGTCCCGGCATAGAATAGGCCACCCCCTTCCTTTAATATCAAATTCAAATACATTTGTTTACAAGCACTATGAAATCGTCATTTATTTCTAATCTACTGCAGCGTTCGGAAAGTTTGTTATCTGTTGATAAGAGCCCGCGAGAGACTCAACAGTTACTGTTTTAAATCTCATTATCTACATATGTAGGTATATTATATGTATATGTGTTTGTATGTATGTATATGTATAGATGTAGGTATGTATTTATGTATATGTGTATTTGTACGATTAAATATAATGTAATTAATTTAATTTTGTCTGTTTAAAAATTGTCCCAATATTGTAAACCGCTGTATCCGCTGACATTGATGCTCCTTTCCACTTTGGGTGTTGCTGGAGGAGAACTCTATTAGAGTTAAGCTCGCCTTTGTACATTTGATTACCTCTGACATATTATTATAACTGGTGTGTACAATAGAGAATTAAATAAATAAATAAATAGCAAAGTCATTTATTTAAAGGAACACCAGCATCATATTGCATTATGACACATAATAAATGTTAAATGCTATATACGATAAAAAGTCTTAAGTATTGAAATAAAATTACAGGACAAATACAAGCGCGCCCTAGCGGACGGTGAGAACGTGAGAAGGAGAATGATGAAGCAAGTGGAGGACGCCAAGTCCTTCGCCATACAGAGCTTCTGCAAGGATTTGCTCGAGGTCAGCTCTTAATCATTTATCATATGACATAACAACTCATTACCATGGTCGGATTATCCATTAGGCAGTTTTTTTTATGCAACTTAGAATGGCAAACAAGCTGACGGCCCACCTGATGGAAAGAGGTAGCCAATGGCTTATAGACATGAGCAGTACCATGGACGTAACAGAGTATACTGTTTCGCTTATGATACCTCTCATGCGTTGCCATTCCTGAGGACTTAGGTGTTATCCCTCTGGTCCCTGTAAATTCGTTACCATATCCTACCCTTCAAACCGAAACATAGCCATGCGAACATAATTGCTTCACAGTAGAAACCCGAATGGGACAGAGGTAGCCAGGTAGATGCCTTTAGTATAGTCTCCCTCTGGTAGGCAACTATGTTAATGATAAATGTGTAATTTTGAAATATTTGTATACGAATATGTTGAATATAATATTTGTTTTTGAAGTGAGTTAAAAATGACAAAAAATTTCGAGCCCCAAATGAATTCGACAGTTGGATGTGCCTCATCAGTATGGGAGGCTGGATATTTCCTGACGTTTTTCGGCCCGTGCTCCTTTGGTGATAATGTTCAGTGTCACCGGTAAAGCGTTCTCTTTGTTAAGGATCGATATCACACTGTTCCATTAGATGATCTTCATCATCATCTCAGCCATTATTTGAACATAGGTCTCCTCCAATGACTGCCATAAGGTACTGACCTGTATAATTTTAGATATTTATGAATATTTACCACGTCCCAATGCGGCGGAAGGTGATTGCCATGGTTTGCTTGTGCGCGTGCTTGCGTGCGCTGCAGGTGGCGGACACGCTGTCGGCGGCGGCGGAGAGCGTGCCCGAGGAGGGCGAGGCCGGCGCGGGTGGAGCCGCGGGCGGCGCGGCGGCCGCGCTGCGCTCGCTGCACCACGGCGTGCGCCTCACCAGCGCGCAGCTCGCGCAGGTACCGCCGCTTGATCGCTGCTGTGATGCTTACAAACGACAACTGAAACATTATCATTTGTCTGATTGTTTCTTCATTACAAAAACTGCCATTCTTTATTTATGTATTTATATAATAATTTATTTTATGATAGTTTGTTTTCCTTGTGCTAAAACTGAAACTGCTTCTCAGCGACTACTTGTTTATATTAGTGCGAGCGTCGCGTCCGAGCATCCTCCGCTGGAATAGCAATATATTATATTGTTCGCCTTGACACGATCCACTGGACTAGTAGTCGAGAGCGACCGGTTTTTTTTTTAATCAATGATAATGGAATTGTAACCCCGCCTGCGCTATCGGTATACGCTGGCGGGGCACCAGTGAGGGGTGATAGGTGAGGATGAAAAGGCAGGACAGTTAGCCCATCCTGACGAATTCAACTAGAATTAGCCACGATGGTTTCCAGGGGGAACCACGTGGAGGTAGACCTGACAAGGCGTGTTGCTAGTAATGTGGCTATTTGATCCCATTATTAACAATTCCTTTCCCCCCCCCCCTCGATCGATCGGTTGGCCACCCCTGGTATATATAGTGACATATGTTTGTCTGTCCCCAGGTGTTCAGCCGCCACGGGCTGGTGCCAGTTTCGCCGCTCAAGGAGAAGTTCGATCCCAATCTACACGAGGCACTGTTTCAACAGGTAATTTTTTTTTTTTATACATTCTTATCTTACTAACTAGCTAACTTAAAACTAGCTTTTTTTTATACAACTTAGAATAGCAAACAAGCTGACGGCCCGCCTGATGGAAAGTGGTAACTGTCGCCTATAGACACGAGCAGTACCGTGTACATAACAGAGTATACTGTTTCGCCCATGATACCCCCCATGCGTTGCCATTCCTGAGGACTCAGGTGTTATTCCTCTGTACACTGTAAATTCACGCCATATTCAACCGTTCAAACCGAAACACAGCCATGCAAACACAACTGCTTCACGGTAGAAACACGAATGGAACAGAGGTACCCAAGCAAACGACTTTTGTACAAAGTCAAATATTAGAAAATAGATATACGTTTATGGAATTCACACTAGTGTCCCATATATAGGTGTTATTTTTTTTATTTATTTATTCTTTATTGTACACAAAAATTACAACATATAATATATATAAAATAAAGATGTACAACAGGCGAGCTTAACTCTGTAAGAGTTCTCTTCCAGCAAACCCTGAGTGGAAAGGAGCATTAATTATTAGCAGGCAGTGTGCGTACAATAATAGAAGGAATTATATATAAAACTAGCTGACTCGGTAAACGTTGTTTTACCATATACATTATTTCTAGAACTATACATGAAAATATATCGTACTACAATTATTATATTCGATTGCCATCTTGCAATCCTACTGCGACATATAAAAATTGCGATTAAAAAACAGGGGTTGATCGTAAAGGGGTGAAAATTTGAATTTGTATGTATTTTTCAATGCTAAATCATAATAAAATAAAAAAAAAAAATTTAGGGGTGGGTCACCACTATCATTGAGGGGTATGAAAAGTAGATGTCGGCCGATTCTTAGGTCTACCCGATATGCACACAAAATTTCATAAAAATCGGTTTAAAACCGTTTCGGAGGAGTTTGGTAACAAACGACAGTGACACGAGAATTTTATATGTAATATATATATGTTGTGTATTGTAGGAGGTGGAGGGCGCGGAGGCCGGCACGGTGGTGACGGTGAGCAAGGTCGGGTACAAGCTGCACGAGCGCTGCGTGCGGCCCGCGCTCGTCGGCGTCGCCAAGGGACCCTCGTCATAGTCGCCACCCTCCACCACCCCCGCCACCCCCGCCACCCCCGCCCGGTCACGCCCTCGGTGAGTACACGGCGAAGACGTTGTTACGTTATGCATACTGCCAGTCTTACCATTGCTAGCAATATAGGGTATATCAGGTCGATCTCCACATGCTCCAGCGATGGGTGATAGGTGAGGATTGGGCAGGTAAGTTGGCTCATCGTGATGAATTCATCAGGAATTAACCATGATGGTTTCCAGGGGGAATTGAGTGGAGGTTGTTGATATTTTTTTTTTTGATGGGTGAAAATCGTATGGTAACTCCGCCTGCGCTAACGGGATACGCTGGCGGAGCACCTGTGAAGGGTGATAGATGAGAATGAAAACAGGCCAGTTAGCGCATCATGATGAATTCATCAGGAATTAACCATGATAGTTTCCAGGGGGAACCGCGAGGAGGTGGACCTGGTTGGGTATATTGCTAGCAATAGGATTCTCAGTCTCCATTACTGACAATCCCTTTCTCCCCAGGTTGCTGATATTGCTAGCAATAAGACTTATAGTCAGCATTACTGTCCCCTTTCTTCCCTAGAATTATTATTAGTAAAATATACAGTTTGGGGAGAGATTGTTAGTAATGGAAACTTAGAATCCGATTGCTAGCAATATACTCAACCAGGTCGACCTCATCGCGGTTCTCCCTGGAAACCATCATGGTTAATTCCTGATGAATTCATCATGACGGGCTAACTGGCCTGTTTTCATTCTCATCTATCACCCTTCACTGGTGCTCCGCCTGCGTATCCCGTTAGCGCAGGCGGGGTTACCATACCATTTTCATCCACTAAAAAAATATATATACAGTTAGATTAATTATTATTATTGTTATAGATGGCGTGGCAATCGGGGATGTTCCATTCCACCCACACAGCTGGGGACACAGTATAGGGATGAATAACTCCGGACCAAAGAGCAGGCAGACAAAATTGTATAATTTAATTTTACCACAATTAATTATTTTTAATATTTACTATACATTGAAAATTAGACGTTTGTGTAAGTAGAAAGTATGGGACATATGGTCTTATTTTCATTATTCACTGTACTCTATGCCCTAGCGTGGTGTCTATGACAGGTACGTGTCAAAGAGACAGAGAAAAAATGTTTTTGTATTGAAGTAAACTAAGATTTAAGCATTTTTGAATGGTTACTTTTTCACTGTCGCCCATTCGGAATGCAATTTCGGCCGAGAACTGACGAGACATTCAGCTGTTGCTTTTCTCAAGTTTTTTTTTTTATACAACTTAGAACGGCAAACAAGCTGACGGCCCACCTGTTGGAAAGTGGTAACCGTCGCCTATAGACACGAGCAGTACCGTGGACATAACAGAGTATACTGTTTCGCCCATGATACCCCCCATGCGTTGCCATTCCTGGGGACTCGGGTGTTATTCCTCTGTACCCAGTAAATTCACGCCATATCCCACCCTTTAAGTTTGACTTAATAAATAATGAATTTGTATGAATACATAGTACTAAGCTGTATCGAATCATAAAAAAATATATATTTCATCGTCAGGTGCTTAAATGTTCTACAAAAAGGGCGTATTAAGGTTTCTTAGGGGGTGGACAACGCATGATAACCCTGGTGTAACAGGCGTCCATATGCTACGGTAACCCCGTTTATTAACAGACGGGCCGTATGCTTGTTTACCGTCATTGTAGTATAAAAAAAATATATAATTTATGAATTCAACAAATCATTTGATCCTGGCAATTATATTAATATTTATTAATAATACATACTTATTAAAGATTTTGTTTAAAAAAAAAAAAGCAACAGTTGAGTTTCTTGAGTTGTCAGTCAGCATTCCGAATGGTCGACAGAGTTGACAAAAAAAAACTATTCAAAAGTGCTTAAAATTGAGTTAGTTTACTTAAATAAAAAATATATATTTATTTATTTATTTTACACTTTATTGCACCAAGTAAAAAGAGAAATAACAAATACAGTAAATATTAATGAGAAGTGATACAAAAGGCGGCCTTATCGCTAAGCAATCTCTTCCACACAACCTTTGGGTAGAGGACATTGAGAAAAAGACAAAGGGTAGGTGGCGCACTATTATATAAATATTAACATATTAACATATATATATATATATATATATATATATATATATATATATATATATATATATATATATATATATATATATATATATATATATATATATATATATATATATATATATATACATATTTATTATCAATTTACGATTATTAAATTGAGTTTAACAGGAAAAATTTCACTCAATCCAAGCTCTTTTAATGTCCTAATAGCTAATATTTAAATAACAGCAAGCTATCACGCGAACAGTAAAGTGGTCAATGTATAGTAAATATTGTGTCGTATTTATATTTAAACATACCCCCTTATACAAATAACGCTGGAGTGTTTTTTTCACACAGATCGGCTCAGAGCACGCATTGAAATGTATTATCGTTATGTGAAATTATTTTTGTTCACAGTGATATCACCTGTGACAAATCACAGCGGTGATTTTCATTTCCAGTTATTTAATGTCGCATTCACTACGATTTGCTTAATGATAGTGAAATATTAAATAGTTTTATGGTAATACAATGAGAGAATAGACGCTTTAGTACAGTATGATAAAGTTTCCATTCGCTCGCTCTGTAGGGCCCAGTTGGCCGTCTGATGCATTTTTGAATACTGCTAATCGCGCGTAGCCGATGGCTCACGAATAAATCCGAACGCAGTAACGATCTGTGATTTTACTAGAGTGATTTGTAGCAGTGTTATTGTAGCAATTTGTGATTTCACTAGTGCTATGTGAAATATTCCAATCCTAGCGTAGAGACGAGGGCAGATTTTGAACGCGTTTAAGATCATTGAAATAAGGTTTATTTTCAAACGACTTCAAAAAGACGCAGTTTCTCAATTTGATTGCATTTTTTCATGTTCGTCACCTCATAACTCCGTCAGTTGTGAACCGTTTTGGAATTTTTTTTTTCTGAAAGGTCATACTTACAGATTGGTCCCGTGGTAATTTTAACGAAATCGGTAAAGCAGTTTAGTTGTTAAACCATAATAACTGCTTTTATCACAAGTGAAATAAGTTATTTTGCGGAATACAATCTTATGACACGTCACATGACTAAAGAAAAAGTAAAAATAAACCTTATCGCAATGCTCTTAAAACTTTTATCGCTTTTTAAACACGATCAAAGTTTGGCCTCTTGGAGCCGCTCTGTGTGAATGATGCCGAGTATGTAGTTACTTAAAATTAAAATATAGGCTTCGTTTACACACACACGGAGCATTGAAAATCGCATTGAGCAATGAAAACCGTAATTGTGATTTTTCACACTATAATTATTTGTAACAGGTTAGAAAGTAGCAGATGTGACATTTCATATGATATTACAAATGTTAATAGTGAAATACGTCATGTAGTGTCTGTGCAAACGAGGCTTAATGAAGCGTTAATGATCAAGCAGCATAATGATTTGTATGGGGAATCAAGCGTAAACTGGACTGAGGCATCACTCGATATACTTACGACTTTCCAGATGTATGAATTACTTTTATATTGTATGTATGAGAGAGAGGCGGTAGTTGTTGCATGATTAAATTGATTTATTGTTTTATACTTTGTTTTATTTTCATCACCAACCGGTGATATAAGAAATTATAATTAAAGATTGCGTCCAAAAAACCGATTGATTAAAACTAAACCACTGAACCGGTTTTTATGAATTTTTTAAGTTAGCGAACTACCAGTCCCATTGCTAGTCATACATATACCCTGTCAAGTCAACCCTCCCGTGGCCCCTCTGGAAACCATCGTATTGAATTCCATGTGTATTCAACACGATGGGCTGGCGGGAAAGGGATTGTTAGTAATGGAGACTGAGAATCCTATTGTTGGCAATATACCCAACCAGGTCGACCTCCTCGCGGTACACCCTGGAAACTATCATGGTTAATTCCTGATGAATTCATCATGATAGGCTAACTGGCCTGTTTTCATTCTCATCTATCACCCTTCACTGGTGCTCCGCCAGCGTATCCCGTTAGCGCAGGCGGGGTTACCATACCATTTTCACCCATAAAAAAAAACACGGCTAACTGACCTGCTTCATCCTCACCTGTCATCCCTCACTGGTGCCCCGCCGGCGTATATATATCAGCACAGGCGGGGTTACCATTATTATCTAGTAAAAAAAAAAAAAAAAAACAAACTGGTTGAATAGGGAATTGTCAATGAGGAGTGGTAACTCCATCGCTAGCGATACACCTGTTAAGTCTATCTTGCAAACCATAGAGCAGCTGTACCATTCATTAAAAAACAAACTATAGGTTAGGTATATCGTTACGGCGGTCTCGCTCGCGGCCTCGACACGCGTGCGTACGACACGGTGGTCAGTGGCGACTACTCGCTACCCTCGTACCCTGCGCTCGCAGCGTCGAGGCGCGGCCGGAGAAGTATGCGGGGAGCGATAGGCACCTACCGTTGTCTTACTATGCGCGCCGGCTATAAAACTAAACATAAATAAATACACAGTTTTACAGAAGAAATAGTGTATTTTTTTTCTAGTACTTAATAACATATTAAACACCGAAAACTTCAATCTTGCGGTTCATTCTTCGCGAAGAACAGTGCGCATACAATGTCTCGCCCGCGGCGGCGCCTGCCGCTAGCCACCAATAAAAAAAATGTCACTAACATCACCACTTAGCGCTCGAACGCGATATAAGTCATTCTATCGGATACTTTGCACAGCGACCTCTGAACCACAGACTAGACGTGTATAGATGGCGCGAGTGGGCACATAGATAGATATATAGATGGCGCGAGTGGGCAGATAGTTACACAGATACTCTCTATTGTTTCCTCCATAAGGTTACAATAGTAAACTTATTATAGATACAAACAATTACAAGAAATGATCACAGTGAGACAACAATGGGCGGCCTTATCGCTAAGAGTGATCTCTTGCAGCCAACCTTTGGATGGACAGGAGTAAATTTTATTTCGCGTGTCCAGTTAAAACTGCTTCCTGATAGTAAACTCTGTTACACACGAGTTATATCAGTTTTTTTTTTATAACAGTAGGCAAACGAGCATGCGGCTCGCCTGATAGTAAGTTACCACCGCCGCCCATGGTCACCCGCAACACTAGAGTCATCGCAGTTGTACTGCGGCGGCCTTTTAAAAAGGAATATGCTCTTTTGTTGAAGGTTACGATGTCGTATCGGTTCGGAAATAGTTCTGTACTTACGGAATTTAACAATAAATTTGGAGTTTCACCATTAACAGACTGTTGTACTAGAAAATTTTAAATTTGCTATAATTCAGTATAGCGACAGGTTTGGGGGGAAAGGGATTGTTAGTAATGGAGACTGAGAATCCCACTTGCTAGCAATATACCCAACCAGGTCGACCTCCCCGCGGTTCCCCCCGGAAACTATCATGGTTAATTCCTGATGAATTCATCATGATGTGCTAACTGGCCTGTTTTCATTCTCATCTATCACCCTTCACTGGTGCTCCGCCAACGTATCCCGTTAGCGCAGGCGGGGTTACTATACCATTTTCACGCATCAAAAAAAAAAAAGTACAACGACAGGTTGGTCAGACTTGGTGGAAGTCCGACAAACGGTCTCTTTTTATAAAGTCCTCACATTTACCAACTCAATTTGACAAATTCTAAAATTTACTAGTTCAACCTATGATTAAGACACAAACAGGGCCTCTAGACGAAGTGGCAAGCGAATTCGATGATGGAATCGACATCGCTAGCGAGTTGACCAGAGGGAGACTATGTACAAAAGTCGATTGCTTGGGTACCTCTGTCCCATTCGTGTTTCAACCGTGAAGCAGTTGTGTTTGCATGGCTGTGTTTCGGTTTGAAGGGTGGGATATGGCGTGAATTTACTGGGTACAGAGGAATAACACCTGAGTCCTCAGGAATGGCAACGCATGGGGGGTATCATGGGCGAAACAGTATACTCTGTTATGTCCATGGTACTGCTCATGTCTATAGGCGACGGTTACCACTTTCCATCAGGTGGGCCGTCAGCTTGTTTGCCATTCTAAGTTCTATAAAAAAAAAAAAAAAAAAAAAAGAGTTCGGACTCGTCCGGAGTTGGAATGAGTCACCCGGCGTTGCTATCTCATTCTGTCTCACGGACTCGCCAGCGAAGTCGATTCCATCGACGAATTCGCTTGCCACTTGTCTATAGGGCCAGGAAGGAATACACAGTACAATCTCGATTATCCGGATATTCGATTATCCGGACTTATTCTTCGTGTCTAATAATCGATTTAGAAATAGTATTATGTATTAATTGAGTGAATAGGTGTTATGTAGTCCGTTATCTTTATAGCTCGTAATTTTTTTTTTAATATCGTATCGTCTAAACGACATATGTAAAACCCTTTACATAATAAAAGAAAAATATATTAAAATTTACCAGCCACTGTCTACCATCGTACGGCTCGCCATCGACAGGGAGTTCATCCTCATGTCCTACAGCCTCAATGGTCGCGTACTTCGCGGTTTCAGAGATATTTCCTCTCACAAACACTCAGGTTGTAGAATGAGCTCCCTGTCGAGGTTTTCCCAAGAGACTACAGCATGGGGTTCTTCAAAAGGGGGGTAAAGAGGTTTCTTCAGGGTCGGCAACGCGCGCGTAATACCTCTGGTATTGTAGGCGTTCATAGGCTACGGTAACCACTTACCATCAGGTGGGCCGTATACTTGTTTGCCACCTCAGTGGTATAAAAAAAAATTAATTATTATATATTGTTCGATTTGGCTTTCGAATCGATTATCCGGATTTTCGATTATGCAAAATACTTTTAGTATTATTTGATTCGGTAAATCGAGATTCTACTGTAGCTTCTTTTGTTAATAATTATTACCAATCTATTGCTATATGTGCTACGTTCAGAAATCACCACATTTTTTTTTATGAACGTTCCTAATTATTTAAGTCCTTTACAGAAACTAAAAGTCGTCGCGCGAGGCGCGTATGCGCCATCTATCCGCGTCCACGTCTGTGTTCCGTGTGTATCACGTGATTGTCCACTTTATCCCCTGACCGTGGCGGTCACGCTGCTCGCGAGGGCTCTAGAAGCCCTCCTGGTACACCTTGGAGTCGAGCCTCGCCTGCAGCAGCTCCAGCTGTCTCCGCGCCTCGCACTGCGGGAAGTTGTTCAGCTCGTAGTACTGTGGCGCTATTTTTAGCAACCACTCAGCTGAAATCAAACGGAACGAGTATGGAAACCAATCCAATTATGTATTTTAACATACTGATATTGTAAACTAGCTATACCGCGCGGCTTCGCCTGCGTTAATCAATATACAAGGTGTAAGTTACAGGTTGGTAACAACTGAAACGGTGAATTCAAATTTTTCGTTTCTCTGTCTGTTTGTACGAGCTAATCTCTGAAACTGTTGGACCATCACGGAAAATTAAAGAACTCCCGTGGGATAGTTGAACAACTATAGTAACTTATACGGCTTAGTACACAAGCTACTTAAGTAAAATCACTTTGACCTGAGACAAGGAGTGAGGACGACACGTCACTTGTTAATTTTGGTCCAGTGTTCCCGGACATAATGAATAGGTAGGTGCATACGTCGGTACATGCTAAACAGGAGTAAGAAATAGCACGCGGACAAAGTCGTTAATAAATATATAAAACAAACAAATTGTTAATAAATAAACGAAGCAGCCGCGGCGCGGCGCGTGCGCACTCACGTTTGATATCGGTGACGGTGCGTATGTAGTTCTTGGTGGTGAGCACGAACTCGTTGTATATGACCCAGTCGGGCTTGTGGTCCAGGCAGGTGGACGGGTGCAGCTGCACCACCTGGTTGTCCTTCACCGTCAGGTAGTAGCCGGTCCGCTCCAGGTGCGCCACCTGCCACCACAATATATCTTTACTGATCAAATATAAAATGGGGCAAAGGGAATGCTAGTATCTGCATTGAATTAGCATGCTACATGACTTTAGCTTTTTTAAACATAATTAAAACATCTTTGTTTTATTTATATGCGAGTTAGAATGGCGAACAAGCTGACGGCCCGTCTGATGGAAAGTGGTAATCGTCGCCTGTAGACATGAGCAGTACCATGGACATAACAGAGTATACTGTTTCGCCCATGATACCCCTCAAGCATTGCCATTCCTGAGGACTCAGATGTTATTCCTGTGTACCCAGTAAATTCACTGCCATATCCCACCCTCCAAACCGAAACACAGCCATGCAAACACAGCTGCTTCACGGTTGAAACCCGATAGGGACAGAGGTGCCCAAGCAAACGACTTTTGTACAGAGTCTCCCTCTGGTGTGTAAGAATAATTTCTAATAAAAATAAATGAATTACCTGCATAAAGAATCCGTTGACGAGCGCTTTCCTTATATTAATATAATAGTCTTTGCTGGTGAACTCCGTACTCGTCCGTTTTAAATTAAACCTGTACAATAAAAGGAATTCCTTTAAGACATGTACATCCATGTATATATATATATATATATATATATATATATATATATATATATAATGAGTAGGGATAATTTTTATATTATTATATGTATCACATCTCCCATATCTAGAACTAACAAAATTTTTCATCGTGCCTCCCACCAAACTGTTTATAATTACTCCTCTCCATCCAAAGGTTGGCTGCAAGAGATCGCTCTCAGCGATAAGGCCGCCCATTGTTGTCTCACTGTGATCATTTCTTGTAATTGTTTGTATCTATAATAAGTTTACTATTGTAATCTTATGGAGGGAACAATAGAGAGTATCTATCTATCCATGTTCACAGCGCGCGTTGTACAATATAGCGGAGTTACAGAGGTCCGGACTCGTCATCATCATCACCGCATTTCACAATAGATAGTTATAACTGTGTTCCACGAGAAAAACAAATAGTGATTTCATTTTTTAAACTAACGTTTACTTTTTATCGGATGGCTTTTAACAGGAAATTTACCCTTTGCGCTCTGTTGTCGCCGTATTTGCGACCTTAGAATGCTAACATTAGGGGGGTTATTAGCAATGGATTTTGACAGCCCCATTGCTAGCAATATGCCCTATCAGGTTGACCTCCACGTGGTTCCCCCTGGAAACCATCGTGAACAATTCTTGTTGAATTCGTCACGATGGGCTAACTGGCCTGCTTCATTCTCACTTATCATCTCTCACTGGTGACCCGCCGGTGTATACCGATAACGCGGGTGGAGTTACCATTCCATTATCACCCATAAAAAAAAAATGCTAACATTAATCCACTGTCGCGACTACAGCGACACGGTTTTACTTACTCCGCGCCCTTAACATTTTATATTAGTCGGTGTCTATAGAGACATGAGCAGTACCATGGACATAACAGAGTATACTGTTTCGTCCATGATACCACCCATGCGTTGCCATTCCTGAGGACTCAGATGTTATTCCTCTGTACCCAGTAAATTCAATTATTACTACGACAGAATGCACATTTTTTGTTTCCTTTGTTGTTATTTGTGGGCTGCAAGTAATGTAAATTAATTATATATCTATGCATGTATCGCTGGTGCCCCGACAGCGCGGGCTACCCGACCACCTGTCCCGCCGCCACCCACCTGTCCATGATCCGGCTGAGCTGCTGCCTGACGTTGTCGCCGGACTTGAGCGACCTGTAGTTGATGAAGTTGTCGTAGCACCAGTGCGGGTCCTCCATGTCTGCAAACAACACGCACGTGCTGAATGACAACTGCTGCGAGTGATGCCAGCTGCTACCTGTCTACTGCTGGACATAAGCCTGCCCCATAGAGGGGGATTTGCCAGTAGTTGTTACAGTTGGCAGGCGAGTTGGTGACCGCAGTTTGGTTTTGGTGATGTTTCAAGAGGGACGCTGCTGCCCATCCCTCGACCACTGTGGTGGCTGTTTACTATACGAAACAAGTAAAGAGGTTTCTTCAGGATCGGCAATGCACGCGTAATACCTCTGGTATTGTAGGTGTTCATAGGTTACGGTAACTACTTACCATCAGGTGGGCCGTATACTTGTTTGCCATCTCAGTGGTATAAAAAAAAAGTAGATGGCGCTGCAATCGAAACTTGTTCTTATTCTTATGTATGAATGTGCAGTGACAGATGATACCCGATCTTTTATTGGACGAATTATAATGCACACAATCGCAATGTCTCTTGCTAGTGTGTGTGTGTGTGTGTTTTTTACAAAGTTGTACAATACAAGAGTATAAAGACAAAAATTATAATAAATGATCAGTACATCGGTTAAAAATAAATAAAACTACTCGCCAATTTAGAAATTTTGCCTCAAATTTACCTTTAATTGTAAAATAATCAACAAGAACTACAAGTCTCGATACTAGCGCCATCTAGTATTACGTGTGCAATTTTGTTTAGTGACCAATCACTTTAAGTTCCCGTAGTCGCCTTTTAAGACACCCACGGGATGGCCCATTCTATGCCGGGACCACACGACCCTCTTTTATAAGTATAGAAGAAAACTAGTAGGCGGGTGAACTAACTCTGTTTGAAGGCGTGGTAGACGTTGAGCAGCGTGAGGTGGTCGCCGTCGATGTGCGCGAACCGCATCTTGGCCTCGTCCGCGGCCTTGCGGGCCTCGTTCGGCCGCACGAAGCACTGCGGCACTGCACAAGGGAATTGGCTCGTTATGAATATCACGGGGAGAGGGATTGTAGGTAATGGAGGTCTGAGTTCATTGCTCAACATACGCTTCCTCTTATTGGGGGGTTTAGCAGCCGCAGTTGGATTTTGGTAATGTTTTAAGAGGGACGCTACTGCCCATGTCTCGACCATTGAGCTCCCTTAGTCGCCTCTAACGATAGCCATAGGAAAGGAAGGGGTGGTCCATTCTATGTGTGTTTTGCCAGTAATTGTCACACTTGACAGGCGAGTTGGCAACCATAATTAGGCTTTAGTAGTGTTTAAAAACAGATGCTCCTGCCCATCCCTCTACCTCTAGATACTTTTAGCTGCCTCTTACGACACCCACGGGAAAGGAAGGGGGTGGCCTATTCTATGCTAGGACCACACGGCATAGATTGAGGCCTCATTGCTAAGCAATATACCAGGTCGACTTGCAAGCGATCCCCCCTGGACATCATCGTGGTTTATTTTTAATGTATTCATTATGATGTATCTACTAGTCTGCTTTAATCCTCACCTATCATGCCTCCCTGGTGCCTGCTAGCGTACACTGACAGCGCAGCGCAGGCGGGGTTACCATTCCATTATCATCCATTAAAAAAAATACTATGCTGGTACCCCGTCAACATTATACCATTAGCACAGTCGGATGCACCATTCAACCTTCACCCCGTACCGACCTGAGAGCATGGCGGTGATGGAGAGGATCTCGTTGGAGCAGTTGTGGTTGCAGCTGGCGATGAGCATCTTGGCGAGCTGCGGATCCAGCGGGAACTCCGCCATCACCGCGCCCAGGTCGGTCAGGTTGCCGTCGTCGTCTGCAACATGCGTGCAACATGCATGCAACATATAGAAATAACAAATTAATGCATTAATAGTAAACACTTTCTGACAACTCTGTGCTTAAGTAATTTATCACTTAACAGCATTTACACTTGCCAAATGAAGTGTGGCTTCGTCACAACTGACGTTTTGGAAAATTCATTTTTTTATCTAAAAAGATATACTTACAGGTCGGTCCTGTAGAAACTTTATCAAAACCGACTCAGTAGTTAAGTTTTTCAATCGAAACAACCGGGTTTTGTCACAACTGCAGTTAGATTTTTTGTGTTTCGACCATTCTCATGTAACGAAAGAAACTTACTGTTCGGTCCACTAGAAATATTATCAAAATCGGTTCAGTAGATTAGATTTTTAATCAAAATCGAGGGATGGGCAGCAGCGTCCGTCTTAACACATCTCTAAAGCCTGACTGCTACCAATCCGCCTGCCATGCGTGGCAACTACTGGCTAAACTTCCCAAGGGTAGGCTATGTCCAGAAGTGGACAGTTAAAGGCTGATATGACATAATGATGATGGTGAAGACGGTGATGGCGGCGCGACTCACCTAGCGCGGCCAGGTAGTTTAGCAGCTCGAGCGCCCGCATCAGGGTCTCGGGCGCCGGCGGGTCCATGAAGTCGAAATGCACCAAGTCGTCGATACCCAGCTTTTTCAACTGCAAAACTACAGATCCTAAGTTTGATCTGCAACGGCAATGCGGTCCGGCATTAGATATGTTGCAACGGGCGGGCGGCGGGGCGGCGGGGCGGCCGGTCCCGGGTTCGTGGACGGTGGTTTGCAACATTAGTGGTATTTTTTTTTTATACCACTGAGGTGGCAAACAAGTATACGGCCCACCTGATGGTAAGTGGTTACCGTAGCCTATGAACACCTGCAATACCAGAGGTAATCCGCGTGCGTTGCCGACCCTGAAGAAACCTCTTTACCCCCCTTTTGAAGAACCCCATGCTGTAGTCTCTTGGGAAAACCTCGGCAGGGAGCTCATTCCACAACCTGAGTATTCGTAGGAGGAAACATCTCTGAAACCGCGCAGTACGCGACCATTGAGGCTGTAGGACATGAGGATGAACTCCCTGTCGATGGCGAGCCGTACGATGGTAGAAAGTGGCCGTGGGCATCATATTGAACAATTCCTCTGAGCACAATCCATTGTACAGGCGGTAGAATACGCAGAGTGAAGCAAAATCTCTCCTAAGACTTAAGGGTTCGATACCGCTTGTGAGCCTGGGATCATCGACAATTCTTATAGCTCGTCGTTGCAACGAGTCGAAAGGTTCAAGCTGGTATTTAGGTGCACCGGCCCATAAGTGACAGCAATACTCCATGTGGGGCCGGATTTGCGATTTGTACAGAATTAATCTGCTGCTGCTGATCCGGCGTGAAGTAATGCTTCGCTCTATTGAGCACACCGAGTTTTTTGGATGCCAGCTTCACCTTATCTTCGAGGTGGCCACGGAACTGTACGTCACTAGAGATGTCGACACCAAGGATCCCAATGCTTTTAGAGATGTTAAGAGACGTGCCTTGGAACTGTGGAGCCACAGCAAATGGGGTTTCCTTAGCGGAGAACGCGCAAGGTTGTGTCTTAAAAATTGTGGTATAGCAGGCGGCGGTCACCTGAGTATCTCCGGGTAGGTGTTGTCCTGCATCTCGTTCCTGTAGGCCTTCTCCGTGTAGAGGCGGAAGCACTTGCCGGGGCGCGTGCGGCCGGCGCGGCCGGCTCGCTGCTGCGCCGACGCCTTGCTGATGGGCGACACCAGCAGCGACTCCACGCGGATGCGCGGGTTGTACACCTGCGCGGATACACAACGTTACATACCTGTCCACTGCCTCCGTACATTGCATATATACCTGATCCTACCACGAGCGGTCAAATGACCGCTTTAAAATATAGTATGTATCTCAATATAGGAAGAGATTTTAGCCAATTGAATAGTGAACAAGTAAATAATAGTAAGTTGTGTAGGATGAACGTGCCTAGTTTAAATATGTACAAAAAGGACGCATCCCAATTGACAGATGACATTAGTCGGGAATTTTTCCGTTGGTTTCCCACCTCTGTTCCCGCTCTTTGAAGTCAATAAATATATATTTGCAAGTGAATAAGTTTTATTTAAATATAACAGGTTGTAAATATTGAAAAATGGCTTGTATGTCATATTATAGGAAACGTCAATAAGCTACATGGTGATACATTAACGTTGTACATTAAAATTCTGAAACCGTTCAAAAACGGCCATTTTAACCCACTTGGTAGGTTTAGTGTTAAAAACTGAACGGATTTTGATGGAAAACTCCTATGGGACCAATTTATAATTTTTGAGATAAAAAAAAATAACTTCCCAAGTCAGTTTACGATTAACGGAATTATGAGGTAACAAACGTTAAAAAAAATCATACAACCAAACTTAGAACGCCTTTCTCTTTGCAGCTGGTTGAAAAATCTAAACATCTTACTTTCAAAAGTCGCATACAGATCAATTCACTACCGCAGCGGCCAGCAACTGAGGCATTGATGGACGAACGTGCAAATGTGGGCGAAGTCGAAGCCGAGGCACACATACGTGAGTCCATCAATGCCTAGTTGTGGCCAAGGCTTGTATAGTACGTTTCTCAAACAATGCGCGGAAATCAAAACCACAATTTTATTTTTTAAGTTCAATAACGAATAATGAACAATAATAATTTTTTCACTGAATCCATAAACTATTATTTCTATAAAATAATGGGCCCCTTTGTAATTTTTGTTCTTGTATTTTTTATTTCTGTGTTTCATATCATTTGTTTCACTAAAAATTTAATACTCCAGAAACACAGGTTTTTTCATACCCACCTTGGGAGTTAGGGACTTTTTTTTTTATACAACTTAGAATGGCAAACAAGCTGACGGCCCACCTGATGGATAGTGGTAACTGTCGCCTATAGACATGAGCAGTACTGTGGACATAACAGAGTATACTGTTTCGCCCATGATACACCCCATGCGTTGCCATTCCTGAGGACTCAGGTGTTATTCCTCTGTACCCTGTAAATTCACGCCATATCCCACCGTTCAAACCGAAACACAGCCATGCAAACACAACTGCTTCACGGTTGAAACACGAATGAGTTGGACTTCACACTATATTGCAACAAAGAGTGAAAATAATGATTTACTATTATTATTCTATCCCTCAGTTTGGGATGCAAAGACTCAGCCAAGAAAGACTGGTGAAAAACTCAGTGGTTGCTTTTTTCAAAAACTTGAATTGTATAAACGATGTACCATATTTGTATGTATAGAAGGTAGACATACCTTCTGTTTAGCGAAGCCCGGGTCTATGACGAACACAACGCCATCTATGGTAAGCGACGTCTCCGCAATGTTCGTGGACACGACCACTTTGCGACCTATGGCGCCGTTGGCTTTGTTCGGCGGCGCCGCCTCGAAGATTCTGGAAACATAGTTATTCGTGATTCGCATAATTGTTTTAGTGATCATCGTACCAGCTGGTAACTGTCCACTGCTGGACATAAGCCTTGTCCATAAAGGGAGTTTTGCCTGTAGTTGCCACGCTTGGCAGACAGGTTAGTAACAGCATCTAGCTGGCTTTGGTGATGTTTTAAGAAGGATACTGCTGTCTACCCCTCGATAATTATTAGGGGGAAAGGGATCGTTAGTAATGGAGACTGAGAATCCCATTGCTAGCAATATACTCAACCAGGTCGACCCCCTCGTGGTTCTCCCTGGAAACTATCATGGTTAATTCCTGATGAATTCATCATGATGTGCAAACTGGCCTGTTTTCATTCTCATCTATCACCCTTCACTGGTGCTCCGCCAGCGTATCCCATTAGCGCAGGCGGGGTTACCATACAATTTTTACCCATAAAAAAAAATTCTAAAATTTTACCAGCGAGTTACATAGGCCAAATATTATTTATTTGAAATTCTTGTCTTCCCATGCGAGGCCGGACTGAACAACTAGTTTTAAATATCCCAACTTACCTCTGTTGCAGATTCGGTGGTAACGTAGAATACAGCGGTATACACTTCAACTCTCCAGCATCTGGTCCCAAATTGTCTATCTCCCTTTTTATCCTTTTACACGCATCTTCTATCTCCTCCTGGCCCGTCAGGAACAGCAGTATATCGCCAGCAATCTCTTCGCATATGTGTATTTGTATCACGGTCCTGATTGCTGCTTCTAAATAGTCCCTCTCCGGTTGCGGGGTGTAGAAAATCTCAACAGGGTGGGTACGGCCTGGTACATTCATCAGCGGTGCATTATCAAAGTACTGTTGGAACTTGCCAGCATCTAATGTGGCCGACATGATCACCAGTTTGAGATCTGATCGCTGTTTTATCACTTCCTTCAGCACCCCCATCAGGATGTCTGTGGCCAGCGTCCTCTCGTGGGCTTCGTCGAGGAGTATCACTCGGTACTGTTCCAGCATGGGGTCGGACATGGCCTCGCGGAGTAACATACCGTCTGTCATGTATTTCAGGACAGTCTGCGGACCGGAGCAGTCTTCGAAACGGATGCTGTAGCCCACTTGTTGTCCTGGAAAGAGGAGTTTTAAGATGAGTAATTTCTTGTTTATGTATGTATGTGTTAGCAGTTAATTGTTTATTGCTGAACATGGCTTCTCCCATAGGAGGGGGGGGGGGGGGTTTACAATAGTTATTACATTTAGCAGGCAGGTTGGCAACTACAGTTTGGCTACAGTTTTAAGATGGACTTACTACTACTAGATGGATTATTTTAACTTAATCTGGGACTTAGTCGCCTCTTACAACACCCACGGGAAAAGAAGCCTGCCGGGACCAAACGGCAAAAGACCCGAAAGGGGGCTTGTTAGTAATACAGACTGCCAGTCCCATTGCTAGCAACATACCTCGTCAGGTCGACCTCCATGTGGTCCTGGAAACCATCGTACTGAATTCCAGGTGTATTTATCGCGATGCACTAACTGACTTGCCTTTTCATCCTCACAATAGGTGAGGATAAAAAGGCAAAGAAATCTTTTCCTGGTGCCCTGTTAGCGTATATCGTTAGCACGAGCGGGGCTACCAGTCCATTATCATCCATTAAAAAAAAAAAACACGGTAAAAGAGTAAAAAGAGCTAATATGTAGATACCTAGATGGACCTGTGTCCACCAAATAGGAGACGTGCTGAAGAAGGGCCAAATTAAAAGTACCCGTAACCGGCGAGCGTGTATGAAAAGATTGATGAATGTGGAGGAAGCGAAAGAGGTTTGTTTGAATCGAAGCATTTGGCGTTCCATTGTTTCTGCCTAGCATAATGGGAGACAGACGTGACAGATAGGTGTGTATGTAGATGCTAACCTAAAGCGACGTCCATTTCCTCAGCCACCCTCTGTGCGACAGACATGGCCGCGACCCTCCTCGGCTGCGTGCAGGCCACGCCCTTGGACTTGCCAGCGGTGACGGCCGCGAACTCCACCGACCACTGCGGTATCTGTGTGGTCTTGCCGGAGCCCGTCTCGCCGACCAGCACCACGCACTGGTGCGTGTTTAGGAGCCGCATGAAGTCGTTCTTGTACTCCCATACGGGGAGGCCCAGGCGCCGCCTCAGCAACTCGTGGTAGCGCTGCGAGTGTGGCAGACCTGTGGAAATTTTTTTTTTTAACATAATAACTAGTTACTAACTAATTAATACTAATTGCTAATTTCAAGAACATTTACCTTATTTATTTTACCAGAGGGAGACTTTGAATAAAGTCGTTTGCTTGGGCACCTTTGTTCCATTCATGTTTCTGGCATGAAGCAGTTGTGTTTGCATCAGTTTGAAGGGTGGAATATGGCAGTAAATTTACAGGGTACAAAGAAATAACACCAGTGTCCTCAAGAATGACAACGCGTGGGGAGTATCACGGGCAAAACAGTATATTCTGTTATGTCCATAGTACTTTACATGTCTAGGCGACGATTACCACTTTCCATCAAGTGGGTCGTAAGCTTGTTTGCCATTCTAAGTTACATTAAAAAAAATACTATTTATATGCGCAAAGCGGTTTGCGTCTTTCTCCATTATGCACACAGCCAAGGAGTGGAACTTCCTGTTTATGTTTTTCTAACTAAATATAATCTACATTAATTTAAGGCAAATATGTATAGGCTAATTGTGGGCCCGTGAGCCCCATCTTAGACCACATCATTGCTTTTGAACAGGTGAGATTGTAATCAACTCTTTCAATAATAAAAAATAAATTGTGGACCCAGTAAACATTATTCTGGCATATAAATTGGGCATCATCATCATCATCATCACATCAGCCTTTAACTGTCCACTGCTGAACATAAGCCCCCTTTGGGGAATTTTACCAGTAGTTGCTACGCTTGGCAGGCAAAGTGGCAACTGTAGTTAGGCTTTAGAAATGTTTCAAAAGGGACACTGCTGTCTATCCCTTACTTTCCCTTAGTCAGCTCTTAGGACACCCAGGAGAAAGGCTGGGGTGGCCTATTCAATGCTGGACTTTGTTAATTTGAAAATGATAAGACAGTATTTAAAAGAGATTTAAGTTGAAATAAGGAAGTATGAGCTAAATACTCACCAGTGAAGGGGTTGACTCCTGGCGTGCTGGTGGCGGTGGGCGGCATGCTGGTGCCGATGGTGGCCACAGTGTCCGTGGACGACTCCCCGCTGCTACCCGACTTCGCCGCCGCAGCAGCTTTTTCCTCCCTGGGGATTGACGAGAGAGCAATTCGGTATAATCTACTATAGTTGTAAAAGCAAAAATTTTATGGTGAATTTTGAGGTTGGTTGCACACGCGTCACGCTTTTATACAAAATTTTGCGAATGAAATTTGGTACACTAAGAAATTGTTTTAATTATTTATTTATTAACTCTTTATAACACCTCTTTATTGTAAGGTTGGCTAAAACAAAAACAGCCGATTCAACGAATGGCACATCATTTTCCCACTGGAAATGCACCACAGCCATAAAATTAACGATTCTTAGTTTTGACGCCACACAATCTACATGACGCATGGTACGTAAGTTTCCCCCGCCAATAGCGCTTGCTCGTATGTAGTTTGGTATACTTGTGGCGTAACTTTAATATGAATATTACATTGTTGTTTTTTTAGTATTTTATTGTGAAATACTACGAAACATTTAATTTATTTGTATTGAATTTATTCGATCAGTCCCTCTCTTAACACTAACTTTCAACTAACTGAACAAATTTGAATGAAATTTGGTACACTGGTAAGTTATAATTTAACTTAGAAAATAGATTTTACACATTGATTCGCTCAAGAGAAGCCATTTTTTCCCGTAAGTAAGAAAACCTTTTTTTTCCCTGTACCTTACACAGAAAAAAAGGGTAGGTATATACCTACTTATACTTTTTTTGCAAAGCAATTGAATGGATTGTAAGAAATTAAATGATAAAACTGCTATATGAGATTTTACCAATAAAATTGTAACTGAGCAATATTTGGACACAGAATATATTTAAGAGAAATGGACATGAGGTATTTTAATAAGATCAATGTAGGCTGTAAACAATAATTTTTAGAACTTTTTGTCTGTTTGTATATTTGTTGTAATATTACACAAAAACTAATGCATCAAAATGGGGGGGCAAAGGGATTGTTAGTAATGGAGACTAAGAATCCCATTGCTAGCAATATACCTAACCAGGTCGACCTCCTCGTGGTTCCCCCTGGAAACTATCATGATTAATTCCAGATGAATTCATCATGATGGGCTAACTGGCCTGTTTTCATTCTCATTGATCACCCTTCACTGGTGCTCCGCCAGCATATCCCGTTAGCGCAGGCGGGGTTACCATTCCATTTTCATCCAATAAAAAAAAAATGCATCAAATTGGGTGCAGTTTTCACAGTTGTGTTTCTGAAGTTGTAACTTAAAATCTTGTGTATTTTATTTATTTTGATACACCAATTAGAAAAAGTCTAATTTAATAGATTTCCTACTTCTGATATCATGCATATAAAGTAACAGGCAAAAAACTAAGTAAATTTTTTTACATTTTACATTTAAAAAATATAGCACCTGTCTTGTATCTATGGCTCATAAGCTATGGACTATTTTAGTGTGTTGGATTATGGACTAAAATATTGAAAAAAATATTGGTAAAACAAGACTAAGAAGTAAGTCTATAAGTTTGACAGTTCAGCACATTCCGATCGGTGACTGTTAATAAACATTAAAAAAAAATTACTTAGGTAGATATTTTTATGAGTAATAATAACTATTTTATATCTAATTCCCACGTGCTATTAATAAATTTAAATAACATATCTAGTGCTTACGGTTTAAACTTGTTTAACACATCGACCGGTCTAAGTAAACATTATAAAAAAAAAATTATTTTATGATAAATCTATGAAACTAAATAAGAGGAGAATAAAAATATGTTAATAGATGTAAATAAATAGAATATCAAAACGAATTTAGGCCAAAATTAGCTACAAACAAAGGCTAAAAAACGCATGGTTATTGATTGGCAAATACGATTAATAGTAAGTTTTTCTGACCTTTTTTTCTTGATAAAGGGATCCATCATTTCTATACGTCGTTTAGACATAACTCATTCAACACTGAATCAAAAAATTTAACAAGAAAAATCTAAATCAATTTTGGACGATACCTACGCCACTAAGAAAATGGCGATCGAAAAACTAATAAAAAAAATATGTTTAATTGTTTATGGCTAGTTTGTCAATACTGGAACTCCGTCGACGGTCAAAATTAATAAATATCCGTTGTATTGTTGAAAAATATCTAAATTAGATATCCTTTATTGAATAGTTTATAAAAACTAAACAAGCACACAAAAAATTATAATCGGTATGGTTTAACCTAGCGCTGGATTCCAATAATAATTGATGTTCAAATGTACAATCTGAAACTTAGTGTACTCTTTATTCACTGCTATTTATACAATGACAATGAGTGAAATTCTTATTTTTTACATACTTGTTTGTTTATTTCATTTCTATTATTTCTTTTAAGGATAAAAAATCTTTCAATAGAAGTCGATTATTATTTTTATACTGTAAAAGGCTCATTTTGAAAATAAAAATTATGTCAAAATTTTCGGCTATTTGGTATAAAAATATAAGAACGAGTTTTAATATAAAGATGAAACATAAATGACTTGTTTTCTGTTTGCAGTATTCGAAATTCTGCCATTATAATTTATTCTTGGTAAAATATACAATAAAATTCTTTTAATACTTTAATATTTTAATAATTTGATTCTATCAATAATTAATAATAATACGCTTCAAAACAATGAATAATCATACAGAATTATACATATCGTCATAGTCGTAGAATAGTAGAATACTGACGGATCTGACAAATATTACATATATAGATCCGTCAGTACACACTATGACGATAATATATGCGTTTTACTACTTTCAACTTAAATTTAGAAATTCTTTTGCCTTACTCGCCGAAAGCATTGTTTTCTTCACGTTCCGTTATATCAAATAATTTTGTATTGAAGATATGAATTACTTTGTACTAAAGATAGATTAAAATATTTATTTAATTTTAGAAATGCATTTTTTTACAATAATTATGTCTAAGAAATTATTTGTGCATCGTGATACAAAGACGCGAAAGCTCTAGTATGATCATAATAAATGTGGTATATAGAAGAAGCATCCACTTCTTGTAAGACACTGATGATAAATCGGAACGTCATTGTTCATTCATAAATGTCAGACCCAACAAGGGAATTGCGTATTTTGATTGCATGAAATAATAAAAAATATTACAAATCACATTTGTAAATGTGTAAATATTGTGTGAACTATTTCAATGCTACTATTATTGTTATTCAGTGTTGGGTTTTAGTGTAGTGTGACACGCTAATTCATTTAATGAATAATGTGTAAACGAAAAACGAATTATTGTTATAGAATTTTGTTATAATCTCGAAAACGACTCCGATAAGTGGTGTAATTATATTTTATTCTATCAGACGTGAGTATTAAATTAATGTTCACATTTATTTTGTCTTTTGAAGTTATGATGTTTTATAGGTATATAAACCAAGATGGCGGAACTTGTCCCAATGTGTCCTATTTTGTTTATGTTATTTTGTAAACGCGACTAAAAATAAATTTAAATTACTGTAATATATATTGAGATAACATGCAGTTTAATTTAGGCTTTGAATGTGACATTTAGTGGATTTAACTATGAGGTCATAAGAGGTTATTGAACTTGTTGAAACCTGTCCAAGTTTCCTATTGTTTAGTAAGAATTTAATATTTGTAAATTTTTAGTAACGTATCAAGAGATTAGATTGGTTATAAATATTAGTCGCATATCTGCGGAGAAACCTAAATAAAAAATTTGGAATAGGGCAGTCTTTAAAGTTTATTTATTAAACTATTACAAGAAAACGATGCAAACAGTATAAGGTATTCATGAAACAAATTTAGTATTTGTAAAAATCGGAGACTAGAATAGGTATACTTGATAGGTTAAAGGTTGGCTGTTAATAAATAAATAAAATTGTTTTTTTTTATTCAAGTAAACTAAATTGTAAGAATTTTTTAATAGTAATTTATTTATGACGCTACCACTCAGTACGGAATTAAATTTCTACTGAGAAGAATGGACAAGTGACACAGCTATTACTTCTTTATTTTTTTTAATAAAAGTTGAGTTTATAGTAAATTTGTGAATGGACAAAATGTCTATCACAAACTTTGTATTGATTATGAAAAAAACAAAAAGCTATACTTATGTGTGACATCCCTGGTGTTACAAGTGTCCATAGGCTACAGTAAGCATGTTTACCATCAGATGGCCTGTATGCTTGTTTTTTTTTGTTTACCTCTATTGTCGTATTAAAAAAACTCTTAGCTTACCCATTTCTTAATTAAAAATGGATATAAAAAAAAATAACTAGTTACAGTTACAAATTTCTTATATTAAAACTGCACCCTCTTACAATAAACTCTTTTGAAAGTACTTTTGTTGTATTTTTTTTCTATTATTATAGACTGGTTGTTATCTATGGTTTTGCCCCTTTGATGATTCAAATGTATATGATGGATCCTAATGTCATCAGTTATCATTCTAATTGAGGATAAGTGTAGGGGGAAAGGGATTGTTAGTAATGGAGACTGAGAATCCCATTGCTAGCAATATACCTAACCAGGTCGACCTCGCGGTTCTCCCTGGTAACTATCATGGTTAATTCCTGATGAATTCATCATGATGGGCTAACTGGCCTGTTTTTATTCTCATATATCTTTTATCCCTTCACTGGTGCTCCGCCAGCGTATCCCATTAGCGCATGCGGGGCTACCATACCATGTTCACCCATCAAAAAAAAAATAGAGTATAAGTTAAAATTTTAAATTTTATAGGAGATAAAGAAGTTGACTGTAATACCTGTTTGTATTTAAATTTCAATTTATAATTAATAAAGTATATTGTTAGACCCTGTCAGGCAATGCAATTTTTTTTTATCAACCAGTTTCAGTATACAGAAAATGTTTAAAATAAAAAAAATTATTCAGAGTCATAAAAAAAATAATATAATAGAGTTTGTAAACAGCTTATATTAATAGTAGGACATCAACATAGCAACTATTGTGACCACAATGATTCATCAGTACATTAATTCGAATCAATTAAAATTATTGTCACTAATTAACAATACCGGTTTGTACACTAATACTTGACAATATACAGTTAAATAATCCCTCACATGCTGGTTCTGTGGATTTAAATCATTTGATAATATTTAAATTTAACTTACCATAAGTTAATAGAGATTAGTATTATTAAATTGTGTCCTTGGCACTAGATAAAAGTATTTAAAAGTTAAAAAAAAAGAGCATTCTTTTTTTAAATTTAATGTTTGTGGTTATTAATTTTTATTAGAACACCAATTTGAATTTTTGGCGGGTAAGCGTTGTGTTTATAATCTCGAAGATTAGATACATTTTCTTTCCTTTATAACATACTTAATAACCCCAATTCTCCTTCGTACCTCCGCTCTCGATTTAAATTATTACCACCACCAATCCGTCCTAAACGCTCCTGTCAAGTTCAGTCCAGGATTCTCGACCTACCTTTGTGTAGAACACATTTTATGGGCAACTCTTTCTCGTATCGAGCTGCCCAATTATGGAACAAACTCCCTTCCCACATACAAGAGAGCCCTTGAATTACCTCTTTCAAGAAAAGGTTGAAGTTACATTTTCTTTCCTTTGAGTCATAATCTTAATTTATTTATTTTTATAATTGAACTGTCAAACTTTGAAATCATTGAACTAAATTTCTATTGTAGGTAGTATATTCATTTATTTTAACATCCACTGTATAAGTAAGTAGATATTATATTTATTTATAGTGTATGTATTTATGTAATATTTTATTATGTATCTTAATATTTTATTTAACTGTATATTTGTTTATGTATACTAAATATTAATAGTTGTAGCACTCCAGCTGCCCGCTAGCAACATGTTTTCTAACTGCATCGGGTTGACTGGAAGAGATCTCTGTCAGAGATAAGTCCACACTTGCTCGCAACATTTATAAATGCATTAACAATGTAATTTACAAGTGCAATAAAGAATATATATACTAAAGAATACATCCAAGTTGAGAATATAAGCAAACTGATTTATTTATCTTTTACCCTCAGTACACCAAATATCAACTGTCATTAGACATCTCTAATAAATACATAACATATACATTTTCTTTTTTACGATTTTTCTATTCTTAAATTACCTATCATTGTGTTCCTGTTTTGTTCAACATTAATTTATTTACTTTTCATTAAAACATCAAATTAACTCATGTTTCAACCGTGAAGCAGTTGTATTTGCATGGCTGTGTTTCGGTTTAAGGGGTGGGATATGGCAGTGAATTTACAGCGTATAGAGGAATAACACCTGAGTCCTCAGGAATGTCAGTGAAAGTCTGTTATGTCCATGGTACTGCTCATATCTATAGGCGACGGTTACCACTTTCCATCAGTTGGGTCGGCAGCTTGTTTGCCATTCTAAATTGTATAAAAAAATACATCTACACTAATATTATAAAGAGGAAAGATTTGTATTTTGTGTGTATGTATGTTTGTAATGAATAAACACAAAAACTACTTTGCCGATTTCAAAAATTCTTTTACCATTAGAAAGCTAAGTTCACCCTGAGTAACATAGGCTATATTTATTGCTAGAAAAGATTAGGGATCCTCACTAAAACTTTAGCAACGTAACTCAAGGTGTAAAAAAATGCTATAAAATATCTTTAGTCGCGTGCGCTGCGGAAACTATTGGTGATAGAACAAAAGTAAAAATAGGCTATATTTATTGCTAGAGGACGATATTATATGTCAATCTATTATCGTTATGTCACAATAGCCACTTTTAAAATTTGTTGTAAAAATGTCCACAGTGTGATTCCGGGCCTGCCCTCTAGTATTGTTATATTTTTGTATATATTTATTTATAATTTATGTTTATTTTCTTTATAGACTATTCATTTACTTTCTATACTCTTTTTTCCCTGTACCTTCCTTGTCCTATAGTACCTGCTAATCATTTTCTCTCTAACTGCACTGGGTTGGCTGCAAAAGTTCTTTTTCAGAGATAAACCCACCCTTGCTTAGGGGGAAAGGGATTGTTAGTAATGGAGACTGTGAATCCCATTGCTAGCAATATACCCAACCAGGTCGACCTCCTCGTGGTTCTCCCTGGAAACTATCATGGTAATTAACCATGATAGTTTCCAGGGTTCCATCCATCCTTGTGAATTCATCATGATGGGCTAACTGGTCTGTTTTCATTCTCATCTTGATTGATGGTTGCTCCGCCAGCGCGAGTGGGGTTATCATAACGTTTTCACCCATCAAAAAAAAACCCACCCTTGCTAACAAGTTGTTAAACGCTATATCTTTTTTTTCAAGTGTAATAAAGTATATATTTTTATAATTTCAGATGGTAGTTCGCTGGCCGAATCGCCCATCGTTCAAATAATACAAAAGCAATGGGTCAACAGACATCCAGAAAAAGTGAGTGTAACCTAGTTATGTTAATAATCATCATTATCCAAATGTCCCACAGCTGGGCGTGGGCTTCTCCCATTGGTCCTGTATGGTAGCTACAGTATTACACTTGTTAATATATTTTTTTCTTTTGTCTTTTCTTATTATTAGGGGTAAATAATGTCTGTATGCAGGGGGAAGGGATTGTTAGTAATGTGGACGACCAGTCCTATTGCTAGTAATATACCTTATCAGGTCGACCTTCACGAGGTCCCCCTTGGGAACTATTGTACTGAATTACAGATGTATTCATCACGATGGGCTAACTGACCTGCCTTTTCATTCTCACCTATCATCCTTCACTGGTGCCCCGCCAGCGTATACAGTTAGCGCAGGCGGGGTTACCATTCCATTATCACCCATTAAAAAAAGACATTTACTTTAGAAATAGTTCATTAGTTTATTATTAGATAGATAGATACTCTTTATTGTTTCCTCCATAAGATTTTTTTTTGATGGGTGAAAATGGTATGGTAACTCCGCCTGCGCTAACGGGATACGCTGGCGGTCCACCAGTGAAGGGTGATAGATGAGAATGAAAACAGGCCAGTTAGCGCATCATGATGAATTCATCAGAAATTAACCATGATAGTTACCAGGGAGAACCGCGAGGAGGTCGAGCTGGTTGGGTATATTGCTAGCAATGGGATTCTTAGTCTCCATTACTAACAATAATCTACTATTGTTATGTTATGGAGGGCGGGGGGAAAGCCCCCGCCCTCCATAACATTACAATAGTAAACTTATTATAGATACAAACAATTACAAGAAATGATCACAGTGAGACAACAATGGGCGACCTTATCGATAAGAGCGATCTCTTGCAGGCAACCTTTGGATGGAGAGGAGTAATTATAAATGGTTATTAAAGCATTGAAATTGTTTTAAATGCGTGGCGTGTGGCGCAGGCGCGGAGTGCACGTGCGGCTGCGGCGCGTGGGAGCGGCGGCGCTACGCGGACTCGCCCAGCAGCGTGCACCGCTACGTCAGCGCCGTCACCGACAGGTAGCGCCACGCACGCCTCACACACACGCCACACGCACGCCACGTGCACGTCTCACACGCACGACACACACACGCCACGTGCACGTCTCACACGCACGACACACACACGCGACACGCACATCACACAGGTACAGAGGAATAACACCCGAGTCCTCAGGAATGACAACGCATGGGGGGGGGGGTATCTAGGCGAAACAGTATACTCTGTTATGTCCATGGTACTGCTCATGTCTATAGGCAACGGTCACCACTTTCCATCAGGTGGGCCGTCAGCTTGTTTGACATTCTAAGTTGTATAAAAAAAAACACATCACACGCATGACATGACATGGCATCACATGGCATGCGTGTGGCGTTGTTGTTTGAATGTTTTTGAATGGTAACTTAATATAAAAACCATAATTACCTATATATAGACCTAGCATGATTATAATTTGTTACATGTGCCTTATTATAATAAAAATAAATTAAATATGGTGTCGCGTGCAGGTGGGCGGGCGGCGGCGACTGCGCGTGTCGGCGGCGGCGCTGGCGGCGCGGCGGCTGCGTGTGCACGGCCTACCGCCGCGTGCCCGACGACAGGTATGCAGCACATGTCCTCACCACCACCGGCTGCCCACAGCTCACCATAATAATAATAATAATAAACTCTCTATTGCGCACAGTAGAGATGTATACAAGGAGTATTTATACAGAATGTGCATATACAAAAGGCGGCCTTATCGCTATAAGCGATATCTTACAGACAACCTGGCATAAAGAATGGATAAGTACAGAGAGAACGGTAGATGGCGCTAGTCAGACACAGTAAATGCATAGGCTGGCAGGCGCAGGGGCAACTGCACTTAGGCTTCCAGTGATGTTTTGAGCCTCCTTGGCTCCTTGGCTACCGCCCATCATACATATGTCGTGTGATTACGTCATGCAATAAGCCACTCCTTTTCCCGTGGGTGTCGTAAGTGGCGACTAAGGGAGGGCGAGAGATGGGTTTTTTATGGGTGATAATGAAATAGTAACCCCACCCGCGCTATCGGTATACACCGGCGGGGCACCAGTGAAGGATGATAGGTGAGGATGAAGCAGGTCAGTTAGCCCATCGTGACGAATTCAACGAGAATTGTTCACGATGGTTTCCAGGGGGAGCCACGTGGAGGTCGACCTGATAGGGCATATTGCTAGCAATGGGGCTATCAAACTCCATTGCTAACAATCCCTTACTCTACTACTCATTATTATATATTTATAAGTGAATAAAATTGTGTCCTTCAAAAAAATTTACTTCCATTGTGACAACACCAGTTACTTCGGTCTAGAAATTGAACCACTGAACCGATTTTGATAAAATTTCTATCTGTACCAATCAGTAAGTATGTCCTTTCAGGTTAAAAAAGAATTTTCCAAAACGGTTCACAACTGACGGAGTTATGGGGTGACGAATATGGAAAAAAATACTACTGAATTTTTTTGATGGGTGAAAATGGTATGGTAGCCCCGCCTGCGCTAACGGTATACGCTGGCGGAGCACCAGTGAAGGGTGATAGATGAGAATGAAAACAGGCCAGTTAGCCCGTCACGATGAATTCATCGGGAATTAACCATGATAGTTTCCAGGGGGAACCGCGAGTAGGTCACCTGGTTGGGTATATTGCTAGCAATGGAGACTGAGAATCCCTATTAGAGAATTACTATTGTAGTAGTTGGGGGGAAGGGATTGTCCCTTTCCCCCCAATACAACCGAATTGAGAGCCTACTTTTTGAAGTCGGTTGAAAATAACAAAAACTATTGTCCGTATTCCAGATTGGCAGCGGTGCTGACCCTCGGCGCGCGTGACCTCAGACGCGAATTGGACGCCATCGTCATAAATGCAGGTCGGTGTCCACGGACCCTCGGAGCGGGGTGGGGGGGGCTGTTTTTTTTTTAATGGATGATAATGGAATGGTAACCTCGCCTGCGCTATCAGTATACACTGGTGGGGCACCAGCGATGGATAATAGGTGAGGATGAAGCAGGTCAGTTAGCCCATCGTGATGAATTCACATGAAATTCAGCACGATGGTTTCCAGGGGGGACCACGTGGAGGTTGACCTTTTTGGCATATTGTTAACAATGAGACGTTGTGACCTGTACGTTGTGTTGCAGACAGCGACAGCGGCCGAGAGAGCGGCGAGCCGGCCGCGGAGGTGTACGTGCTGTCGGTGGCGCCGCGGACGTGAGTACACATACACACATACACTACACATGCTACTATGTGTTACAATAAGTTATCTATGTTTTATATAACCAGAGGGAGACATTGTACAAAAGTCGTTTGCTTGTGTACCTCTGTCCCATTCGTGTTTCAACCGTGAAGCAGTTGTGTTTGCATGGCTGTGTTTCGGTTTGAAGGGTGGGATATGGCAGTGAATTTACTGGGTACAGAAGAATAACACCTGAGTCCTCAGGAATGGCAACGCATGCGGGGTATCATGGGCGAAACAGTATACTCTGTTATGTCCATGGTACTGCTCATGTCTATAAGCGATGGTTACCACTTTCCATCAGGTGGGCCGTAAGCTTGTTTGCCATTGTTGTATATGTATGTTTTTTTTTCTAAGGTGTGTAAAAAAAAAATATCTGTATTCACCACTGGCCTTTCTTATCTGTGCCGCCCACTATCTCTTCTCTGCAAACTATGGTGGCTTCCGTACGTACTTGTATTATTATTAATAAATTATTAATTTGTATCCATAAAAAACATAATAAAGCAGCTCCTCCTACTGTTAATCTCCACGTTATAATATATCAAATATGGAACAGCATGAAATAATCATGACAAGAAAGGTACGGAAAAATGTTACGCGTCACATGGTGGGAGAGAGGGTCAAAAATCTTCAAAACAACATTACGTTATACTCGAACGAGCCCTCAAACAGAAACACAGCCATTTATTTATTTGCTTATAAAAGACATACCAACAATATGCTCACAACAATTAAGCAGACAATGTACAATGTTATAAGTGAGTAAAAAGTGAAAAACTACTATTCAAAAATGCTTAAATCTAAGTTTACTTGAACAAAAACATCTCACTCCTCACTACCAAGCTTAAGGCCATATGAACACGTCTATTAAAGGTGTATACAGCTCTCACAGATATGCAAACTTTACGGCAGAAACACGAGTGGGACAGAGTCTACAGTGATCATTAATCATCGGACGGGCCGTATGCTTGTATGCCGCCTTCGTGGTATAAGAAAGAAAAAGAGGTTCCCAAGTAGACGACTTTTCACAAAGTCTTTCCATTGAATGCTTTAGTGTTACTGAATTCGACTGTATAATAAAAAATTATACAGTCGAATTCAGTAACACTACGCTCCCTACCCTGTAGAAAGGGGAAGGTCGTATTGTAAGCAACGGCTTTGAACTGCCCCATCATCAACATCCTACCGTTATCCCAATATTAGTGGTAACTTTTTTTTTTATAGAACTTAGAATGGCAAACAAGCTGACGGCCCACCTGATGGAAAGTGGTAACCGTCGCCTATAGACATGAGCAGTACCATGGACATAACAGAGTGTGTATGGTATCATGGGCGAAACAGTATACTTTGCCCATGCGTTGCCATTCCTGAGGACTCAGGTGTTATTCCTCTGTACCCTGTAAATTCACGCCATATCGCACCCGTCAAACCGAAACACAGCCATGCAAACACAACTGCTTCACGGTAGAAACACGAATGGGACAGAGGTAGCCAAGCAATCGACTCTTGTACAGTCTTCCTCTACTAGCAAAACCCTTCCCTTTGAGAGGAAACCTATGTTGAACAATGGAGAGTGGTGATGATGAGTAAGCTGACGAGTGGTTTGTCTGTCCGTGTGCAGGGCGGAGGGCGAGAGTCCGCAGGCCGGGCGCGGCTCGGAGCTGGTGCAGCCGTCGGACGGCTCCATACGCTTCCATCCGCATTTCCAGGTATGTGCCACCTTCATGCTTTATTTATTTATTCCGTCAACTAAGTGATCTTTACAGTCTCCCAATACAGTCACCCCTTTTTTTTTAACGTCTGGAAAATGCTTTATGCGCAGACCCATACACCTTGTGGGAGGTGAATGGGTACTGTGGGAATCCCCCCGTAAGGTGGGGGTGTACCCACTAAAAACCGGTATACCCTCGAGGTGCCATATGTCCGAGACGTGGGTTCGCTTTCGCACTCACCACATCTCATATGGCAGCGACGCGCCCCCTGATGGTAAGGGCAGGTCTCCTCTCTCAAGATAGGATGGATGGCTTACCCTACCACTCGGGGGATGCGCCGGTATATAAGCACATCCCCCAGGGAATACAGTCACCCTGGAAAGCATCAGTACAGTAACACTTATACCATATATATAATTCAAAGGAAATATGAATTTATAGCAAGCGTACATGGTGTTAGTGGATCATGCACGGGCTGCCAACGACCATGTAATTTTAGACATAGTACATTTCAAATAAACACACATAATGTTAACAGAGATTTAAAACAGTAACTGTTGAGTCTCTCGCGGGCTCTTATCAACAGATAACAAACTTTCCGAACGCTGCAGTAGATTAGAAATAAATGACGATTTCATAGTGCTTGTAAACAAATGTATTTGAATAAATATAAATTAAATTCGAAATAATAATTTATGTATATGTATGGTGTATTTGTACGATTAAATATAATGTAATTAATTTAATTTTGTCTGTTTAAAAATTGTCCCAATATTGTACACCGCTGTATCCGCTGACATTGATGCTCCTTTCCAATTTGGCTGTTGCTGGAAGAGAACTCTATCAGAGTTAAGCTCGCCTTTGTACATTTGATTACCTCTGTCATATTCTTATAATTGGTGTGTACAATAAAGATTTAAATAAATAAAATAGTACATTACTACTACTCCTCATTCCGTCTTCAAAGCACAACAAAAATGTATTAGAGCGATTTGTAATTAAATGTAAAAAAAAAAAATTAAATTTGGATGTTGACACTCATGTAGATCTCTATTTAAGAAACTTTGTTTACTCCCCTTACCTTACCTATATATTAGAAATCTGTATATTTGTAAAGGAATATCCTGATTTATTCACAACACACGGGGACATAAAGGCACAAGTCAGGACACAGAAAAAATAAACTACTTGTCCCGAAATGTTCATTGACGCTATATCAAAAAAACGTCTCATTTGTGACACAAAGAATATTTAATGGGTTACCTTCTGACATACAGGTATTGCCTCTGATTAAATTTAAAAAATACATACATACATACATATCTGTCACGCCTGTCTCCCATTAGGGTAGGCAGAAACAATGGAACGCCAAATGCTTCGATTCAAATGCTCCTTCGTTTCCTCCACATTCATCAATCTTTTAATTTAAAAAATAAAAATTAAATTTAAAAAAGAGCTACATATAGTAAATGGCTATATAGATATATATAAAAAAGTTTGTCCAAAAGCCATTTAGTATATATTCTATTGACATTTTTCTATTTTATAAATTTATTGTATTAGTTGTTATGTGTATAAATGACATAATGTACTGTAATCTAAACTTTTAATATGTAAGGTCAAATTAATTTTTTTTTTATATAAAATGTAAAATATTTGCATGCCTACATCTTTTAAGGCAATTAAACAGGTGCCAAAATAATACCACGTGGCTTGTAATAATTTTAAACTGTTCAATGCAAATAAACTCATTTCATTTTATTTCATTAAGCCTAACTGTGATTACCAATTTGCCTGCCAGGATAATACTGACACCCCCTCCCTCTAAATTGGGGGGGGCTTAGCAGTGGATAGTAAACGGATTTTTATAGAATGGTCTCATGTGCACACTTGTCCGTAGGTGGTGTGCGGCGGCGAGCTGCGTGCGCTGCTGCTGCGAGGTCCAGCGCTGCCGGTGCAGCAGCAACTGCAGCTGCAGCAGCTGCAGCCGCCGCCCACTAAGGTCCACACGCAGGTGCGTACACAGTTCGTTAAGTACATTCCTTCACAGTGGCAGTGGACTCGTCCACTGCTGTCGAACAGGTAATCGTTGGAGCAGATGTGTTCTGGTGTGGAGACCGCTAGTCGGCAAGTGTTCCTTTTCACCCATTCGTGTTTCAACTGTGAAGCAGTTGTTTGCATAACTGTGTTTCGGTTTGAAGGGTGGCATATGGCGTGAATTTACTGGGTACAGATGAATAACACCTGAGTCCTCAGGAATGGCAACGCATGGGGGGTATCATGGGCGAAACAGTATACTCTGTTATGTCCACGGTACTGCTCATGTCTATTGGCGACGGTTACCACTTTCCATCAGGTGGGCCGTCAGCTTGTTTACCATTGTAAGTTGTATAAAAATATATTTTGTATAAATTTAGATCGGGTAATACATTTCAACGTTTAGTATATATTGGATTTACGATATTTAACACTTAAAAGCCTGATTTTTTAAATCAAATTAAAAAACATATAAGTGTACCCTTTACTGTGTTTACTAATGGGGAAAAATAGTAAAAAAAAATCAAAACGATATTTTTATATATTTATTTTGAAAAAAAAAAAAACATTTGGTAACATGTAAACAGCCAAATATTAAAATAAAATCGATTGTAGGCGCCCAATGCGATTTATAACCCCGGTATCAAATTTGAAACTTCAGGCATTTAAAGGTTAAGGGTCGGCAACGCGTCCATAGTGGTCCATAGGGTACGGTAACCCCCTTTACCATCAGACTGACCGTATGCCAGTTACCGTAACTACAATATTGCTATATTTTCCCCTGCCGTTTGGTCCCGGCATAGACTAGGTCACCACTTCTTTTCCCGTGGGTGTCGTAAGAGGCGACTAAGGGAGGGCGAGGGATGGGCAGCAGCGTCCCTCTTAAAACATCTCCAAAGCCTAACTGCGGTTGCCAATCCGCCTGCCATGCGTAGCAACTACTGGCAAGACCTCTCTAAAGGGAAGCATGTTCAGCAGTTGAATAGTTAAAAGCTGATGTTGATGGTGATTCCTCCCCCCTTCCCCCTTCGTATCCCGAGTACGTTGACCCCTACTAACGTTATGTACCGTGCGTTCGCTCCGCAGGTGGACTACATCCACTGCCTGGTGCCTGATCTGCAGCAGATCACGGCGTGCTCGTTCTACTGGGGCAAGATGGACCGCTACGAGGCCGAGCGGCTCTTAGACAACAAGCCGGAAGGTGGGTTGCGACTACTGAAGTGCTGAGGGTTATATTATATATATATAAATTATTGTAAGTACGTTTATATATATATAAATATATAAATAAATATATATATATATATATATATATATATATATATATATATATATATATATATATATATATATATATTTTTTTTTTTTTTTTTACAACACAGGGGGCAAACGAGCATGCGGCTCACCTGATGGTAAGTGACTACCGCCGCCCATGATCACCCACAACACTAGCGGCATTGCAGGTGTGCTGCCGGCCTTTTAAAAAGGAATATACTCTTTTCTTGAAGGTTATGTTGTCGTATCGGTTCGGAAATACTGCTGCTGGAAGTTGATTCCAAAGAATGGTTGTGCGTGGAAGAAAGTGCCTTGAAAAACGCACGGTGGAAGACCGCCACTCGTCCAGATGATTGGGATGAAACTTTAGTTTGTGGCGGGTTGTACGGTGGTGAAAATCAGCAGCAGGTATCAATCCGAACAATTCCTCAGAACACTCCCCATGATAAATTCGGTAAAAGATGCACAGAGACGCAACATCTCTGCGCAGTTTCAATGGGTCAAGTCGGACAGTAAGGCGTTGACTATCGATAATTCGAGCCGCCCGACTTTGAATGCGGTCTAACGGAAGGAGTTGGTACTGTGGCGCTCCTGCCCACAGGTGAGAACAGTATTCCATATGCGGCCTGACTTGGGCTTTATATAATTTCAGGCGGTGTTCTGGCATGAAATATCGTCTCACCCTATTGAGCACTCCTAACTTTTTGGAAGCTATCTTAGCCTTCTCCTCCAGATGACCGCAAAACTGGACGTCGCAAGATATATCAACGCCCAGAATTCCTAGACTTGACTTTTTATCAAGGGAAGTGCCCTGAAAGTGAGGAGATACGACAAACGGCGTCTTTTTTGCGGTAAACGCGCAGACTTGTGTCTTTTTGGGGTTAAATTGGACAAGATTTTGTTCACCCCAGATCGAAACTTGATGGAGTGAAGTTTCGATTTCAGACACAAGTCTATTCCGGCACTCATCGGTATGTGCCCGCGAGATCTTTGCATGACCGGTATATAATGTATCTCCTGTACTGTCGTCCGCATAGCAATGAATATTACTTATCTGTAACATATCATTGATATGCAGAAGAAACAGAGTCGGAGATAGTACACAGCCTTGCGGGACACCAGCATTCAAAGGTTTTAAATCAGAGCATGCACCGTCGACTACGACCTTAATGCTACGTTCCTTGAGAAAACTAGCGACCCAAATGCACAGTCTCGCAGGCAACCCAAATGAAGGTAGCTTTGAAAGCAGCGCTCTATGCCACACCCGATCAAAGGCCTTCGCAATATCCAGACTAACTGCTAAGGCCTCTCCCTTACTCTCGATTGCCACTGCCCATCGGTGTGTTAAGTAAGCTAAAAGATCACCGGCCGAACGTCCCCGTCGAAAGCCATACTGGCGATCACAGATCAGCCGGTGCTCTTCTAGGTACCGGAGCAGTTGACGGTTAATGATGGATTCCATAACCTTCGAGAATAAGGAAGTGATAGCTATGGGCCTATAGTTAGCTGGATCTGAGCGATCCCCCTTTTTAGGGATCGGATGCACCAGAGCAGTCTTCCAAAACTTTGGGACTATGCCCGATGAGTAGCTAAGCCGAAAAAGACGCGTAAGAACCGGAGCCAACTCTGGTGCGCACGTCCTAAGCACAATTGGAGGAATACCATCAGGCCCACTCGACTTATGGATTTCGAGGGAGAAAAGTGCTCTACGCACTGAGCTATGCGTGAATTTAATGTCAGGCATAGAGCTCCTACAACACGTGATGGTCGGTGGTGGTTTCTCTCCGTCATCCAATGTCGAGTTTGACGCAAAGATGGATCCAAGAAGATCGGCCTTTTCTTTAGCGTTCTGGGCCAACGAGTCATCCTCCCTGCGCAAAGGTGGAAAAGATGACTTACAGAAATTCCCTTGTGCAGCTTTGGCAAGAGACCAGAAAGCTCGAGTCCCAGAGGGCAAACTAGCCAGTCTCTTGCCAATTCTACTAATATGCTCTGACTTCGCTGTGGCTATAACTCTTTTGAAAGACCTAGAGGCAGAGTTATACTTCTTTTTAAGAGCACTGGTGTTAGGATCTCGTGACGCCACACCTTTAGCCCAGGTTAGGAAGCACTCCTGTTTCAGACGAGATGCTGTTCTACAGGAGGCTCCATACCAGGGCTGGGATTTCCCGCCGACGGGCACCACAGAGTTAGGAATAAATAATTCCATTCCCTGAAGCACCACATCAGCAATGGAATCGGCAATGGCGTCGGGATCATCCAGTGTGAAGCAAACCTGCCTCCATGGGTAAGATGCGAAAAAAATCCGCATCTCATCCCAATCTGCCGACCTGTAGTGCCAAATGCGACGTCTACCCGTAGAACGAGGTGGAGTCGGACTCGTAAGAGGCACTTCGCTCCGCACCAAACAGTGATCCGACGATCCAAGCGGGGCTTCGACGGAGATCACATAGTTGTCTGGGTGGGTGGTCAGCAGAAGGTCCAGCAGTGAAGGTGAATGGTCCAACACATCAGGGATTCGCGTAGGCGAGGAAACAAGCTGTGTCAGACCATAAGCCAAAGCAAAGTCATGAACAGATCTTCCCGCATAGTCGGTTGTACGCGAACCAAGCCATTCGGCATGGTGGGCATTAAAGTCGCCAACAATCACGACTTCAGCGGAAGGAATCTGCTCAAGCAGGGAATCTGTAGCTATTTGGACGTGCTCAATTAGTTGGTCGGTTTCAGTGTTACCGCTGTGGGACCTGTATAGGCACGCATAGATGCGGGGATGGTCATTGCAATCTACGCGCAGCCATAGAATGGACAGGTCCGTACCTTCAAGAGTCCCAAGGCGTCGACAGCAGATATCCTCTCTGACATACGCACATACACCGGCACGCGAAACAAAACAATGTTCAAGCTTATACCCCGGGTAGGTTAGGTATGATGTTTCGTTAGGAGGGGATATCTGTGTCTCCGTGAGGAAGAGCAATGCCGGCCGCGCCGTTTCTAGGTGGTGGTGGACAGCGTTCAGGTTTGAATGAATTCCCTAATATTACAGAGGCTCACATTGAGCAAAGGGGATGCCGCAGAAGTCTTGCTCTGTTTGCCCTTGGTCCCATAGAGCGGAATTTTGCCCCCCCCAGAATACGCAGGGCAGCCCGAGCGTGGTTGCTCGAGGGAGGATTCTCCAGCAACATGGCTGCTGGTACCTCCCTGGGGTACGTTATTTTTTTTTAAATTCCACTGCCATGGTATTGAAAGATGGGGGGACGGAGTTGGGGGAGGATTTTAGGATAAGGAAGGGGATGGGTATAGGATGGGCCTCCGGACTCCCTCACTCACCATACGGAATGTGGTCGCACTAAAAGTGCGGCCACTTAGCGTCGGTATTCTGTGAGGGTGTGGTACTTCCCCGGTCGAGCCGGCCCATTCATGCTGCAATACCATATGGTATTACAGCGTGGCTCTACCACCTTAAAAAATATATATATATATATATATATATATATATATATATATATATATATATATATAGGCCGCCCATTGTAATCTTATGGAGGGAACAATAAAGAGTATCTATCTATCTATTATGCGACTCTGTCACGTCACTGAATAGTATAAAATGGGGTCTATTTTGGGTCGTCTGGGCGTACTCGTGTTAGCGGCGTAACGGCGTGGTGGCGGCTACAGACATGTGGGTTGTGCAGGCACGTTCCTGCTGCGCGACAGCGCGCAGGAGGAGCACCTGTTCTCGGTGTCGTTCCGCAAGTACGGGCGCTCGCTGCACGCGCGCATCGAGCACTACCAGCACCGCTTCAGCTTCGACTCGCACGACCCCGCCGTCTTCGCCGCCTCCACCGTCACCGGCCTCATCGAGCACTACAAGGTACATCTTCCAAATTAAACGAAAAATGCTTAAAAGAATCCATTTCACAGCTAGGTTTCACGATCGACTTTTTTTTTTATACCACTGAGGTGGCAAACAAGCATATGGCCCACCTGATGGTAAGCGGTTACCGTAGCCTATGAACGCCTGCAATACCAGGGGTATTTCGCGCGCGTTGCCGACCCTGAAGAAATCACTTTACCCCCCTTTTGAAGGTGGGTAACGACTTAAAGTGAACTTGTTCTTTTATATAATTTTTGGGCATTCAATGTAACGATGGAAATTTCCACCAGTATGCAAAGAAGGGTTGAATTTTTATATACATCTGGCAGTTTATTGTAGATTTTTGGGGCCATACATATGTTTTTTTTGCTATTTAGTGGTTTTGGCTGAACATATATATAATCGATTTTTTTTACGTCTCTATTTCGATTATTTTTGTCAGGTAAACCTGGAAATAGTTTTGGATTTAATTTTGCAAATAAGGCCATTTCAAATATATGTATATAAAGACGGAAGTGTGAATATTATGTTTCTTCCTGTATGTTGACTCCTGATGAATTCGTCATGATGGGCTAACTGGCCTGTTTTCATTCTCATCTGTCACCCTTCACTGGTGCTCCGCCAGCGTTATCGTAGGCAAGAGTATAACCAGTATCATAGACAAGAGGAAACTCTTAAATGAAAAGAGAAGAGAGGATAAGGAAGTGTTTTCCAGTAGTCGTCATTCTTGGCAACTATAGTTAGACTTTGGTGATGTTATAAGAGAGAAGCTGCTGCCCATCCCTCGCCCAGGAAAGGAAGGGCTGACCCATTCTATGTCCAGACCACAGTGCATAAACTTTGGTATATTTATAAATTTATTTTTGTTTATAAGTAATGGTTAAAGAAGTCCGTACATGCGCAGGACCCGGCGTGCGTGATGTTCTTCGAGCCGATGCTGACGGCGCCGCTGCCGCGCTGCGAACCCTTCAGCCTGCAGCAGCTGGCGCGCGCGCTCATCGTCTCGCACACCACCTACGACGGTCGGTACCAGCCGCACCGGTATATCAGGGGTTCATAGGCTACGGTCACCGCTCACCGTCAGGTGGACCGTAGGCTTGTTTGTCACCTCAGTGGTATGAACACACCACCTACTGCGATCAGTTCGTTTGATACTCATGTTCGGTGCATAGATAATTGACACCAAACAATGGCGTCAAACTCATCGAGTTATATCGATGCGTTTGACCCAAAAACGAGAGTGCCGTGTCCGTCAATGTGACGTGCATTCATTAACATAATAACATAATATTAAAAACATTTATTTAACATTTAAGAACTTTATTATTTGAAGTTCCCACCACCGCGACCCCTACTTTAACCCAACATTTTGGTCCTTCGAGCCGGATCTGAACCAGCGACCTATGGATCAATAGGTTTGGTAGAGGGGAAGGGATCATTGTAATGGGACACAACAGCCCCATTGCTACATTGCTAACAATATATTTATACCCCATCAGATTGACGAGTGAGAGAGTGACGAATTCAATTCAAATCAATAACGATGGTTACCAGGTGGAACTCCGTCGAGGTTGACGTAATAAAGTATATTGCTAGCCATGGGATTGCAAATCTCCGTAACTAGCAATCTCTTCTCCTCCCGGAAAGGAAGGGGTGGCCCATTCCATGCCGGGACCACACGGCCCGTGGCATTTACCCGTCACTATGAATCCTCAGGTGTGGAGAAGCTGCCCCTGCCGGCTCGCATGCGCGCCTACCTCAAGGAGTACCACTACAGGCAGCGGGTGCGCGTGCGCCGCCTCGAGCCGGACCTGTACGAGCCGCACCACTGCTGAGTAACGTAAATGAATAAATGAATATATACACATACAAACACACATCACTCGACACCGTAGTGATAATGGCGGCCGTCTGATCACGTCACGTTGTTTTCAATACCTTAAAAGCACAGCCGAGGAGTTTGTACCTGAATAGGTGGAGATGAAGGAAGAAAAATAAATACGTTCATTATTGAGACCAGTTATTGTACAGTGTATGAAATATTTGGTTAAAATACAAGGATTTTTATATATTCTTTATAGCACTAAAACATACAGTAACAACAATAAGTTAATGACAATGTTAGCAAAGGCGAACTTGTCTCTAAAAGAGATCTCTTCCAGTCAACCTAACGCAGTGGCGTAGGAAGTAGTGAGTGGGCAGTAGTAGTGCAAGACAGAAATTTAAATAAATATTTACATTATGTACGAAATAGAGTAATCTTTATCTTATCAAGTTGTTTACTGAAACAAAATGGGGTTTTTGAGATCACTTATTTTCTTTGGTATATCATGTCACGTGTCAGCTATATAGTGAATACCATTTTAGCGCCATCTAGTTCCAAACTGGGGTACTATTACGATGTAATAATTGAAAAAAAAAAGCGAAAATATTTTTAAATAGAACGTTTATTACCAACAACAATAATAATAAATAATAATTAAAGTTAAAATAAACAGTAATAAAGAAAGAGAGAGAGAGAAAAAGTCACTACATTTTGCCAGTAATAGGGTTTTATATCAATAAATTACTTGATAAATAGATTTTTCTATTTTTCCTTCTAACACATGTATTTATTCTATACAATAACTGCCTCTCTACGTAAGTGGAAAGCGAATTCATCGATGGAATAAACATCGCTGGCGAGTTCGTGAGGTTAAATGAGATAGCAACGTCTTACGTCTCTTTCTAACTCAAGGACACTCCATCGACGTCGATTCCACGATGGATTTGCTAGTCACTTGAGGGCCATGGGCTGTTAAGGTATTTTTTTTTCATATTTGATATAGAAATATGGGTATTTTAAACAAATAACGATATGTCATGGCGTGTGGACGCGTGTGGCCGCCTGTTAACTCTTAGCAATAATTGAAAGAACTGTTAAAAATATAATATGTTTTTATACAAATCATATAAAGGTTGGATACCTATGTATGGTAATGTTAATTAAGTATTGCAATTCAAAGAATATAAAACTAATTACATCCTGTATAAGAAACGGTTATATTTTCTCTTTAAAAGAGTCCTTTGTAAACTGTCGTTGAGAAGAAAATTGTTTTAATTATGACAAGCAATATACAGGGTGGAAGGGACAGGTTGGCCACGAAAACAGCTGATAAGAAACGGTTATATTTTCTCTTTAAAAGAGTCCTTTGTAAACTGTCGTTGAGAAGAAAATTGTTTTAATTATGACAAGCAATATACAGGGTGGAAGGGACAGGTTGGCCACGAAAACAGCTGATCCAGATGAACGGTCTGAATCAGATTGGCAGATTGTTCTCCCGCCGGTAATGCACCGCAGCCGTATAATTAGCGATACTCAGTGTCGACGCCGCGCAATGTACTTGCAATATTACGATGGCCGCGAGGCGCGATACTCGTGCGTACAGCGCGCGGTCAGCGGTCAGTGCCGCCTCCTAGTACGTAGTGTCGTACGCTCGTGGCGTTCACCTCGCACAGCTGACTGCGCGCGTCGCGGTAGCATTTTAATACGTGTATTGCATTGTTGTTTTTTGGTATTTCATAGTGTTACGCTATATTATGACATATCATAGATTACATGATTTTAAATGAAAAAAAATTTAAATTTTTCGTAAAGTTTTCACTCGTTTTCAGTGCAGTACAATAGTCTGAATTCATTTGTTGCCAACCTCACCCTTACACCCTGTATACATGGTGTCTATAGTTTAACCATAAGAATGAATACACTGCGGTAGAAGTGACACCTACATATGCTGTTACTCCCAATATATATATATCCCCAACACAGTTTTTTTTTAATAGATGAAAATGGAATGGTAACCGCCCGCGCTATCGGTATACACCGACGAGGCACCAGTGACAGATGATAGGTGAGAATGAATGCAGGTCAGTTGGCCCACCATGATGAATTCGACAAGAATTAAACATGATGGTTTCCAGGGGGAACCGCGTGGAGGTCAACCTGAGAGGGTCAATTGCTAGCAACGGGGCTATTAGACCTCATTACTAACAATCCCTTTCCCCCCTTCCCAAACACAGTTAGGTGAAATACAATATCTTAGGTTAGGAGAGAGGTTTGGAGTAATGCCGCCTCGCAGCCGAGCCTTTTGCTATTTCACACGAGTGTAAGTCGTAACTGGATATTTGTTCTTATGGTGAGACAGCACTCTTGACTAATTATAATTACGTATACACAAATTAAACTTAATTCCCATTATATTATTTTGTAAATATCGATTTTTATACGAAATGAACAATGTTTGTTTTATTTAAGTGTTCGTAAAGTGTAAATTATCAAGAAGCGGAATAGCCGAATGAAGGTTACAGTCTTTGATGGAATGCATATTTCCCCTTACAAGATTTGTTTGTACAAAAATAATAAAAAAATAAATAAAAAAACTAATTCCAATCGTGTAAGTTTAGAATATTTCACAAGGTCGTCATATTAGCTTATAACTGGCCACTGGTGAACACAGGCTTCAACAATAATAGGTCTTGCCAGTAGTCGCCACGATTGGCAGGCGAGTTGGCAACAGGGTTTGGGCTTGGTGACGTTTTGATATCACTGCGAATAAAAATTATTTCACTAAAATTATAATATAATAAAATGTAGCAGTAATTTGCATGCCTACACTCGTGGCAATCAAGTTGTTTTGATTTAAAAACCAAACCATAAGCCGATTGTAATGAAATTTCCACGGAACCATTCTGAAGGTATATCCTTTCAGATAAGAAAAAAGTTTTTTTCCAAATCGGTATATTAATGATGAAGTTTTGAGCTGAGTTTAAGAGAAGTAATTTAACCAAGGCGATTTTCGTGAACGCGTATAGGTCGACCCGGTTATCCCCCCCTCATTCAATTCCCATCCTCCCCACAAAAGATTTCCTAATTTATTAATTGTCCCTTCAAAACGCATTAATACTGTAATCTTTATTCAGGTATACATACATTAGGCATGGGTAATATACATACCGATCCGATATCTATATATTGGGTGCCTCTGGACACTGATGGATAAAAGCTCATCACCCATTCCGATATCGTCCATATCGGTCGGATATCTATTTTCGAATATATTAAAAGTCTGTTCTCCAATGTTATTTTTTAGTTAACACACTTTTAACATATTCGTTATTGGACCGATACATAGATATTGCAACTGAAATATATAGTTATTGCAAATATATATATATATACTTAGCTGTATATTACCCATTGCCTAGTAAAGACTTTTTGTTAATTATCGGGTCAATAAAAGTATTTTGTTTTTTATTTTATAAGTTCCCAATCGTTGCTTAAAACGTCAATTAAATTAATTTTTTTTATTGGAAAAGTTATTCAACCCCAAGATTCTTAATCTATGCTAAAGTTTTGATTTATTACATTACACAGTAAAATAATTTATTTAAAATACACTATTGGGACTTAAGGGGGCGTTCAAGTATTAGGTAACGCTATTTTGGGGGTCTTGTGAAACGTTACGATGCGTTACAAGAGCGGGAGGGAGGCTCTCTCAACGCGTTACTCAACATTGGTTTTTTTTAAGGGATTAAAATCTTCCATTCTGGCAACACTTTTCGTTTATGCTTTACGGGATATCCCTTCGACTGTATTGTACGTCATTTTTTAGTTTATTTTTGTTGTCAGTATTCGCTACGTTTACGGATTTAAAGAAAAATGTTACGGCGCGGTATATGAGGGGGCGGGAGGGTCAAAGATTTTCAAATAAGCGTTACGTAATATTTGAACGTTCCCTAACGCGACGCGACTGCAAGTAAGTAACACTTACATACTCGACGTTTCGCCGTGGATTGGACCAAGTCGTGGTCAGTTCACCTGCATTCGTGTCGTGTTACGTCCTAATCATCGTAACATAGACCCTCTCCATGGACTGCCATAAGGAATGGGAGCATTCCTCATGGCAGTTTACTATTGTGGGGATTTGCCAGTAGTAATAGCACGGTAAAGTATTACAGTATCTATGTACTGTATCTATATATCGGCCCGTAACGGATATTACATTAAAAATCGTCAATTCAATATACAATATTGAAATGAAAAGACCGATAGAAATGACTACAGATATCCGATCGGTATGGGCGATATCAAAATCGGTTATGACCTCTCCGTCATCAATATCCTTGGAACCCAATATATAGATACCGGTCCGGTATAGATATCGCTCACGTCTACTCAAAGGCGTTCAGTATTTATGTGAGTCGAAAATACTCAAGGAAATTACAGTTTTTTTTAATATTTTTTTTGTCCGCCATGATGACTAGTCGTAATGTTTTTCTGCCCTATATTTTCATGCATTTAGCACAATTTATAAAGAATCTACGTATGGCATCTTATCAGCTGTTAACAGGCCACTGTCCACTGTTGGACATAGGCCTCCCATATATGGGTTTTCCAGTAGTTGCCACGTTTAGCAGACGGACTATCAACCGCAGGCTTTGGTGATGTGTTAATAGGCACGCTGCTGCCATCTATGCCCTCTAGGCTCTATCTATGCATATTTTTGTTTATAAAAAAGAAAAATCAATTAAATAATTTCTCACAAAGTCCTAAATATGTATTAAATTTAATTTCAAAGCCCATTTTTTCTTTTATCTATCTTTTTAAGGTCTCTACTTACACTCAATACAGTATTTTTAATTGATAAATAATAAATAAATATAATTGATTATTTTTAAATTTGAATTTTGAGATTTGAGTGTTTACTAATTGTGCTAAGTGTAGAATCAAAAAAATATCTTTTTTTTTTATTTTATTTTATTATGTTTTTACTTGATGACAGATTTAAATGTAATTAATTTCTACTTATTTTTTATTTTTTTTTTACTCGCTTTTTTTTTCTATTTCAATATGGCGACCGTCTGGGAATTTAATGATGTTAAAACAGGCCTGTAGAACTACTGTATTATATAGATAAACTATGTATCATATTGTATAAATTATATGAATCGTATGTACAAATTATAGTGAAATAAAAACATATATTTTAATGTATTTTTGTCTTTTATTTGTTTGATGTAATGTGAAGCGTGATGGGGTCTCACAGGCCACATAGACTGCCACAAGGAACAGGACAGTTCCTTATGATTGTCTATGAGAGAGACTAACATTCAGCCGAAGACAGGTAATGGCTGAGATGACGATGATGGTCTAATTGTGATATCGATCCTTGGCACCCTCCGAAGGGAGCGCTCTACCACAGATAATATAATACTATACTAGTACAGATATATCATCTTGAACAAACAAGTGGAAAGCTCTGAGTCGGTTTATTCATGGGCTTATTTTTAGTTGTTCATATGTACGCTAGATGCCGCTACTTTCTTAGCCGCTCGCCAGCTCAAGCTAATAAATTAATTTACCGATGACTACTAATTGCGATAGCAACTTATATATGGCGTAAATCTCGTTGCGTTTGCTATTGTTGTGGAATGTTCTACGTATACATATAAATAATAATAACCTATCTATTCGAATCGTTTCGGCGGTCTCGTCTTACGTTTATACATATATAGTTCAGTAGGTAAGTATTGCACGAGACTGCGTAGGAGTTTAAATAGCTCGCTTTACATGAATCGTAATACGATTTACTTTACGTAACTCTCCGAATGTGTTAGGTTTTTTTTTATAAATAGATAAGTACTTAGTATACTCGTGTTATCATATCGTTCTATATTTGTCATTCCTGAACTAATTTAGTTACTTTAATTCAATATGCTTTATGTGTTCTTGCGTTCATTGCATGTAAATTTTGTGATAGGTAAAGCGTTTTTGTGGAACAAAACGTTAGTAGTCTAGTGTCTAGTGTCTGAGTGTCTAGTGTCTGAGTGTCTAGTGTCTGAGTGTCTAGTGTCTAGTGTCTAGTGTATGAGTGTCTAGTGTCTGAGTGTCTAGTGTCTGAGTGTCTAGTGTCTAGTGTCTGAGGGTCTAGTGTCTAGTGTCTGAGTGTCTAGTGTCTGAGTGTCTAGTGTCTGAGTGTCTAGTGTCTGAGTGTCTAGTGTCTGAGTGTCTAGTGTCTGAGTGTCTAGTGTCTGAGTGTCTAGTGTCTAGTGTCTAGTGTATGAGTGTCTAGTGTCTGAGTGTCTAGTGTCTGAGTGTCTAGTGTCTAGTGTCTGAGGGTCTAGTGTCTAGTGTCTGAGTGTCTAGTGTCTGAGTGTCTAGTGTCTGAGTGTCTAGTGTCTGAGTGTCTAGTATCTAGTGTATGAGTGTCTAGTGTCTGAGTGTCTAGTGTCTGAGTGTCTAGTGTCTAGTGTCTAGTGTATGAGTGTCTAGTGTCTGAGTGTCTAGTGTCTAGTGTCTGAGGGTCTAGTGTCTAGTGTCTGAGTGTCTAGTGTCTGAGTGTCTAGTGTATGAGTGTCTAGTGTATGAGTGTCTAGTGTCTGAGTGTCTGAGTGTCTAGTGTCTGAGTGTCTAGTATCTAGTGTATGAGTGTCTAGTGTCTGAGTGTCTAGTGTCTGAGTGTCTAGTGTCTAGTGTCTAGTGTATGAGTGTCTAGTGTCTGAGTGTCTAGTGTCTGAGTGTCTAGTGTCTAGTGTCTGAGGGTCTAGTGTCTAGTGTCTGAGTGTCTAGTGTCTGAGTGTCTAGTGTATGAGTGTCTAGTGTCTGAGTGTCTAGTGTCTGAGTGTCTAGTGTATGAGTGTCTGAGTGTCTAGTGTCTGAGTGTCTAGTGTATGAGTGTCTAGTGTCTGAGTGTCTAGTGTCTGAGTGTCTAGTGTATGAGTGTCTAGTGTCTGAGTGTCTAGTGTCTAGTGTCTGAGGGTCTAGTGTCTAGTGTCTGAGTGTCTAGTGTCTGAGTGTCTAGTGTATGAGTGTCTAGTGTCTGAGTGTATAGTGTCTAGTGTCTGAGGGTCTAGTGTCTAGTGTCTGAGTGTCTAGTGTCTGAGTGTCTAGTGTATGAGTGTCTAGTGTCTGAGTGTCTAGTGTCTAGTGTCTGAGTGTCTAGTGTCTGAGTGTCTAGTGTCTGAGTGTCTAGTGTATGAGTGTCTAGTGTCTGAGTGTCTAGTGTCTGAGTGTCTAGTGTCTGAGTGTCTAGTGTCTAGTGTCTGAGTGTCTAGTGTCTAGTGTCTGAGGGTCTAGTGTCTAGTGTCTAGTGTCTGAGTGTCTAGTGTCTGAGTGTCTAGTGTCTGAGTGTCTAGTGTCTAGTGTCTGAGTGTCTAGTGTCTGAGTGTCTAGTGTATGAGTGTCTAGTGTATGAGTGTCTAGTGTCTGAGTGTCTAGTGTCTAGTGTCTGAGTGTCTAGTGTCTGAGTGTCTAGTGTATGAGTGTCTAGTGTATGAGTGTCTAGTGTCTGAGTGTCTAGTGTCTAGTGTCTGAGTGTCTAGTGTCTGAGTGTCTAGTGTATGAGTGTCTAGTGTATGAGTGTCTAGTGTCTGAGTGTCTAGTGTCTGAGTGTCTAGTGTATGAGTGTCTAGTGTCTAGTGTCTAGTGTCTAGTGTCTGAGGGTCTAGTGTCTAGTGTCTAGTGTCTAGTGTCTGAGTGTCTAGTGTATAGTGTCTAGTGTAGTGTCTAGTGTCTGAGTGTCTAGTGTCTGAGTGTCTAGTGTCTGAGTGTCTAGTGTCTGAGTGTCTAGTGTCTAGTGTCTGAGGGTCTAATGTCTAGTGTCTGAGTGTCTAGTGTCTGAGTGTCTAGTGTATGAGTGTCTAGTGTATGAGTGTCTAGTGTCTGAGTGTCTAGTGTCTGAGTGTCTAGTGTCTGAGTGTCTAGTATCTAGTGTATGAGTGTCTAGTGTCTGAGTGTCTAGTGTCTGAGTGTCTAGTGTCTAGTGTATGAGTGTCTAGTGTCTGAGTGTCTAGTGTCTGAGTGTCTAGTGTCTAGTGTCTGAGTGTCTAGTGTCTAGTGTCTGAGTGTCTAGTGTCTGAGTGTCTAGTGTCTGAGTGTCTGAGTGTCTGAGTGTCTAGTGTCTGAGTGTCTAGTGTCTAGTGTATGAGTGTCTAGTGTCTGAGTGTCTAGTGTATGAGTGTCTAGTGTATGAGTGTCTAGTGTCTGAGTGTCTAGTGTCTAGTGTTTGAGTGTCTAGTGTCTGAGTGTCTAGTGTCTGAGTGTCTAGTGTCTAGTGTATGAGTGTCTAGTGTCTGAGTGTCTAGTGTGTGAGTGTCTGAGTGTCTAGTGTCTAGTGTCTGAGTGTCTAGTGTCTGAGTGTCTAGTGTCTGAGTGTCTAGTGTATGAGTGTCTAGTGTCTAGTGTCTGAGTGTCTAGTGTCTGAGTGTCTAGTGTCTAGTGTCTGAGTGTCTAGTGTATGAGTGTCTAGTGTCTAGTGTCTGAGTGTCTAGTGTCTGAGTGTCTAGTGTCTAGTGTCTGAGTGTCTAGTGTCTGAGTGTCTAGTGTCTGAGTGTCTAGTGTCTAGTGTCTGAGTGTCTAGTGTCTAGTGTCTGAGTGTCTAGTGTCTAGTGTCTAGTGTCTGAGTGTCTAGTGTATGAGTGTCTAGTGTTTGAGTGTCTAGTGTCTGAGTGTCTAGTGTCTGAGTGTCTAGTGTCTGAGTGTCTAGTGTCTGAGTGTCTAGTGTCTAGTGTCTGAGTGTCTAGTGTCTAGTGTCTGAGGGTCTAGTGTCTGAGTGTCTAGTGTCTAGTGTCTGAGTGTCTAGTGTCTGAGTGTCTAGTGTTTGAGTGTCTAGTGTCTGAGTGTCTAGTGTCTGAGTGTCTAGTGTCTGAGTGTCTAGTGTATGAGTGTCTAGTGTTTGAGTGTCTAGTGTCTGAGTGTCTAGTGTCTGAGTGTCTAGTGTCTGAGGGTCTAGTGTCTAGTGTCTGAGTGTCTAGTGTATGAGTGTCTAGTGTCTGAGTGTCTAGTGTCTAGTGTCTGAGTGTCTAGTGTCTGAGTGTCTAGTGTATGAGTGTCTAGTGTCTGAGTGTCTAGTGTCTGAGTGTCTAGTGTATGAGTGTCTAGTGTATGAGTGTCTAGTGTCTGAGTGTCTGAGTGTCTAGTGTCTGAGTGTCTAGTGTCTGAGTGTCTAGTATCTAGTGTATGAGTGTCTAGTGTCTGAGTGTCTAGTGTCTGAGTGTCTAGTGTCTAGTGTCTAGTGTATGAGTGTCTAGTGTCTGAGTGTCTAGTGTCTGAGTGTCTAGTGTCTAGTGTCTAGTGTCTAGTGTCTGAGTGTCTAGTGTATTAGTGTCTAGTGTCTGAGTGTCTAGTGTCTGAGTGTCTAGTGTCTGAGTGTCTAGTGTCTGAGTGTCTAGTGTCTGAGTGTCTAGTGTCTAGTGTCTGAGTGTCTAGTGTCTGAGTGTCTAGTGTCTGAGTGTCTAGTGTCTAGTGTCTGTGTGTCTAGTGTCTGAGTGTCTAGTGTCTGAGTGTCTAGTGTCTAGTGTCTGAGTGTCTAGTGTCTGAGTGTCTAGTGTCTGAGTGTCTAGTGTCTGAGTGTCTAGTGTCTGAGTGTCTAGTGTCTAGTGTCTGAGTGTCTAGTGTCTGAGTGTCTAGTGTCTGAGTGTCTAGTGTCTAGTGTCTGAGTGTCTAGTGTCTGTGTCTGAGTGTCAAGTGTCAAGTGTCTAGTGTCTAGTGTCTGAGTGTCTAGTGTCCAAGTGTCTAGTGTCTGAGTGTCTAGTGTCTGAGTGTCTAGTGTCTGAGTGTCTAGTGTCTAGTGTCTAGTGTCTGAGTGTCTAGTCTAGTGTCTGAGTGTCTAGTGTCTAGTGTCTGAGTGTCTAGTGTCTGAGTGTCTAGTGTCTGAGTGTCTAGTCTAGTGTCTGAGTGTCTAGTGTCTAGTGTCTGAGTGTCTAGTGTCTGAGTGTCTAGTGTCTGAGTGTCTAGTGTCTGAGTGTCTAGTGTCTGAGTGTCTAGTGTCTAGTGTCTGAGTGTCTAGTGTCTAGTGTCTGAGTGTCTAGTGTCTGAGTGTCTAGTGTCTGAGTGTCTAGTGTCTGAGTGTGTTGTGTCTGAGTGTCTAGTGTCTGAGTGTCTAGTGTCTGAGTGTCTAGTGTCTGAGTGTCTAGTGTCTGAGTGTCTAGTGTCTGAGTGTCTAGTGTCTAGTGTCTAGTGTCTGAGTGTCTAGTGTCTAGTGTCTAGTGTCTAGTGTCTAGTGTCTGAGTGTCTAGTGTCTGAGTGTCTAGTGTCTGAGTGTCTAGTGTCTGAGTGTCTAGTGTCTGAGTGTCTAGTGTCTAGTGTCTGAGTGTCTAGTGTCTAGTGTCTGAGGGTCTAGTGTCTAGTGTCTAGTGTCTGAGTGTCTAGAGTATAGTGTCTGAGTGTCTAGTGTCTGAGTGTATAGTGTCTGAGTGTCTGAGTGTCTAGTGTCTGAGTTTCTAGTGTCTGAGTGTCTTGTGTCTGAGAGTCTAGTGTCTGAGTGTCTAGTGTCTGAGTGTCTAGTGTCTGAGTGTCTGTCTGTGTCTAGTGTCTGAGTGTCTAGTGTCTAGTGTCTGAGTGTGTCTGAGTGTCTAGTGTCTAGTGTCTGAGTGTCTAGTGTCTAGTGTCTGAGTGTCTAGTGTCTGAGTGTCTAGTGTCTGAGTGTCTAGTGTCTGAGTGTCTAGTGTCTGAGTGTCTAGTGTCTGAGTGTCTAGTGTCCGAGTGTCTAGTGTCTGAGTGTCTAGTGTCCGCGTGCCTAGTGTCTAGTGTCTGAGTGTCTAGTGTCTGAGTGTCTAGTGTCTATTTTATTAGTGTCTAGTGTCTGAGTGTCTAGTGTCTGAGTGTCTAGTGTCTAGTGTCTGAGTGTCTAGTGTCTGAGTGTCTAGTGTCTGAGTGTCTAGTGTCTAGTGTCTGAGTGTCTAGTGTCTAGTGTCTGAGTGTCTAGTGTCTAGTGTCTGAGTGTCTAGTGTCTAGTGTCTGAGTGTCTAGTGTCTGAGTGTCTAGTGTCTAGTGTCTGAGTGTCTAGTGTCTGAGTGTCTAGTGTCTGAGTGTCTAGTGTCTGAGTGTCTAGTGTCTAGTGTCTGAGTGTCTAGTGTCTGAGTGTCTAGTGTCTGAGTGTCTAGTGTCTGAGTGTCTAGTGTCTGAGTGTCTGAGTGTCTGAGTGTCTAGTGTCTAGTGTCTGAGTGTCTAGTGTCTGAGTGTCTAGTGTCTAGTGTGTCTGAGTGTCTAGTGTATGAGTGTCTAGT